>NW_026636085.1:1800000-2117488 GCF_028554395.1 Pezoporus wallicus | reverse complement strand
GAGAGGTGATGTCATTGCCCAGCGGGCGGCCGCGGGGGCGCCGCCGTTCATTGTGCTCCGCTGGTGCCGCCTCCCGCTGCCGCGGCCGGGGGGGGGCCGCTCCTGCTCCGGCCCCCAGCACCAGGGCCGCCTGCTTCTGCTGCAGCCCGGGGTGCTGCCCTGCACCCATCCCTGGAGAGCGCTGCCTTGCACCGAGCTCCGCTGCACCCGTCCCGCGGGGGCTGTCCTGGCCCGAGGGTGGCTCAGCACCCATCCCGGGGTGCTGCACGGGGAGGTGGCCTCAGCACCTATCCCCGAGCTGGGCTGCCTTGTGCCCAGCCCCACTGCACCCATCCCGGGAGCTGCCCTGCGGCGGGCGGGCGGCCAGCACCCATCCCGGGGGAGCGGGCTGCCTTGCACCCATCCCCGGGGGCTGCACCGCAGCGGGGTTATTCCAACACCTACCCCGGAGCGTGAGGGCTGCATCGCACCCGGCCCCGCTATCCCCATCGTGGGGTCCGCGGCTGGCAGCTTCTCCCATCGCCGGTGACCGGCTCCTGGCTCCCGCCTCGTTTTATGGTCGTGGAGAGGGAGGAAAAATCCCAAACCAGGTGAGTTCTGCGCTCCTTTTCTGTAATGTGTGTGTGTTTTTCCTTCTCCTTTTACCCCCCACCATCTCCCGATGCGCTTCCCTATGCTGTGCGGGGATAAGCGGTGCCGAGCGGGGCTGCGCTGCCTTTCCCTGCTATTGCTGGAAAAGGGAGGGGGAATAAGCCGCAAAACCTCTAAATCGGAGAAATACCGCGGAGAAGAGCACCCCTCCCTGCCCGCTGGGCAGGCGCGGTACCTCCGCGGCCGCGCTGCGCGTCCCGCAGCTCCGGGCATCCCGAAATACCGCTGACACCGGGCGGGAGACGCATACGCTGTCCCGTTTGTCTTCTGCGCTATATAGTAGCGGAAAATAAGATAGGGTTTTAATTGGTGTCTGTAAATTGGTGCTGAGCGCCTGCGAGACCCGGGGCTCCTGGGGAATGCAAAATAAAGACTGCTAAAGAGTTGAATAATTCAAGTCTGTAGCAGGATGGGGTTGCGAGGGCTGCGGCGCTGTGTCGTCCGGGTTCTGTGTTTTGGCACCCGCATTTCTCCCCTTTTTCAGGGGGATTTGGGTTGAGCTGGCTTAGTTCTGGCTGTGTATGCTTGGTCCAGGCTCCTTTTCCAAGTCATATCACGAGTATCCATCTTCAAAATCATTGCTTGGTGATTTATTTCAACTTCCAAACTACCACTGTGGTCTTTTTCCGTTTTATCTTGAATACAAGAAGTGTATATTTTAAACTTCGTGAAAACTTTGTGCTCCAGCAGAGCTTCATTTTAGCATGGCTTTTTTGTCTCCCTGTACCCTTCCTGTTTGCGAGGCGCAGTTCAGAGTTTGACTTGAACAGTGTGATGATATTAGTGCAATATAACTAGTGATACATAACATCAGAAGGTTTTGTCCCCTTCTGCATCGTCACTGTGGTCCCCAGCCATCTAATTTTCTGCTGTGTGTGCAGACAGAGGGGTCCTGCTCGCCTCGGATCTGTCAGCATCTTTCGGTGCCCTTTAAAGTTAATCTGCTCCAAAGCCTGACTTGGAGGCTGGTGAGATCAGGAAGAGAGCGTGCATCTGAGCTGGTTCATCTTATTTCTCCTCCTTTCCTTCTGCTGCATGTTTGCTTCTGCGCCTCTCTTGTGTAACTGGCACTGTGTGTCCTCTGGCAGCCTGTTCCTGGAATCTCAGCGCTGGGGGACGGGTGACATGAGTGCAGTGGGGACAATGAAACTCCCTGTTTGGTTGCATCAAAATGTTTGTAAACACCAAGGCGGTGGTTGGGGTGTCCGTATGCGCTGCACGGCCTCTTACAGCCTCCCCTCTTCCACGGGGATAAACATGCTGCATCCACACCTCCTCCTTGCATTTGTTTTATCTGGGTTTTTTCCTTCCTTCCTCTTTATTACTGACTCAGAGGGGAAGAACAACATTGTGTGCAGGAGTTGCCTTTGTTTCATTGGCCTTTTTTTAACGTTTCTATTTCCTGGAATGACATTTTCCTCTCTATTTTACAAGGGAAGGGAATGGGTAATCTCATGGAGGGTTTCCCATCTTGGCTGTAAAAGAAGTTATACAGCAGTGATTTTCCTTGCTGTGGAGAGAAGGTACTGGAAATGAAGTGATAATTTAAAAGCGTAGGCTGGGAACTGTTCCGGGAAATATTGGTATAGAATGTGGGGAGAAAAAGCAAGGAATCCATGGCCAGGGGTTTCTATTTAAGTAATGCAATTTTGGGGATATCTTTTTACTTTATTTTATTCTGCTTTGATAGAATCCCAGACTGGTTTGTGTTGGAAGGGACCTTAAAGCTCATCCAGTTCCAACCCCTCCCACGGGCAGGGACACCTTCCACTAGAGCAGGTTGCTCCAAGCTTTGTCCAGCGTGGCCTTGAACGTATTCAGGGATGTGGAACATCTCAGAAACACCAGCAGGACACCAGCTTTCTTATATGATCCTTTAGGTAGTAGAAAGATGCTTTAGCCTCAACCTGAGATATATATATATTTACAAATATGTGTTGGAATTTATGCTTGTTTTGTTATTTTTTTCAAACTTACTACATTTGTTGGATTTAAAAAGACTTGTGCTAATGCATACTAGCATTTTCAAGCTATATTTACTACAGCAAGAAGAAAATTAAAATATAGCTCAGAAATACACCCTATTAATAAGATGAAATTTTGTCTCTCAGCAACCAAAACAGAGATGTATAAAAATGGACCAAAAGCTAGAAATCACTCAATAGGTGAGTGATTACTGTTAAAAAGCACAGATTAGCCAAGGGGCCCTTCCTCTTGAGTAATTTGAGTCTGCAAAGACCTAAATGCAATGTATGCATTATTTGTGATTCAAGAAGTCCCCAAGATGCCAATTGCTGGCAGCAGAGAGAATATACCAGGAAGGCAGCAGTAAATATTTCCTTTGGTCTTTTACTGTTTCCCCAATTCCTTATTAATGAGTTTCTGGAAGGGGGTTCAGGGCTCGGTGATTTCATGGTCATACTCTGTACAGTTCTCTTGTATTTTAGTCCTGTTCTTATCAAAGAATCATAGAATAGTTAGGGTTGGAAAGGACCTTAAGATCATTGGGTTTGATGCTGTTGATTTGCTTTATCAGCATCACCTACGTGCCCTACACTGTCTTAAATTGCCCATTCCAGAACTGTTGCAAAAAGAAGTTCAAACTGCTCTGGGATGCTTGAGTGTCTCCCAGCCTCCTGTATGGAGGGACCCAAAGACTGGTGAGATGAAGGGAGCTGGGAAGAGCCAGAGCTGGGATAAATTTGCTGCCTCTTGAGCTTCATCATCTTCTGTGCTTCAGAGCAGAGCTGTGAGAGGCCAGTGATTTCTGTAGCCCAGGGCTGGGGTCTGGCAAGGCAACTGAAGGGAGAGATGAAAGGATGGGTGGATGGAGACGTGAAGAAGGCTCTTTAGGGAGTAACTGAGCAGTTGCTTCCCAAACAGGCATGGGAAGACAAGGTGGGAATTGGGGAGTGGGAGAAAGGTGTCTGTGGGCAAATTGAACCTCTGTTTGTCACCTTCCTGTGAAAGAGCTTTCCTCTGTTAGCACATCTATGCTCTGTACTCCCCAGCTTCCCAGACCCAGTAGCTTGTAGCCTGAGCAGGAGTATTATGGCTCTAATGCAAGTGGTAGAGCTGGTTTTAGCTCTGGAGCTGCCCTCATTTGGTCCTTGTTGTGGTACCCAAGCTGGCATCCATCAGTCGGCAAATTGAAGCACTTGCTTTAAGTTCAGTGGTGTGTCCCAGATAGGTGTATCTGCAGCTGGGTTTTGTTTGGGGTGTGGTATGGGGTTGTTGGCATTTTCTTATTCTGATCTAAAATACAGCCAAGCAAGAATGATAACAGCTGTGGATCTGATGAATTCCTCTTCTCATTTTAGGCATATTCCCCTTTGTTTTTAGGGCAGGACCAACGCTTTGAGTGCAAGCCTTGCTGTTGGCAAGTACAGAAAGAGGAGTTGGGAACATGTGAGGCGCAAGTTTGTGCATATTGCCAAATAACCACCCAGGCAGTGCAGAAGATGGAGAGATTCATTGCAACAGGGTGGCTGGCATAGCAGGGGTGCAAAATGTAGCAGAAGGTGGGCATACCTTGCAGGAATGGGGCTGTTCAGATAAGGAAGCTTGTATGAATGCATGCAGAACTTCTGAGTGGGATATTTATGGGACAATAAAATCACCTTCTATGCTATGGATGGGTTCCCAACATCAAAAACATTGTGGTTGGAGAGAGCTTGGGGCAGCGACAGCCCTGCTTTGGCTGGAGGACAAATGAGCTGACCTAAGGCAATGCTTGGATTGACTCTCTAGTTTCCATAATTTCTTTCTGCATTAAGTCCTTCAGCTTCCTGCCCCCCCAGTGGTTCAGTCAATAGCTAACTAAATCCTCATTTTATTTTTAATGGCACTCTTACAGGAGAAGAGAAGTGATCTGTCATGTTTGTCATGTAATCCATGCTGGCCTGTGCGTAAATAATGACTTTAGACCGGGGGGTGGGGGGGTGGTTGAGTCAGATATTCCTCAGGTGCTAATATGTTGAAATAATTAGGGCAGAACAAGGATGAACTTGTCCCTTAAAATCACTGTCAGTGTTTAAACAGAGCCAAGACCACATTAAAGTCTGTTGCTGCTACAGTAGTTTCATAGCTAATCTGTGCTATTAAACACTGGCCCTGCCTAAGGTACTGGTGAGATTTGTGTTGTGATGTCTAATGCTTTTTATCTACGCAGGGTGAAATCAAATGAGGGCTTTGCTGCATGGAGCTGGGGATAGATATTTAGGTTGCAAACAGCTTGAGATTGAATTGCTATTTGTCATCTCGCCTCGCCTGGAGTTGCTGTTCCTGCTGCACCGCGCTTCTCTCTGTATGCAGAGGTGCACTCTTCCCTAATAGACTTAAGGCAAAATTTAAACCACCTGTTTAAACTAAGCCAGCTATTATTTTCCTGAGATAATTCGGGAATTCTTGAACAAACAGAAGAGAATCTTCAGTAAGGTCTTGCTTTGCTCCATGTTGGATAGAGCCTTGCGGAAATCTGCTGCTGTGCTTTTGGAGATCAGAAGGTACCCTGTTTGTTTTCTTTCCTTTGAGCAGAAATGCCTTCTTTTAGGTACTGCTGAACTAAGTTAACTTGTAACCTTTAAGTATCTGAAAAGTGTTTTCTTTCAGACCTTGAAGAGAGTAATGGGAAAGGGAAGAGAGAAGAGGAAGGGGAGGAAAGGCTGCGCTGGCATGAAAAGAGATGAGCTTGCACATGGGTTCTCAAAAGACTGCACCCTGCTGCGTGGATTTAAAGGGGGAAAAAAGAAAGGTATTGGAGATGCCAAAGTGAGCAGAAGTCAGGCGGTGCTTGTGTAACTCTGTCCTGCTAAAGATGCTCTCCACAGAGAGGGGGACTTAGTGCAGGGCCTTGGGAGCCTGACCCACTGCTGCAGTGGGCTGCTTCCCTCTGCAATAAAGCTCCCAGAACTCTGCTTTTCTGCTTAAGCAAAAAGTCAGTTACTCAAAAGGCAGCATTTGTGCCTTTAAAGTGGGAGTATTTGTGGTACAAATCCAGCCTATTACTTGCAAAAGGCAATTGCCATAGAACTACCATCCCGTAGGCTGGTGCTGAGCCTTGGTGCCAATATGCTTGCAACAGTGAAGAAAATTAATCCAGCTGTGTGTGAGAATCACATCCTGCAGTAGCAATCAGTTGCATGTGCTTTTCCAGAGTGTTTTGGAGCAAGCAAATATAAGGGAGTTTTTATTGCTTCAGCAGGAGAGATCACTCCATTACCTGGCTATGGAAGTATCTGATCTCTTTCCAGAGTAAATAGATGGTTAGAATAGAGTGGTTTTTAGTTAGAAGAGACCTACAAAGATCATCTAGTCCAACTGAATGACCACTTCAGGGCTGTTCAAAAGGTAAAGCATGTTGTTAAGGGCATTATTCAAAGGCCTCTTAAACACTGACAGGCTTGGGGCATCGACTGCCTGTCTAGGAAGCCTGTTACAGGTGTTTGACCACTACCTCTGTAAAGAAAAGCTTCCTAATGGACAGTCTGAACCTCCCCTGGTGCACCTTGGGACCATTCCCACATGTCCTGTCACTGGATACCAAGGAGAAGAGATCAGCACATCCTTCTCCCCCTCCTTGGAAGGCTGTAGAGAGCAATGAGGTTGTCCCTCAGCCTCCTTTTCTCCAGTCTAGACAACCCCAAAGTCCTCAGCTGCTCCTCACAGGACATGCCTTCCATCCCTGTCATCAGCTCTGGTGCCCTCCAACAAAGCTGTGTGGGCTGTTTCACCTGGGGTGTCACTAACTGGAGCAGTACCATGTCAAGGGGGACTGCTGACATGCTTGTTCCCATCTACTTTCTCCATACCTGTTTTCCATATGCCTAAGCCTCTCCTTGCTCCAGTGCAGCCACTCCATTTCCCCTTTTCTCTTCACTTTTCTATCTAGTGGTGTTCAGCAGTAACGTTTAGGAGCTTGGATGCTCCCTGATGACAAATGAATCTGGGCAATGCTGTGAATGGGCATAAATGGAGAGTCATCTGAAGGAGATTTGATGCTAATAAGGAATAGATTATTAAAGATGTTGGGTAGAAGGAACAGCATGTGTCCGATTAGTAGATGAGCCCACCCATGCTCTGCCCTCCTGGGCATTTGGTGGATGAAACTTGGGGCATAGGAACTTGTGAAGCCCTCCTGTCTTTCCATTGGTGACTCTCTTTTTCCAATACCCATTCATCCATAGATACAAAAGTGGTGGTGGGAGACCCAGAAAAATCTGTGCTGCAGAGAAATCCCAGATCCATGCTCAGGATGTAGATCAACACCTTGAGTTGAGAGGTTTAATGCCAACGTTCAGCCTTACAGGCAATCAAAGAACAAGTGAAAGGGATTGCCAGGATTAGAAGAGAGATTTGGGGATTGCTGTGGTGGAGAGAATGCTCTCAGTAATGAAAAGCTGACTTGAAGAATAATAATTAGCACTTCTGTGATTTAAATTTCATTGCCTGAGCTCGGAGTAATGGAAAAATAGATCAGTCAAGGCTTTTTATCTAACAAGTTTTTAAAGGAAGCCAGCTTCATGTCTAATTAGTGAGAAGTTCTCCATGGTGCCATCTCTTATGCTTCCAAGGTCTAACACACAGTGTTTTCATGACAGTTGTGGCTGCAGCATGGGAATATTTACTTAAAATAACATCCTTTAAAAACATAGGAAGACAAACTTGTATATGGATTTATGTATTGGACAAGCTGAATTCTTGTTAGTGACCTCAAGAAATCCCCTAAGGGGTCTCCATGCTGCGTGGTCTTGGTTTTATGTTGCTTTCTGATGGCAGAAGGGAGTGTTAAATTCCATCTTCTCCAACACTGGAGATTCAAGCTTTATTATTATGGCTCTTGAACTTGATTAACAGAGAAGAGATGACTGCTACTTGACAAAGTAATCCTTATTAGTTTTGTTCTTGCTTTATAGCTATTAACTCAAATGCCTGCAATATAAATGTAGGGTTGAAAAAGCTTTCTGGACTCATTGGTGTCCCTGTTAGTCCTCTGGAGACATCAGGTTATTCCATCCTGAGACGAGTAACCTTTGGAGGTGCAAAGCCTGAAATTGCTGTGGGGATAGCAGTTCATTTCTGCGCATTGGGAAAGAGATTGAGAGACATAACATTAGCCTTTTTATTCTTGCATCTCCCCTGAAGTTCATGGTGTCCTGTGGAGAAAAAGTATTAACTCGGATAAATCTGTGCTAATGAGTCGAATTAAAGCCCCAGCGAAGACTGGAATAATCTATAGCTTTCACAAGAGAGTAAGGGCAGGTTTGGGAATTCCGTATGTCTCTGGACTAATAAGGAGCCTGGCATCAGGTTCTATGTTCTGGTTAACTGGAGATGTAGCTGCAAGTTCACCCTATGTGATTATGGGGGTGGGCTATACTGCCTTTCTTTGTATACCCGTTTCTGTGGCTTTCAATCTAAAGGAGTGGTTTCAACACAGTTTGCAGCAAATCCCACATTTTGTGTCTAAACTACACTCAAGTGAAGCAAGTATCTGCTCCACTGCAATTACTCTGGCCCTGTGGGCAATGGTTGTCTCCTGTCTGTAGCCACCAGAAGATCAGGGCACCCTCTAATTCCTCCCATATCTGAAATATACCCCCCCAAATATTTGCTGTGAGGAGCATTAGGGCGTTATGGGGGGATTCTTGAGCAATGTTTGGTCTATATACAGAAAAAAAATCATGCAAAGACTGAGCTGCATGTACCAGAAACTTGAAACAGCAGAAACAGGAGTCAGTGTCTGATTTCTCTATTGCATTTGTCCTTGTTCTGAACAATTTGTTCTTTCTAAAAAGGGAACTGTGCCCATTTTCTTCAAGCCAGCAGTATTCACATTGCTAAAATATGGTAGCAGCGTTTTGCCTGGATGGATGGGTGCGTGTGTGTGCACATGGAAAACCCCCAGATAAACCCAGGTTTCTGTTAACTCTTTAATTCCAGCAGGCAAATGGGAAGTCTAAAGTCAGGCTTTTCACTCTGGGATAATGGATTTCTGCCTGACCTATTTCGGAGAGGGAGGTGTGAGCATGTGACTTGGCTGGAAACTGCTTTGAGGTGTCTATAGGAATGAGGTCTCCTCTTGTGTTGTGACCTGCTGGTGGCCATTGGCATGCCCTGACCATCTCTTACAGGGTTGTAATGGATGTTCAATGCAGAAACAAACTGTGGTTTTTTAGCTGTTGCTAACCCCAGATTCTGAAGTCTCTTCTGCTTCTCACAAAAAATGGAAAACAAACTTAAATATATCCATACTGTGATCCTGAGGGATTCTCAGTATTTCTATTGTGTTTGTAAACCTTGGAAACTACTTTTGTTAATGTAGTGTTTCCCTCTACAAGGTAATCGTTCTTCTCTTTTGAGTTTTGTTGTCAGTTCTGCAAGAAAACTGTGTCTTGGTGCAGATGTGCAGGTAGTTGGTCCCTATATGTCACCAGGAAGCATTGACTAAAATGCCTTCAAATGCATGGGTCAAGTTGGATATCCTTGTGCTGGAGAGGATTGAGATTCCCCTTGTCTGGCCATTATACATGGCTATTATGGACCATTCCTGAACTTTCTACTGCAGGTGCAAGTGTAGTACAGGGAATTTTTAAAGCTTCTTCTCAAGCTGTTGCATGGCCAGAGATACTTGTGCTTCCATCATGAGTAACTTCACTTTACTCATTGTAAACCTTCAGTCTTTAATCAATGGGCATCCCACTTATATCAGCTTTGTCTCTAATCTGCTGTGCTTCTGGATTTGGGATCTGCTTGGTTAAGGCCAATCTTAGTCAATCCTTCTTGCTAGGTTAGTTTCTTTAGGACAGTGTCTCCGGGCTGATTCACTTTGTAGCCTTGCAGGTTGTTACCTGGTATTTAATAATAAAAAGCATATCTAAATCCAGCCCCCCCCCAGTTAGAAATCCAGAACTGAAGAAGTCTGAAGTAAATAGACTATTGACTTGCCCAACGAAGTAGCAGAGGAAAACATCCATTAAGGCTGATGCTGTTGGAGTAAAGGAGGACGATTGGAATAAATATTAATTCAAAGTGTCTCTTTAAGTTTTGCAGTTCTACAAAAGCTGTTGCCACAGGGAGGAAGAACCTGGGGTGAACTACCGCTTGTTTACTGCATCTGCCAGTCAGCGCAGTGGTGAGTGTGTTGCATCAGTTCATAGAGTAGCCGTTAGTAACCAGGCCATCCCGCTTAAATGTCAAAATCCTTGCTGGAAAATGTGTGAAACTGCATAAACACTCTTTCCATCTCGTTAACACGTCTTTCACAGTGTTCCTCATTTTGCTTGATGACATCAGTTCTCGGAGATACAGAGGAAGGCTTTAAAAATATCTCCTGGGCAATGTTGGGTGATGCTTAGTTAATGAATATAGTTATTCTGGAGGGTTGGTCCGTTCCTGGTTCTTCCTCTAATGCAATTTTTGAGTCTTTCATTTCTCTTTCTTACTGTATTTTATGCATAGATTTGATTTTATTATCCATAACAAGGCTTTGGGATAGGGTTTTTATCTGTTTGCTCGACTTCATACAGTGAGAATCTGCAGTTCTCTGCCTTCTGTAGGTGTTGCTGTAATGTAGGTAACCCGTGCTGTAACCTGGGTGACTTTGGGGAATGCCAGTCTCCTTAATTTCACTGCAAATCAATCTATAGAATTTGAAGCGTTGTCTAGAAAGAAGTAGTTTGTACTCTGAAGGCGAGACAATAGAATTCTGCATCTGTTTTGTGTTTATAGGCAAGTCATTTCTAAACTTCTGTCTCCTGGTTGCCTCTGTCTGTAAAATGGAGATAACCTCAGAGGGTTGCCTTGAATATTCATCAGTGATTTATTGTATGCTGCTGAAGAAATGTGTTACAGGCAATGTTAATGACGTTTATTGCTCACAGCCCGTTGATTGGGATTTCAAACATCTGCAGTCTCCACATTGAGCTCTAGTAAATTCTTAACTGGCCTTAGCCTGTAGATGACAATAATAATTCCAATTTACGTGGAGCTTTTCCTTTGGAAGAACTCCAGAGAGTTTTATAAACTGTAATGAAAACCATAGTGTAAATATTGCCTTAGCAGCCACCAGCTATTGGTGGGGTGCTGCGTGATGGGTATTGCAATGCAGCTGGCAGCCTTATGTGAGAGGATAGAAGTAATACTGCAAGCAGTGGAGGTGACGCAGGCAGGGAAACAAAGTGGCACTGCTGGAATTGTGATTTTTAGCTTTGATGTGATCAGCGATTCCAGGAGATCAATGGCTCTCATGTGAAACACAGCATTTTTGTTGCAGTGCTTTGATATTGGTTCAATTCCAGTTGAGCAGAAAGAGCCCTGCTAGCTCCCAGGGGTTGGTTTCTTGCAGAGCGTTTCTGGACGTCTTCATTCAAATACCATAGTACCACAATGTGATTTCAGTGGTTTCTCAGGGTGATGCAGCTGTCTAATGTCCTCTTATGTAGGCAAAAGGCACAGTCACTTGCTCTATACATCCAAAACACTGGAAGGTGTATCCTGGATAACTGGCTCTTAAACTGGAAGTCCCATTAACCCTAAATCCTTTCAGAAAGTATAAATTGGCTAAGAATTTGTTGTGTTTGGTTGTGTTTGTTCACTGAATGTTGGAGCCTTGGGTTCTCCCTGGAATTGTGTGCGCCAAAGTTGGGTTGTCTGCCGTTGAATGTTGTCATTGTAGGTCCCAGGCACTGTCACTAGAGAGAGAGAGATGGCAGATTCAGAAGTGTGCAGAGATGCTTGTCTCACAGTATGGTGGGGAAGCCAGACCTCGTGTAAGACTAACTTGGACATACTGGTTAGCTCCTCAAAGGTAGGTAAGACAAAACAGTGCCACCATGTAAAGCATAATCTGCCAGACCAGTTAATGTTCAAGTAGACCAGACACAGGGCTCAGAGTTGTCAGATCACGTAAGAGGTTCATCTTTTGTGTCCCGTGCAGGAGGTACATGTGTTTTGGAGAGGTTTTGAGCACTTTCAGCTGTGATGTCTGAGTGCTGAAGCTTCAAGGTCTCAGAACTAATATTGTCTTTGTGGTCTTCTTCTTTGTAATCTTTCCTTCAGTTACTTTTGAACCTGTTGGCCAGGCTAGATGGTTGCAAAAGCTCGTTTTCCTTAGAAAATAAGGTTAAAGTTGAACCCTAAAGTATGTATAACATTTCAAGGGGAAGCTTGTTGAATTCAGATGCTTGTTTGGCACTGCTCATCCAAAGCTTGCCTGGTGCAGAGAAGAGGTTGCATTCTATCATCTTTAGGCTTGGTCTAGGCAACCCAGTATTGCTGTTTGGAGCACCCTGGGCTAATGGAGACCTCAGCAGTCAATAGAGCACAGTTTGAGGCTTGGCTTCCTGCCCGGCTCTATGCATACACCAATCTTTACAATAAAAACAAATCACAAAGTATAGTTATAGCCTGGTGGATGAATTTATAGTTTTGGTATGTTACGTTGCTGGGATCATTTTAAAACCTCTGCGTCCTGGAATCTGGTCTTTCAGATATTTAAAACCCCATCAATCCTATATTTTGCTAGGCCTTACCTTTCATTAAATATATATTGATAACAGTCAATGACTGCATTAATGTTTAATCTGATATGTTTTTCAGTTTAGGATCCCATTCATCTATATTGCTGTAATCGATTCCTCCTGGACATAGTGTGGTAATTAGAGGCCAGACTGATTTGCAGGCATTACTGTGACATGTGTAGCCAACCTGCCTTGTTTTAATTCTTCCATTACCTTTCCTTAGGACTTTAATTGTGCACCATCTCCAGCAGGACTGCGGAAGGAGGAGTGTGAACTTCTCATTTGCATGTTAATGGCACTTTGTCTGGGAAGGTGTTATAGGGTTTCAAGCAGTGCTATGCAGGAAAAGATAACATGCCCAGTATGCAAACAGCTTTGATGGGTAATGGTTCAGATCTTGCTAATAATAAGGGTCTTTTTTAATTCTGATATAGTAAATGCACCTTTCAAATGGACAAGGCAATTAGTGTGATTTAGGAACAGAATTGTTATGGAGAAGGCCTTCCTGTAATCAGCATCTATCTCCTGGGAAGGAAGGGCTTGTAACTTGTGCATCCTTTTGAAAGGGAGGATGTATTGATTATTAATGTGTTGTAACAAGTAGGAATACTTGGAGAAAGCTGTACACTGAAACTAGCTGCATTTCTCATGTGTGAGCTGTGTTGCTAGGAGTGTGGGCTGCTCTCGGGAGGCGAAGGACATGTACGGGTTATATTGTGAGGCTTGTTTAGGATTGGAGGGCTTTGGTGAAGTCTCTGACATATTATTCTCCAAATTGTGGTTTTAAAGAAGAACATTTATCAATTCATCTAACCCTGACATGGGTCCCAGTGTGCCTTGATGCATGATCGGTGTCATTTGTCCTCTTGTAAAGGACAAGTTCATAATGGCATTTTGGCTATTCCTGGGCAAGTAAAGATGCTCTCCATTGCACTTCTGCTTCTGTTTGTGAACAGGCACAGAAGTCCCTGTAAATATCAAAACCACATCTCATAACACTTCAAATCCATCCTCACAATTCCCTACTCTGCTTTTTGTAAGAAACCTGAGCCACGTGCTTCCACTTGCTATCAGAATTACTGAGCCTGGAGGGATTGCCATTCTCTGTGGATCGGACCCTGAGGAAAATGGGTGGCATGGGAGTAACAGCCTGACATTTCCATTTAGGAACAATTGGATAAGCCTCAAGAGGGGGGATTTGCTGCTTTAAATGAAGGGCAGGATCCCTTCTTCTGCCTCTTGCTGCTGTGTGTTGCTGCAGCATCCCATGGACCATCACCGCATCCTGTGCGAACACAAAGCACAGCTTCCATGTGTGAGCAGAGCTCAGCACTTTCTAGTGGGTGACAACGGGTCATGGTCACAAAGATGCAAGGAAAGGCCAGGTAGCAGCAGCATTTATGAGCAGGTGAAAGCTCAGCAAGTGTTTGCAGTGAGATCTGGCCACACATGAGGGAGAGAATGACTGACACTGCTGCTTTTGTTGAAGGCAATTAGTGGGATGTAGGGTAGGCTGTAAAATGAATGTTAAAAGTAATAATCAGGAGTTGGGAAGCCAAGGAAGGAAGAGCAACAGGAAACCCTGAAGATGTAAACAAGGAAAACTGGGAAGATTGTCCTTTGATGGGATTCTTTTTTTGTGGGGGTGCTGGCGATCCAAGATGAGATCTGTCAAGGCCAGAGAGAGACAATGGCAATAACTGAGATAGATGTGAGGGGATGCTGCTTTGGTTTAATCCTGAAGGGACTTTATTTATTTTAGAAGGCTTCACTGATGCCCTTCCACAGAGCTCTCTTTGCAATAGAGATTAAGCCAGTTCTTCATGTGAATGACCTGTGTGAACAGTGAAGCTGCTGGCTGAGGAGGGAAGAGCCTTCCTCTGGAGCTAAGAGAGGAGAGGGTTTAAGAAGAGGTGAATGGTGTCTGGTTTAAGCTGGAAATCTTCCTAGCTCAGTATTGGCTACTGGAGCTTCAGAGCTGCTTTTGTTGTCGAGGAGTCTTCCAACCTGTAGAATAAGGAAAAATAGTATTTCCTTGCTGGTCACCAGTTTTCCACCAGCTTTACCCGTTCATTCTGCCTGCAGAATGTTAAATTGGGATAGGAAGTGTTTCTACTGGACTCTGGGGGTGCAGGTGGCACTGAGGCATTAGTGGCTGGGGAGAATTTGAGCAAAGGGATGTGGCCTTTCTGCATGAAGAAGCAGTGAAGACCCCCTAAGCGAGGGCTGTGCCACTATGGGTTACCTTTCTCCAGCACCTTGGAGTGGGTAGGAGAAGCTAGAAGAAAGAATTCTCTATTTTAGTAGCTGTAACCTTGTTATCATGATACAGATTTGAAGTTACTCTTAATGATGAGGAGAGGGGGGAAATGTACCTGCTGTTTATGCACAACTTGCTCTCCATTTATGATCTAAAGGATGTACATGTGGGCATGCATGTGGAGGAGTGTGTGCTTGGATACTCCCTCCATGCAATAGTTAAATACTGGGTAAAGCTTTCGAGTTGTAACGCTGGCCTTTCAAAAATGCAGCAAGCCTGTTTCAATGTGATGGATCTAAAAAAGAAGTTGTATATCCTCTCAAAGCACAACTCTTACTTGTTGTTGGAGTCTGTGCAGCCTCATACGAAGAGAACTCAAATCGTGCACACCGAGGTACCAACAAGTAGCAAATAACAGAAGGGAGAAGAACAGTCTGAGAAGTTGGTTGGTTGATGAGAAAATGAACATGAGTCGGCTTCAGTGTGCGCTCGCAGCCCAGAAAGCCAACCGTATCCTGGGCTGCATCAAAAGGAGCGTGACCAGCAGGTCGAAGGAGGTGATCCTGCCCCTCTACTCTGCTCTTGTGAGACCTCACCTGGAGCACTGTGTGCAGTTCTGGTGTCCTCAACATAAAAAGGACATGGAACTGTTGGAACAAGTCCAGAGGAGGCCACGAGGATGATCAGGGGACTGGAGCACCTCTGTATGAAGACAGGCTGAGGAAGTTGGGGCTGTTCAGCCTGGAGAAGAGAAGCTGCGTGGAGACCTCCTAGCCGCCTTCCAGTATCTGAAGGGGGCCTGTAGGGATGCTGGGGAGGGACTCTTCATTAGGGACTGTAGTGATAGGACAAGGGGTAACGGGTTAAAACTTAAACAGGGGAAGTTTAGATTGGATATAAGGAAGAAATTCTTTCCTGTGAGGGTGCTGAGGCACTGGAATTGGTTGTCCAGGGAAGTTGTGAATGCTCCATCCCTGGCAGTTTTCAAGGCCAGGTTGGACAGAGCCTTGGGTGACATGGTTTAGTGTGAAGTGTCCCTGCCTGTGGCAGGGGGGTTGGAACTGGATGATCTTAAGGTCCATTCCAACCAAAACTGTTCTATGATTCTAAGTTGGCAAAGCAGAAAAGCCACACTCTCAGTGTCTGAAACACTCCCCTTGTGCTCTTACATAAACCACTGATGTTTGGGTTAGTTTCATGTTTGAATGATTGGTTGTAGTCATGTAACAGCATGATGAATGAATAATTTAATTCTGTATTTAATGGTGGATACCTAATCCCTACATGCACTTCATAATCAGGGTCTGGATCTGTCCCAATAGTGCATTTATATTGAGAGTGAAGGGGATGATGTTTGCGACCATGCTTGGACCTTATTTTGCTTTAGGGCAGCCACAAGAGGACACAGACCTGCTCCTAAGAGCACTGCACTGTATTCACTGGCTGCTTAAGTGTAATAAATGTACAAAGAAACGTTTTCTGTGTGATCCCCGTTATCTGCAACTCTTGCATTATATCTGGGAAGTCTCATTCAGTGCTTTACCCAGATTTGTGGGAGGGGGAAGAGAGATTATTAGTTGCCAAGAAAGGGAACTCAAAGCAATTGACATGAGAACTTGGAGCTGCCAGCAGTAACCCCGGGCAGTATGTGAGGCTACTGCAGAGCAGCAGGAATAGAGCTGTGAACCAAAGCAGTGGATTAGTGAGCCCACAGTGGAAACTTGGATTTCCCCCAGTGGAGGTGAAGCTCTTCACTCCCAAGTCTACAAAGGCTTTTTTCTGATGTGGAGCACTTGTCTTTTGCCACAGGCCAACCTAGTTTCTATGCCAAAACAATGCTCAAACCTGTCCCCTTGTATTGCAGCACAAATGGGGATGCTTGACACTTAATACCTAATTTTCCCTGATTGTCTTTGGTGTTTTATGCTTTTGACAATGAACCAAAAGCCTATTTGTGACTTACAAGCACGTGTTTTATTAGATGGATTTGTCAGCTGGGCTTGTAGTGACTGTTGTTAAGTCTGGCTTTGAGGTTTGCACCCAAACCCCATTTGTGTTCAGTGTTTAAATTCAGATTCCCAGATCCAGTGCACAGTCTCAATAAAAAACACATTTCCATTGCAGTTTGGAAACCCTAAAGCTCCCAAGTTTGTCTCTGTAGGTAGCTGGTGGGTGTACTTCCAGGGTTAGGGATCATTCTTGCCACTTTATTCTTCCCATTGTTCCCTGTGGGCTGCATTTCCCCTGCCCCTGTTTGGCTGTGCTGGACACGGATGCTCCTCTGTGCAGTGTTTCTGGCTGGGCTAATGCCTGGGTGCTCCACCAGCATCTGCCTAGACAGCTTTATCCCAAATGCATCCTGTATCCTTCTGTACTTCCTTTTTCTTTGCCTGTTTCATCCAGTAACTTCTTCCTTTTTATATTCCCAACCCAAATTTGCCTCACAGTTTCTTTAAATCATTTCTTTTTTCCTTTAAACCTAGATTTTTACAGCTACAGCTTGTTTCCTTTCACCATCATCTGTAGCAATTCATAGTGCTGCCAGCTCAGCAAATACCCCAGTCCAGATGAAGCCAGTTCTGCAAGTCTTGTTACCCTGCCTGGATTCTTCACCACCACAGCAGCTTCTCTTCTGATTTCTATCACACATGCATCCAGCTGTTGAAGTTGGCTCAACTTAAGTTGTTCTGCACATGGCTATTGCAGAGGTTGTGCTTATGCTGCAAGGGAGCAGCAGCACATATTAACAGTGAAGGTTTCTCTTGGAGAGAAACTAAATAGACTGGAGCACAGAGTAGCTTGAAAAGGTGGTTCAAAGCTGGGATTTGTTCTTGTTGGAGTTACCTCGCTGCAATAAAATCGTGCAAGTCATTGCAAACCCTTTGTTTTCAGAGAGAAATTTGTTGACTTCTTAAATCTGCTTTCAAATTTAAGTCTGAATGTGTCTGCAAAAGTTCCTTGCATAGAGCTTTGCAGGATGGGTGGGTTTGGTCTTACAATGGCGCTTTAGAGCAGTACATATAGTGACTGTTGCATAGGGACCCAAAAAGTCCTTATATTCTCACTTTTAGTCTTGATCTTTGTCCAAAACCAGGACAACCTTTTCAGGCTTTTTTTTTCCCTGCTGAAAGGGTGCATGCACAAGAAAAATCATCAGTTTATTCTCTGATTTGTGGTGCAGTCCTGGATGTCCAGCTTCAGTCACATGTAGTATAGAAATACTTATAGAGAGGTATAGAAATAAATATAGACCTTCTCGAGAAGTCCTTTCTCTGCTTTAGATGAGCTCTGTTAGACATGGATTCTGTTTATAACTGATGACAGTGTGCTGTGCAATAGGAGCTGGTGCTTATGCTTTGCTTTATACTTGATGGGAATGTGCTGTTCTAGGGGCAGCAAGGCCACACTTGCATGTGGTAGAGTAGATGACAAATTGAAACATGAAGAGGGAATTCTGTATTTCACCAAATGAAAATGCCTTATGTATGCTGAGTTTTGGATTACAAGTAGTCTTTCTGAGTAGACTGCCTGTTATTTTACAGGACAAATGGTGGCAGTCCAAATAGTTTTGTGTAGAACTGGAGAAATTCTTGGAGTGAACAAATGAGATGCTTCACGTCACCATAAAGCACAGTCTGGCTTGTGCCATCTTCTTGGATAAGCTGTCAGCCTATATACGTATGAGCAGTGTCAGCCTATATATGTATGTAAGATGCTGCTAATGAAGTCTTTATGACTGAAACACCTTTCCTTCAGGATTATGTGTCAAGATCTGGAACACCTGAGTGTAACCAGCTGGCATTAGCCCTGGGACAAAGTTTCCTGTTCAGGATGAAAACCATTTGCTGTCACATCCCTTCAACTCAAAGGAGTTAAATTGTGTGGTGCCCCACAGTGTGAGCTAACTCCAGTGTAATACCTAAAACAGAATTATTCTTGCTTAGTTTTGGTTTTCCTTTTGTTTTCCTTTTTCTTTCTGAGCCTGTCTCTTAATTCCACTCTGCTCTTTGCTTTCTCCTTTACCCATCCCTCCCCACATCCACCCATGTTCATACCAATCCAGAAATCCTCTGGACCACAAACTGACCATCGAGCTAGCAACCCTTGGAGGGAAGGGATGCTGCAGGACTTGTATGCTGAGGGATGCTCTGGCTGGAGCCCTGTGCAGAAGGATTCTTGTTTCTATGGGTTTGGCTTATTGCCTGGGTGAAAGAGTTCCCTTGTCCCCTGGGTTGCAATTGCATTGCCAGTTAACTTCAGCAGTGTTTCAGCTCTGCAGTGTGGGTAAGGGTTAACGTAGGAGGCTGGTGAAACAATTCACTGTTTGAGCTGAAAAAGTTACTGTGGAAGTCTTATCTTGTGCTCAATACAAAGTGACCTCCTTTTGGTATGTGCGGGCTGTAGATGAGAAGGTCAGCATCTTACCCGCAGTCCTGCAGGCGCAGCCCAGCCAGCGAGGATTATGATGATGAATCTTTGTCCTTCTGCCTCCTACCCAAAAGATAAAGGCTCCAATCTAGCTATCCTTGTGTTATCTCCAGATGATTTGCATGGGCATCCCTGACTGTGGCTCAGTTTTGAGGATGAAGGGAGGAGCACGGTTTGTGGTTGTGATGAAGGCTTTGCAGTGCTGAGCTCTGTGACTTTGGTAGGGCATGGCCCTTGGTGTGCATGTGTACATACCTAGAAGCTCAGTGATGCAGTTTCATACACAGCTGCTTTTTGGGGAATATAAGGGAAGGAGCTTGTGGCTTTCATTAGAGAAGGGGCTGCTTTCCAGCCAGCCACATGTGTGTGGTTGAGCAACTTGTGGTCCCCCCTGTGCAATCACAGTGGATGGGGGTGGCAGAAGAAACCCCTAACCACCGGGGAGCATCGCTTACAACATCATACAATAAACATTATTCCTTAGGGTCCTGTTGTTTCTTCTAGACAAAAGCCCTTGTGTTGGAGTTCAGAAAGGGAGGGGCTGGAGACTAAACCAACTAAATAAGACCTGGTGATGAAATGAGTATTGTAGATCTGCCGTGTGGATAGCCTCGTTTCCCAGATTCTTAGTACACAGCCAAAACCAGAAGGCAGTGTGGCTGGAAGGAGCAGGCTCTCTGGGGACCTGCTGCTGAAGCTATAGCCAAATTATCTCCCTCCTGTATTCAGAAAATCTACTGTT
This sequence comes from Pezoporus wallicus, assembly GCF_028554395.1. Lineage (NCBI taxonomy): Eukaryota > Metazoa > Chordata > Aves > Psittaciformes > Psittacidae > Pezoporus > Pezoporus wallicus. The sequence continues at coordinate 2,097,888 of NW_026636085.1, read as the reverse complement.
ATGGAAGGTGTATGGTGGTGGTCATGTAGGCAGGGTGCAAACTGCTTTGGGGTGCCTGTGTTAGAGCAAACACCGGGGTGTCTTTGCTGTTGTTCCCTGCCAGATTAAACCTCACACGAATACCCATGGGTTTGGCTTGCTTTGAGAACACAGGAAGAAACTCCCGTTATTGGACACGTGGCAAGAAGTGATGCTGGGGAGCGGACTTGTGCCACTGCCAGGTCCCTCTGGCCACTGTGTGCCAGCAGCTTCCCAGGGAGCCGGTGGTGGAGCTGCCATGGAGCCGAGACCCCCCTGTAGCTGGTTCAGGCTCCCTTTGGCAGGCAAGAAGTCACCACGTCTACAAGCACATGATTCTCATTACCCGCGCCTGAATGTCTGCTGGGGCTGAATAGCCTGAATCCCTGAGAGCTGCTCAGTGAGAAACAGCAAACGTTTTCCCTGGGAGGGAGCAGCTGTTTAGATAGAGTGTGCTGTGGGTTCACTAGGAAAACATTCCTTTCTTGTCATAAAAAAGGGCATTTTTGTGTCTCCTTTCCTCTAAAACACACAAGTCAGAGTCAAGGGTTTTCGTTTGCCATGACAACCAGTGAAACCGCCGAGCCATGTGATTTCTCTATCCTTGCTATGATTAAATCTCTATTTTTTAAGGCCATGTTGCTAGCAGAGTTGGGCAACATTAGGTGTTATTTGTTTTTCTCATGTTGATTAGGCAGGATTTCATTTGCATGCTTGCTTGGGAGCTGTGGAGAGCTCGGGGATGTTGATACTTCCATGATTTATGGTAAGAACGGTGCCTTAGTTCAGAATCGCTGCATTGTACCGAAGTCTCTTTGAGGCAGTGCTAGTACTGAGGGGTCCTGGCTTTCACAGGACAAAAACCATCGTGGGATCCATCAGTGCTGCTGAACAGTGATGATATTCAGAGCCTTGGAGATGTTGATACAAACAGCTTTATGAGCCCATAAATCTTTTCCTATTATGCTGGGGCAGGGTTGTGTGAAGGCAGAAAGTGTGATGGACGTGACTCGAGATGCCTGGTCCATATGAGGACTCCAGTTGGCTCCTGGTCTGAGCACTTCACGTTAACTGAAAGCCTGGGGGTGGTGTTACTGTCAGCAGAGCTCGAGTGCCAGCATTTATCCTCTCTTAAAAATTGCTATCTTCTGCTTAGGAATTTCCTCAGGGTGCCAAATATAGACCCAGCACAAGAAGCGAACCCAAAACCCAGCCCCAGGAGCTGCTTTGTTGCTAAGGAATAAAAATAAATGGTCTCAAACATGGTGGTGATGTGCCAAGTTGTCTCCCCGTGACCATGCAGCTGTGAGCGTGAAGGTCCCTAGCTGGACAGTGACAGCACTGCCCAGGCTGCACACATCGTGTTGGCATCATTTTCTATGAAGGTTGGGCTACTGCCTGTAAACTAAAGGAAATAACTTCCTGCTTCCTAATAGAGGTCAAAACTTCAGTAGACTGCTGCCAGAAGGTCAGTAGTTGTAAAGGAGAATCTGTATTTTGATGGGGAGATCTGTAAAGCAGCAATGTCTATATTGGAAAAGCCCCAAGAGATCATATTTGTGATGGGAACATATTTTTAAGCAGAGATAGAACCACAGAATAGTTAGGGTTGGAAAGGACCTTAAGATCACCCAGTTCCAACCCCTCTGCCATGGGCAGGGACACCTCACACTAAACCATATCGCCCAAGGCTCTGTCCAACCTGGCCTTGAACACTGCCAGGGATGAAGCATTTGCCACTTCTCTGGGCACCCTGTTCAGTGCCTCAGCACCCTCACAGTAAAGAATTTCTTCCTTATATTCAATCTAAACTTCCCCTGTTTAAGTTTTAACCCATCACCACTTGTCCTATCACTAAAGTCCCTGAAGAAGAGTCCCTCTCCAGGATTCTTGTGGCCCTTGTAGATCTTGGTCTATGCCGTAGGGTTGATGAACATTGACAACATCAAAAGGGTGAATATTGGTGCTGCAGACCCTGCAGCTGAGCCATCACCGTCTCTCCAAATGCAAATCTCTATCTGCAGATCTCTGCAATAACTTATTAACCTGTGTAGCTGGACGTGGGGAGCAGAGGTGTGCAGAGGTGAAGACATGATTTGGGCTAGAGAGCTGTTGTGACCGACATGGCCTTTTAATGTGTGTGTGTGCACATGCAGTGCTTGGGTTTAGGGGAGCCTGCCTGCTTTAGTCCTCAGAGGTACCGCTTGTTGTAGCTCTAAATAATAAATCTCAAAGACCCTGCTTTTGGAACACATTTTGGTTCAAGTTATTTTTCCAGATTCCAGGCTTTTAGGTGAGCTGTTTGAGTCATGTGCCTGCAGTGCAGGAGACCAGAGCTGAAAGCTTCCACTAAAGAGCTGCTTTTTTGCTTTTTGGGGTTTCTTTTAGTGTCAAACTCAACCCATGCAGTCTCTTGAACTGCAGCTGGAGGCTGAAATGAGGTTTTAGCAGCAGATAGCTGCCCTAGTGAGTAACTACTTTTGCGGTGGTTTAGGACAATGAAGAGTCCTGTAATCATCTGAAGGGGAACTGAAAACAGGCTACATGTTAGCGTGTGAGCTAAAACATAACCAGGGCATGAATACTGCTCTTTACTCTATGAAGAGATCTGCAGTATCCTCATAGAAATCTTACTTAGGAGCCATGACATTAAATGACCATTATAAATAAACTAGTTTGAATAAAGATACTTTTACAAAAACAGAATTCTGGGATTTGGGCTGTAAAATCCACTTCTGTTATCCCACCCTAAATTGGGCTGGGGGTAGATTAAGATTCCCATCTGGATTGGGTCCCTTCTGCAGTTAGCACAGTACTGGGTGCAGGCAGGGCTGGTAACCTTCCCTTCGGGAGGCAGCAGGGCTTACACCAGCTTAAACCAGCCCTGAAGCTACACCCAAGTCTTTATTATCTCCACTTTCTTCCCTCTCTGAACCATTTGTTTTCATGGAACATCTGCTTCTTCGGCAGATTCTCGTGGTTGAAACTGTGCTGCAGTGTTCCTTTGCAGAGAGGGATGCAAGGAAGACTTCCCATCAGCTCAGCCACTTGCCAGATGGGCTGGTTGATCCCAGCTGAGGGGTTTCCATCAAACGAGGGTACTTTTAGAGGGACAACACTTGCACTGGTGCTGCAGTTTTGTTAGGTAGCAGAAGCACATATGTTTGGGTGCACAAGTTATAAGTGTTATGTGCGTCCCATCTGGAAACTGGAGTTGATGAACTGTGGAGCACTGGAGTAATAATCAGCCTAGGAACAGCCTAGACCCGTCACCAAAAACTTGATCTAGGGCCTTCTGGTTAGGGATTTCAAGGTCATCTTTGGGGAGAATGAGGGTATGGGAGATGTGAGCTTCCCTATGCTGCCCTCAGGTGCTCCAGCATCTTCTCTATGTCCTTCCTGTAAGGATTTAAATAACCAAGGCTATTGTATTGCCTCTGCCATTTTAACAGGAGTATGTAACACTGAGCTCTGTTTTATTCCTCCATCACTTCATGTTCAAGAAAGCTATCATATCTGGAGGGGAAACCTTCCTTTAAATAGCATAACAGAGGCAGAAGTCCTTCCTGAAAGCAGATGTGGTGTTGCCTCCTTTCCTGCTGTGGTGGCACAGCTTCCATGTGGCTGGGTGATGCTGCACATGTGGGAGCCTCCAGCTGGAATACAGGGACACTTTCCTTATGTAAGTTGAAATAAAACCCATCAAAATGCCCCTTTTATTGTTAAAGTCCTACTCTGTAGTATGAGGTTCTGCTCCTGAATTAGGAGGCAAGCCTCAAAGTTTGGCCTGGGGATGCCAGCCTTCCTTGTGAGGCACCAGGAAGATGCTGCCTCACAGAATCCAAATGCAAACAGCTGATTGAAGGTGGGTTACTTGCACTGTGCAAATAATAGCCATAGCTCTGAACTCATTCCAGGAGAAAGCTCCTTCAAGCCATTGTCTTGGGGAGGCTTCCTCACTGCATTTCGTGCTGTGACATGAAATGCATGAGAGGTGCTAGTTAGAAGTTGAGCTCATCTCAATGAAGTGTTATAGAATCATAGAATGGTTTGGGTTGGAAGGGATCTTAAAGCTCATCCAGTTCCAACCCCCTGTCACGGGCAGGGACACCTTCCAATAGACCAGGTTGTTCAAAGCCTTGCCCAACCTGGCCTTGAACATGGCATGGCACAGGAGCATCATACATGGTGCTGTATGGACCCTGCAGTTGAAGCTGCAGGGTACCAAACACAGCCCTGTGGACACTGAGACATGTGAAAGCAAGATTAGATGAGAGGTTGAATTGTTACTTCTACTAGGTTTGATGGAGAAGTGATGTAAATCCCAGTAAACCACAAGGTTCCTTAAGCAGAAACCAAGAGGTGGAAATAAGTGCTTATTATGTTTTTAATTAAAAGGCATTCTTACACAACAAAACCTTATTAGCAAAATGTTTTCTTTTGTTCAAACCACAGTCTCTGGCACAATCAAACCAAGATGGTCAGTGGCAGCAGGACATGTCATTCGAGCTAGAGCTCAAGAAAATTCTCTTGCTTTTATAACCCCAGCTGTCTAATGTACGTATCTGTATTTCACAATGCATTTATGGGAGTTATGTCACTGCTTAATGGCATGCTTTGATTTTACTTCCGTGTTTGAAGCCTCATGCGAGTCATGATGTTCTTGTAAATATTTTATTGGAACACTTTAGCTATAACAGCTTGTCTTGTACCTCTTCAGGAACAGTGGTGGCACTGCCTTATTGTGCAAGTGTGTTATCAGAGCCCTGTCACCAAGTGTCAAAGCTGCTCCACGTATGACCATGGTGTCACCTAAACTCTTGCTAGCTCAGCGTCAGGAGACTTCTTTGCCTTCTACCTGCTTGACAAGCAGAAACCTTTCTTTCAGACCAAGGGTGAATTGCTTTGTTGCCTCCGTGCAGGCTGTGCAACCCCAAAACCTTGGCCATCTTTTAAGAGCAATTTAGGTTCATTCTGATCCTGCACCCTGTTTCTGAAGTCAGAGGAATTCCCACCTAAGGCCCTGATGAATTTCTCCATTTCAGTGGATCAGCCCTTTGTGCAGGAGCTTTATTTCCCGTTGTAGAGAGCTGGATTTAGGAAGCTTTCCTGGCTTTTTCTGTGCAAGACACAGTCCAGTTAATGCTTGGCTGTAGTTTTAGCTTTTTTTCTTTCCCTTCAGGAAGAGCCTGTTGTTTTTGAGTGCATAAAGCAACATTTTTGGCTGGATTTCTGGCAGTGCAGTTTTCCATGCTTGGAAGTCAGCCTGTGTCTGCTGTGCTGGCTGAGTCTTTAACCACTTCCATGCAAAAATGTGTTGCTGCAGAGCGTACAGCTCAGTGGTGGCATGACTTGCTATAGCATGACCAAACCAAGTGCTAGCGTGACCAAACCAAGTGCTGTTCTGAGCCTGCAGCCCTGGGTCTCTGTGTCCAGGCATGTTTTAAGAAATACGTATAAAAACATGTGTTAAGGTTGCACTGACTCTTTTTTTTTGTAGTCAGAACCCAGATTCTGGTAGGAAATGGGAGTTTGGGGCAGTCCTTATGCTTGGAAGATGGTGTGTATCCTGGGTGTGCTGCTGCTGGTATTCGGCTTGGTCAGACGCGGTTGTTGCATTGTGGATGTGCATCATCAGCATTATTTGTTTCCAATCCTAAAGAAATTAATTTTCTCTTTGTTATTTTGCAAGTACTCTGTGTGTATCTCATTTTTCCTAACTAATGCAGGGATCTGATTAGTACATCTGCATGAGAAGCATCATCATTGATCAATGGCTCAATCCAGATCTGTTTGATGGAATATAACTGCATAATATCATATGCTTGCTGAATACCGTATTTTGCACTCCCATGGCCATTCCCAACACCAAAGTGCATTACTAATGTCACTGAGTTTCCCCTCCCACCAGGAGGTGGTAAAGTTAAATGGGGACACTGAACAGACTTGCTGGGTCTCTCCTCTGAAGAGCTTTCGGTAGCACTGAGATCCTCAGGGATGTGTCCAACACAACCACCACCCAACAAAAGATGGTTAACAGTGTGTGTTAATGCTGTTCTTGACACCAGCACTAGCAAAGCCCCCCAGAAGACTTGACCCAGAGGTGGATAGCATGGACACAAAGCCTTTTTTCCATCAGGGGATGCCAGGAACATGTGAAAATCCAGAGTGCTTCTGGATGCGAGACTTGTAACCTCCACCATTAAGCAGATGAAGAGGGCAGTCTGCAGTCAGTTATCTCTGGAACTGAGGAGAGCTGGTGTCCAGCTATGGGATGGAGCAAGGCTGGGCCTTCTCATGTTGAGCATGGGCATCACAGATGAACATCCTGCTCTTCTGAGCTCAGTCTGCCCAGTAAAGCAGAGCTCCTGCTCCAGGTTCTTCCTTGGGATGATGTTGGTGCTGGATTTACCTGCTTGTTTTATGTTGAAGCAGCTGTAATCACTGGTCAGTGGGTTCCTCTGTAGCATTGCACAAGCTCCTGAAGGCCAACTAACATGAGCTATGTCCTGATCAAAGCTGTCCAATAAGCTGCAAATCATCCCTGGTGCAAAGGAGGTAAGGGGAAGAGCTGTGTGTTCTGCATGGTCATTGATGCAAAACCCCTTGGCTGTAGTTTTTCTATTGCTTATAGAAACATATCTGTGATAAAACATACCTGTGGTGCATGAGAACTCATACCTATTCAGCTCCCTTGGTTTCTGTAGGAGAAATACCCTAAGCAAAGGGTTGAGGAGCTCCAAATAGGGTAGGGCTGAGGTTTTCACAACATACTGCTCTTTCCCAGCTGGAATGATTGGATGCAATTTGCTCTCTTTAAATGCGTCTAGACTTTTGAATGACTGGCAGCAGGTCAGCCAATGTTGATGGGGATACTGTGCATGGGGAAGCTCCCCCACCTCCTTGCACTGTGTTTGGTTGCTTGACACCTTCTGCAAGCACTGGATGGACTTGGGGAGCTTGAATTTGTCAGTGGTAGTGTGAGCATGCTGCAAGCCCGATGCACCATGGAGGTGCGAGCTCTAATAGTCTGTAGGCAATGTGTGTGTGGGACAAAAGCTGCTGTGTTTCTGCTTGGGAAGTCACACACGGAGACATGGTGTTCCTGCATTTGGAACCTCCTCCCTTCCTCTGGGGTACCATCCCTGGTGAAGAGGAGCATTTAGGACTGCCAGTGCACAGGGAACTGGATGTTGCTCAGCTGGAATGGCAAGTGTGGTGGGAGGAGATGGGAAATGCCAGGCTCTGCTCTGAGTGCCTGCAATAAATCCTTCTCCCTTGAATTTGGGAGCGGCATCCCTGGAGTTTTAATGTTGCATCAAGCTGACAGCATGGATCCCATGGGCTTGTGGCTTTGCCAGCAGCACCAGAGGCGTGGGTGATCCAGGCTGTCATGGGGATGGAGTGTCTTTATTTTCCCAGTGTGAATGGATGTGAAATTAAACCTTGTAGAGATGAGTGAGGAAGGTGGGCAAAGGAGCAGAAGGAAATTCAGGCTGCCTGTATGCAGAGGAGTGTGAGCTGCTTGGGTTGGCAGGTGCTTTGGAAATGGAAACACTTCATCCTGAATTACATAATGCAGCAGCATGTCCAGACCTGAATTCCCGGCAGTTTTCTGGCCCTGAAGGAATAACCTTCTGCTTTAAATATCAGCCATAGCTTTGAATTTCCTTGCTCATATGGTGTGTGATCAATAGAATATCTGTACAAAACTGCTGCTGTTTGAACCTGAGATGTTTAGGTGAGTTTATTTCTGTTATTGCCATTGGATGATGAACATAAAACTCTTGTTCATTAAGAACTGCATAAGCACATCAAAGCTCACCCTGACTTACTGGTTTGGTCCAGCACATGGAAGAGGCTGCAGGTCCTTCTCTGTGTCTAATTGAAGCAGCAAGTTGTAAATGAGGTGGAATAGAGCTGAGGTGCAAATTATTAAGCAAGGAGCTCTGATATAATTTCAATCCTTATCCCTAATTGAGGAGAGGCGTTTGCAGCTGTAGGTAGGTTGGGGTTTGCTTTACACAGGTTTTTGCTGGGTGAAAAAAAAGGGCTGGATGGCAGAGCCCCAAGTGTGGTGGTGAATAGACTTAGATCCAGTCATAAGTGGTGTCCTCCAGGGCTCAGTATTGTGGCCAGTCATACCTGTTTAATGCCTTTATCAATGACCTGGATGAGGGAATCGAGGGCACCCTCAGTAAGTTTTCGGATGACACCAAGCAGGGTGGGAGTGCTGATCTGCTGGAGGGTAAGAAGCTCTGCAGAGAGATCTGGACAGGCTGGATTGATGGGCTGTGGCCAGCGGTGTGAGGTTCAACAAGGCAAAGTGCTGGGTCCTGCATCTGGGCCGCAACCCCATAGAACACTACAGGCTTAGGGAAGAGCGGCTGGAAACTGCTCATGGAAAAGGACCTGGGGGTGTTGGTCAACAGCAGCTCAACAGGAGCAGCTTCTGCTCAGGCAGCCAAGAAGCCAACAACATCCTGGTCTGTGGCAGCAGGGCCAGGGCAGTGATTGTCCCCCTGTGCTGGGCACTGGTGAGGCTGCACCTCAAATCCTGTGTTCAGTTCTGGGGCCCTCACTACAAGAGAGACATTGAGGTGCTGGAGCGGGGACAGAGAAGGGCGATGGAGCTGGTGCAGGGCTTGGAGCACAAGAGTGATGGGGAACAGCTGAGGAACCTGGGGGGTTCAGTCTGGAGAAGGTGCCAAAACATTATTTTAGAGATGAAAGGTTTTTGAGCTCAGATGGATGCTGCCCATAGTGTTTCTTGAGCACACATTGTCTTGTCATCTTCAGGGAGGGTTAAAGACAGGCAGACATTGGCAGATCTTGTGGTTGACTGGCAAAGGCTTGTGCTTTTGAAGTATCCCACTCCACTTTTGGCTCCTGTTGTGGTTTAAAACCAGTCAGGCAGCTTGCTCACTCGCTTCCCCACCTTCTTGCCCTTCCCCTACTCCCGGAGGGACAGAGAGGAGAATCGAAAAGAATGCAACTCCCACAGGTTGAGATAAGAACAGTTTAGTAACTCAGGTATAACACAAATCACTGCTGCTACCACCAATAATAACAATGATAAAGGAAATAACAAGGGAAGAGAATACAACACCTCAGCACCAGCCGACCAGTAACTCGCTCCCCCCCAGCCTGACCAAGCACCAACCTCCTCCAGCCCTGCAGTCTCCCAGCCCTTCCAGCTAACTCGCAGTTACATCCTGGCCATGACGTGCTGTGGTATGGAATACCTCTTTGGTCAGTTTGGGTCAGGTGTCCTGTCTCTGCTTCCTCCTGGCTTCCCCTCCTCCCTGGCAGAGCATGAGGCTCACAAAGTCCTTGGCCAAACCAAAACATCGCTATCAGCTCTGTTCCCAGGCCGAAAGTCAAAACACTGCACTGCACCAGCTACCAAGAAGGAGAAAAACGACTGCTACTGCTGAACCCAGGACAGCTCCGTGAGCCAAAACAACTGGGGCAAAATCATCATCATCGAGCCTGCCGTGATCATGCCTAGAGGTGGAAAGTGTTCCTTGGGCAAGGAGTCAAGGGAGCTAAAAACCTCACTCACACTTTATGGTTGTTTTGTGCAAGGACTGGTGCTGGTGCAAAAGCTGATGCTAGGCAGGCAGAATAAGTGGTTTCACCCATTTGAAGGAGAACTTGATCAGTTCAAACTAATTCATATCTCCAGGTAGTATTTGAACCTTTGCCTTGTGTTCCTACCACTTAGTTCGCAACCAAAGAGCCTGAGCATGGCATGGTTAGGGCAGGTCAGATGTGAAGAGGAACCCTCTGTGCCCATGCAAACTAATGGGTGAAAAAACACTGCAAAAGGGTAAAATAATTGGTAAAGATGATGATAAACACTGTTAAAGTGGATCAGGGATAACTGAGAGGTGAATGGAGCAAATGTGAGGAGAGGAAATCATGTAATGGAATAAACTACAACATACCTGGATATTGTATTACCTGAAATATATATTCCAACCCTCCCTGCACATGTCAGGGGATTGGATATGGATGATCTTTACGGTCCCTTCCGACCCATTCTGTGATTCTATGATATATATTTACTGTGGAGAGCTCCTTGCCTTTGTGGCTTGTAGTGAGCAGGGGAAGCAGATGGAGTGTGTCTTACTCCTTGTTCCAAGAGAAGAGCCCATGGCAGGATGAAACAGAGGACAAAGTCCTGCTGGCTGTGCTATGGGATGGTTTCCAGCAATAAGGACACTGGGAGAAGTGGGAAGGACTGATCTGTGTCTGCCTTTGCATCAGTGCTGGCTGCATGGGCAGGCAGCCTATGGCTTCTGTGCATCCTTTATCCAGACAAGCTGGAGCTTGTTTGTACAAGCTTGCCTGGGGGGGGGAGAAGAGGTGAAAGCCCCTGGCCCCTGTGCTTTTGTTTTGGGGGGATCTCACCAGTCTTTGGGTTGAATTGGAATTAATAACTGAAAAATACTAAGAGCATTCACTGTACTGTCTTGCCCAAGCAAAGAAAACCAGCTAAGCCTAAAACATATCCTGCCATCCTTCAATTGCATCCCTGCTGATGGGATGCACCTCTCTGAGTGGTTACCCCACTTTGATTTGCCTCTCCTGGCTCCTTTTTACTGCCCACAGTGGCCATACATGGGGCTGCATGATGTAGTGGAGCAGAGCAGTGGCACAAAGGACATAAACCCCTGCAGAACTGATCCCCTTGAGGCTGCTGGGGACAATTCAGGGAGGGTCATGAGCCATGGAAACTGGTTGGGATGTGAGCTGTATAAACTGGGAGAAACAGCTGTGAAAGCCGGGTTTCTGCCCTGCTCCTGGCCTCATGCTCTGCTCCTGCTTCATCTCATCACAGGGCATGTCTCTGTGCTGGAGCCAGCCCTGTTTGTGTCAACCAAACGTGGTGAGGGGTGGCTGAGGCACGGACAGGCATCCCATCCCATTCCTTGCTGCAGGGCCTTGTCTCTGCCAAAGGGTGGGATAGGCAGCTGCAGCACTAACACTTTAAACCACTGCAGGGATGCATGGCAGAGCCCTGTGCCTGCCAACACAATAGAACAGAAAGGGGAAAAAAAACCAAACCAAAACACAAACAACCCAAAAGAAAGAAAAACAAATCAAAACCTGACGCTGTGTGTTATTTCTTTCTTTCTGAAGCATGGAATTCCAAGTGGGATGTATTGCTGACATGCGCATTCCCTGGCCACGGTGAGCCGGGCAGAGGTTGAGACACATCTTCCCTGGGGAGAGGGAGGGTTATGTGAGCCTGAGTCAGCAGCAAAGGTCACTTGGCTGGAAGGCATCTGCCTGTAGATGTTGTAATGGTGACTGATGCAATGGTTGTGATTCCAGTACTGACAGCGTGGTAGGTGAGAGTGTGCGTGCACAGCAAAGGGAGAAACGCCAGCTTAGGTGAACAGGGGTGATAGGGCAGCGATGCTCAACCTCATCTGCTCCTTCCACTTCCCACTTCTCTTTTCCTTGCTGCTTCCTTTGCTTTCTCCCCTCCTGTGCCCACACTTCTGGTGTCTCTTTGATTCTGGCATTTAATCTCATCATTATGTTGTTTGTTTTATGGTCTTGGCTCATCTTCTGGTTCCCGTTTGGGGTCATTATCACATATGATTAGTCTTGGAGTCTAATGAAGGGGATCAGATGTAACCCTAGGGTATATCTGAGCCATTTAACATTTCTGAGCTCAGAGATCTGCTGAGGAAGTTTATTTTTAAGCTTCCCAAGAAGATAAATTTGAACGTTGGCTGTTTGGGGTACAAGTAATAGATCTGAAATCCCTCCAAGGGGGGAGCAATGCGCTCTGGGATTTGAAGCATCCCAGGGATAATTATCCAGTGCTGAGTAAGTCTTGTTAGTCTTGAAATAGCTTTCAGTGGATGATCACATTTTTTTCTGCACATTGGTTAGTGTGAAAGCTTGAAACCTTATATTAACATTTAACCTTCTCTGTGAAAGTGCTGTCAACATAGTCTTAATAATGTTGTTGTTATCTGGTCCCACTCTGGGAAAGCCAGTCATGGAGATAGGAAATGATGACACAAAATAACAACCCCAGAAAAGAAAAAAGGGCATTTTTGGAGGCTGCTCTTTAAGGTCCTACTCTTCATATTAAGAGATAGGAGGGAAGTGAGGTCAGAGCATCCTCAGGACAGCTTCAGCTCCTGCTGTTTGGTGGTACTTTGCAGGGGACCATAGCCCCAGCTCAGCAAACAAGCTGCAGGGCAAGTGCTGTGCTGTGTCACTAGCATGTCCCTGTAGTGATTCAGCAGTGTCCTTGCAAACCATCTGCTGATGTGATGCACGTCATTAGTCACTCACTGATTTGGTGTGGTTACCCTTTTGTCTTAGGCTTCTGGAAAGGCCAAGGATCACGTAGACGTGAAGCAGCTGAATCAGTCTTCCACCAGGTCTACCAGGCTGACCCAGACAGCTCGTGACTAAAAGCCTATCACAGCCATGTGATGGGACCTGTGTCTGTAACTGGGACCTTCTAGTGTGTGGCAATGAACCCTCCCAAAGAAGGACCTTTGGAGACAGTAGGAGAGGTCTCTGTCTTCTCATCCAGTGCCTAATCTATAGGTACTGATGGATTAGATAGTGATGCTTAGGTACCACCTTACTTGGTATCCACCGACAGCTTGTAAACCTGTCTTTTTACTGATGTCTTTTATGCCATTATCCCAGTCCGGTTCTGAAGACAGGTCTTTGATGTCACATATAATACCTGCATCTTCCCAAACACTGCCCTTCTGCACCCTTGTCTATGGGTTTTTCTGTCTGCTTGAAACCTCCAACTGAATTTGTTGTGGCTGTTGATGCTTTTTTCTCGAAGGTTACAGGCCCCTTCTCTGTTTGCAGTGTCAGCAGCATCCCTGGGTGCACTGGAGATGGAGGTTTGGGTACTCATCCTTCCCGCCTTGCTCAGCTGCAGCAAGCTACATGTATCTGTTCAGTCCTCCCCATACTGCAAGTGGTCTAAGGAAGCCCTGGAGGTCTTACCCTGTGTAGGCAACACTGCCCACCTCCTGTGGCATTGCCGAAACATCAGCCTCTGCATCCTGCCACCTCTCCTGTTGGGCTTGAGAGGGGGATGTGTGTGCGAAGTAACCCTCAGGCTTCTTTGTGTCCACTTCCTGTTTGAGCTTTAAGCCAAGCAAGCTATATTCACAAAACTAAAGAGAGCTGTCATAGGAGTAGCAATACTCCTTATAGCCACTATTATTTCTTCTTTAAAACCTCTCTTAATGTACTTCAGCCAACTGTTTCCCCACTCTGCTCTACGATTTTAGCAAGTGAGCTCTTTCTGTCTGTAAGACAAATGTTGCTGCTTGTATTTTAGAGCTATTTTAATTTCCCCATCTGTTCTGCCCTTGTGTGCCCCAGCCCTGCTCTGTGGGTATCCAGTGCCTACATGGGGAGTTTCTGGGTATTGCCCTGACAGCAACAGATTACATGATCCTCTCAGACAGCATGGCAAAGTCCATGCTGTCCTTTGGAGCTGAGAAACAAAACAGACATTTGGGGAGATGTAGGAAATGGTGGCTCGAGCTTGGAGGGCTCAGAACCAGCATCTCCAATTCAGGTGAGACAGCGCGAAAGCCAAAACGTGGCCAAGGTTTAGTAGCAGCTGATGTTGGACTACGTGGATGCCCTGACTTGGAGCAGGAAGGGCTCTTCTCCTTATCTGAGGAGCCACACACACGGCAGGGGACCTTTGCTCTGAATATTTGGAGGGATAAAGTCCAGCAGGTATAAAAAGGCATTTCCCTGCTGCCTCGGTTCACATTGCGTTGTGCTCTGTCCCTCTTGCAGCTGCGTAAATGAGTATGGAAGATTATGATTTCCTCTTCAAAATTGTTTTAATTGGCAACGCCGGTGTGGGGAAGACCTGCTTAGTCCGTCGCTTCACTCAGGTAAGGCTGGGACATGGATGTTGGGTGGGGACAAGAGCATGGAGCTTTGAATGTGCACTGAGGGCTCTGCTGGCGTCGTGGCTCCAGCGCATTGTTATCTGCACTCCTGGTGCGTGCATCACCTATAGCAACATGGGCCAAGCAGCACATCGGCATCTACTGCTGTACTTGGTAGCTGGAGAAAGCTTATCCCCTTCTGAAGAGGAAAAAAAAACCCTGAAAGCTGCCGGGATAACTCCTCCTGATTTGGAGGTGCTCTGGACCAGCACATCTTGTGTGCTCCTGTGTGGTTTCTCCCCATCCCTTGCTTCAAAAAGCTCTCCCTCTTATTTGCCATTAGTAGATAATGAAATAAGCTGGGTCCTGGGCTCTCAGTCCAGTGTCTTCTGTTAAACACCAGACCTTTTTTGGTGGCAGAATGAGAGAGAAAGGACCATGCTTCTGTGATCTGGGGCAACAGAAGATTTTGCATCATGGACTGTAAAAAATAAGTTGTGGGGGTCTTGTTGCACTCTGCACTAGGAATTGTCAGCATTTTCCCCCCCTCACTGTTAATTCCAGTGTTTAACATCAACATGGCTTTAAAACCCTCCACCAGCATGTGACAGTGGCAATAAAGCCGGTCAACTCCAAAGGGTTAACCACAAAAATCTGAGGCTGCTTCTGCTGCTTGTGCTTTGGCAGTGCAGATGCTGTAGGGGATGGACATGCCCCAGAATCAACATGACTTTGTAGATGTGGATACCAGAAATCAAAAAGCTCTGGCTGGGGTTTTCCAGGGGAGGTTTTGCTGTCGCTCCTTTCTTATGGTGCTGCAATCAAATTCCACCAGCATCACGCCAACTTTGCCATTGCTGTGGCACTGGTAGTGGTTGGCTCCATGCTTTGCTCCCAAAACACTGTGCAGGAATGTGACCCTAGCAGTGGGAGCTGCCAGAAATGCCTTTCCATGCTGTGGTGTGTGGTGGAGGAGAGAGGGAAGGTATGAGGCTGCTGGAACAAAGGTATCTCATTCCACATGTGTTCTCACACCTCTTTCAAGGCACTGAGTAATAGTTTGGAGGGACCTCATCTACTCTTCCCCTGCCTTTTCCAAGTGCACTAAAGAAAGGCTTTTCCCCTCTCCTTTTCTCTGTATGAATTCTCCTCCTGTTTTCCTAACTCTGAAGTCAACAACTTCCTACATGATGAGGGACATGTAGGCAGGGAAAACACTGTGGGGTTGAATTGTGGTAACCTTTGTGCTGGGGAAACGTGATTCATCTAAATGTGATGGCAATAAGTGTCTGGGGAAGGGGACAAGGGAGGAATAGTTCTGAGGGTGGACAAGGGTGAGGATTGGCACTTAGAGTTTGCTCAATGAAACTCTTGTTTCCTTTCAGGGGCTTTTCCCACCGGGTCAAGGAGCCACCATTGGGGTTGATTTCATGATCAAAACTGTGGAGATAAACGGTGAAAAAGTAAAGGTAGGAGCCTGATGGGTTTAAGTGTAAATTTGTGTGGCAGCACCATAGCTGAGGGTTCTTGCCAGTCCTCTTGCAACTGGAAGGCAGCACGTGGGGAAGCACAGGGCTGTCTGACATGGCAAAGGCAATGCTGAGTCTAGCAATCTTTGTGCCCCTCTCCACAATTACCATTGGGGTTGTAACAGTGCACGTACTCTAAGGGAGAAAAGAGAGGGGAGGTCTTGCAAAACTCTGTCCTTGCTTAGGGGATGCTAAGGTTGTGCCTGCCTGGAGTTGAGGAAGTGCAAGAAGCACTTCAGTGCAACCTCTGCTCACGGCATTTCTGGTAAGCAGAGATCCATTGCATTCCCATTGGGATGTGCTTGATGATGGTCTTCTGAGAGCTCCCAAGGTGGCTGCTGGTAAGAGCAGGCTTGTGGGCTTGTGCAGTTCTCCACAACAAAGGCTTGTCTTCCGCTTCCGAGTTATGGATTTGGGAGAGGCAGAGATGATCACAATACCTGTGCTTTAGTCAACAAACTGAGTTGAGAAGAGCAATGACCTCCATAGGATTAACTCATTTACCCTCCAAAATAGGGTGGTTGCAACCAAACTGCTTGTCCTGTGCTAAATCCCAAACTGAGCCTGAGCATCACTTGGCAGAGAGCTACATTGTTTGAGCCAAAACGCACCAGGGACCAGTCTTACGTTTTAATGGGATCCATGGTTGGGTTCCAGCACCCAAAGATTTGGCTGGTGCCACTTTGTTCATTAGTAGAGATTGTGGGTGTCTGTGAGGTGGGAGAGGAATAAGGTTACCTGAGCCTCTAATGTCAGCGTGTCCAGGCTCCCTGAGCTGTTCCTGGGGTTGCTATGCTTGCATTAAATCCAGGGGCATCGAGGTGAAACACAGCAGTTTCCCCCTTGCTGCCTTCATCAAACCTAGCAGTGAGCAAATGGGAGAGTGGCAGCAGTGTGATATGATGCAGGCAGCATCATATGTGATACGCATCCAGTCAGTAGCTGGATATGATGAGACCCATTTTTAAGCTAGTGTAAGTGATGGGATAGGAACAATGGACTTGTGCAGATTTTCAGCCCTGGGTGGTTTTTAACCTGTATTTCAGCACACAGGTTTTTTAGAAGAAAATCAGGTGGTGTATTCCTCAGTTTAGGACAGATTTAAAAAGCCATGATCATATCAGCAGGATGCCACCCTCCTGTGTGAGGAACTGTGCAAACCTATGGCAAATGCTGGTCCTTAAGCAGAAGCCCTTCCAGCCTAAGCAAGTGAAGGAGAAGAGGTGTAAATACCTTCCCCTGATAAGGACTGAGTTACCATTCAGCACGTTGCTGTGCAAGTGGGACAGCAGCAGGCAGGAAAGCAGTGAGGATCATGTGTAGCCCCTGTGGTGTCAGAGCTTAGCTCAGTGGTTGTGATGCTCATTAGCAGGCACCTGGCGTAGCAGGGTTGACCAGGACACTGCTGCTGCTTGTCCAGGCTCCTCGGACAGCAGAGATGGGTCTTTCAGCCAAACACAGGTCCAGTGGGGCAGCTTAGAGGATCTAAGTAGTAAATGGCTTAAGTACTGCACTGAAGGTGGAATTAGTGGTTTTCCTTATATACCTGGCTTAAACCAGCTGTGTCTAGATTGTCCTGGTTAATGGAGGGAGAAAAACTATCCTGAGGAAGATGAATCCCATCCACATCAGATACCTCTCCTTTCCAAGCAACTGGTTCCCTGTTAAGTACAGACGGAGCCTAAAGAGCATTGTTTATATCTGAGGTCTGGTTTCAGACCAGTGAGCTCACCCTAAGGATTTGTCTGTGTTTGACTTGTTACTCCCATGACATAATCCTGTTTTAAGACTGTCTTGGACTGAGGATGCAAACTCCTGAAGAGATCATATGGAACAGTTGTGCCAATAAGGGCTATCTAAGGGCTAAGGATGGTGTAGGGAAGGTCTACAAGCTAAATAAAAACTCATCAGTGGTAAGCCCCTGCTGCCCTGCACATGTTTGAATGCACAAGCATCCACCCAAGCAACTGGTCTAGTTCAGGATGTCCCTGCTCTTTGCAGGGGGTTGGACTAGATGACCTTGGAAGGTCCCTTCCAACCCAAATGATTCTATGATTCTATGTACTCTCTTGATCACCTTGGGGCTGGCTTGTGTTTGACAGAGCCTTAGCAAGCAGTAGCTGGTATACCAGCTGTATTTGACATAGCAAATAAAGAGTCCCTTGCCTGACCCCACCAATGGAATAAATTGGAGTTGCCAGAGCTCAGCCACAGTGACCAAGCTTGGGAGGAAGCTTACTCCAATACAGTTGGGCATTTGAATGAGCCTTCTGGAGTGTGAAAAGCAAATGGATTTCTTTCAGGGAGTGATTTTTGTAGCTGAAACTTTTTGTGTAATCAGTGCCAGTGAGAATAAACATTTAATGAGCAGGAAAAGTGGGAATGAGTCAGAGCAATAAAAATGACATCCCAGTCAAACAAGGCGCTGCTCTCATTGTTAGCTCATTTAACAGTATCCGAGCTGTGACTCTGCTTCTGTGCTGGGCAGCATCTCCTGCACGTCCACCGGGATCCAGGGTGAGAGAGCAGGGCTGCTCACGGGCCAGGTGAAAATAAGCTAGGTTTCCAGGGAAAAATGACTTTCTAGCTTTCAAAATTACATTTGAAAGTCAGTGGAGAGGGACTTGCTGGTGTGAACGCTGTGTGCAAACCGTATCAGATGTGAGCTGCTCCTGAAGCTCACTGACAGATGAGCTGAGACAGCACAGTGCAGTTGAGGGGCTTTTGGTCTGCCTGCCCTTTTCTAATAAACACAAAAGCATGTACACCACCTGTAGTAAGGGGGCTACACAAAGTTGAGCCAATTTTCGTGCTGGTCAAGGCTAGCATCCTCAGTGCTGCGGAGGGCTGTGCTATCCGGACCTGTGATCTTATTGTGCGTGGTGGAGATGTACATGTGCGTGAAGCTAAAAGTGTGCAAATGCTGAGGGAGGGGAAGCATCAGCTGGCCTCAAGAAAACAAAGATGTAGGTTTCCTGCGGGCTGAGTCAGGCACTGTCCTTTGGATCCTCTGGAAAAACAGGCAGGTAAAATTGTTGCTGTGAAATACTTTATTCATGGAACCATAATTCACAGAATGGTTTGGGTTGGAAAAGACCTTGAGATCATCCAGTTCCAACCCCCTGCCATTTGGGAGAAATAATCAGTGGGGTGAGGTGGGAGATGTGCATTTTGTGTGCAGGAAGAGTTTGTCACTGGCTATAAGGTTGGTGGCTCTTCCCTATCTTATTGCGCCCGGTTCACTACTGCAGCCAGTGAGAAACTGTCTCCCAAGTGCAATCCCTGTTGATGTCTATGTCTGTTACATTGAAGAACATATTCACATCAAGTTTTTGTCAGCTTGGAGATCATCTCAACGCGTGTGGAACACACATAAGCTGGAGTTAACCAGCAGATCAATCAGTAAATGTTTTTCCTGGGAAACAGTCGAGCAACAACAAAATGAGCTGTGTTTTTCCATCTGCTGGGGTTCGAAGGCTGATTTGTTTTAATGGGGACTCGTTCAGTATCTGAATTCCATGTGCAAGTAATTTCACGTATGGTTTTGTGTGTTCCTTAACTACAGGCACTGAGTTCAGCTGTTTAAGTACAACTATGCCAAGGGATTAAGCACAAAGGGCCCAGGAGCTGTGAACCAGAACAAATCACTTTCTCTCAAAAAAAAAAGTACTTTTTCAGACCCACATCTGAAGCTCTTATTTCAACTAACACTTTTATGATGAGTACCTGGGGTAGTTTGACTTTGGAACTGGGCAAGAATAAGGTTTTTCTCTGTAATGCTAAATATATGGAACAAATCTCAAATACTTCACCTATTTCTTCCCAAAGTATGCAGGATTCTGGCTGGAAATCACCCTTTCACATCGTTAATTCCAAGGAGGGTGCTTAAAAAAATAAGAGCTGAAGGAGAGAAGTGCTCTTTTATGTTGGAACATTTCCATTTTGGATGTTTGCTTCTTTGACTGCCTGTTTGAAGAATTGAGGTTTTGCGGATGGTCAGAGTATAAAAACAGGATCAGTTTAGTTTGTATTGGGAAATGTTTGTTGTCTTCCTGGACCCAGAGGGTTTGGCAAATGCTCATGACCTCTTTGGTGCTGAGGCACTGGCACAGGGTGCCCAGAGAAGCTGTGGCTGCCCCATCCCTGGCAGTGTTCAAGGCCAGGTTGGACACAGGGGCTTGGAGCAAGCTGCTCTAGTGGAAGGGGTCCCTGCCCGTGGCAGGGGTTGGAACTGGATGAGCTTTAAGGTCCTTCCAACCCAAACCAGTCTGTGATATAGTTAAGGACATGTCAACCAGTTCTACATGTTGGGAAGGCAGGCAGTGAGCAGCTAAGTGGGATGGGTAAGCTGTAAAGAGGAAACATGTTGGAGTCCTTGGATCAGCCTTCATCTGAGCTCCTTGTTTGATTCCATCAATGCATCATCTCAGCATAACTTTAGCTAGCTTTGGGGGCTAGAAGAGAAGCTTTATCGGTTCTTCTTGGGATGGATCATAGAATAGTTAGGGGGGACATCTCACATTGGCAGGGACACCTCACACTAGACCATATCACCCAAGGCTCTGTCCAGCCTGGCCTTGAACACTGCCAGGGATGGAGTGTTTACCACGTGCTTTGGATGCTGCTGCTGTTTGGATGCTGTTGGAATTCAGGGGCAGGAGAAGTGACTCTTTCTCCATTGCCTCTGTTACAACTCCAGGCCAGCAGCTCTGTCCACAGCAAAGGGAGACACTGGAAGCCACATGAAAACCCACAGACCTGTGCCTTCCAGGGGCTGTTGGCTGCAGTGCCAGCTGACTTTGTGCCTTGCATTTCAATCTACTAGTGCAGGAACACAAACAAAACACTGCGGGGAGAAAGGAAGCCAATAGGGAAAAAAGCAAAGTGCTTTCCCACCATTGGCTTTACCCTGAAGGGGTTTTAATAGGTCAAAGCAGTGCTGCTGTTGAATAGAAGAAGTTAACTTCTTTATTCCCTTTTCCCACCTTTCCTTGTTCTGCCCAAAGCTGCAGATCTGGGACACGGCGGGACAGGAGCGGTTCCGATCCATCACACAGAGTTACTATCGCAGCGCCAACGCCTTGATCCTCACCTACGACATTACCTGCGAAGAATCCTTCCGCTGCCTGCCCGAGTGGCTGCGGGAGATCGAGCAGTACGCCAGCAACAAGGTCATCACCGTGCTAGTGGGTAAGTGGCGATGGTCCCGCGTGGGCTGGTGTGGTGAGGGGGCTGAGATGTGTGTGTCGAGGGGTTGGTGGCAGATGGGCACGTGAGCAGGAGGAAAACGTGGCATCTGTGTGAACTCACGGTGCTGGATGCTGGAACTGGTGTGGAAGATCTCATTGCCAACCAGTTGTAACTGTAGGTGGGTACAGCCCTAAAGCCAGTGCGTGGACCGTGCCTTCTCCAGATCATAGAATCACAGCATGGTTTGTGTTGGAAGGGACCTTAAAGACTGTCTAGTTTCAAGGGACGCCTTCCACTAAAGCAGGTTGCTCCAAGCCCTGTCCAACCTGGCCTTGAACACTGCCAGGGATGGGGCAGCCACAGCTTCTCTGGGCACCCTGTGCCAGCGCCTCAGCACCCTCGCCAGGAAGAACTTCTGCATAAGAGCTCATCTCAGTCTCCCCTCTGTCAGTTTAAAGCCATTCCCCTTTGTCCTGTCACTACAGGCCCTTGTAAAAGTCACTCTCCCAAGATGCTGATGGTGGTGTCCAGGACATCACAGCCACTACTTGAAGTGTGGCCCTGTCTTAGGTTGAAGGCTATTGCATGCAGAACTGGATACTTCACCACTCAGTCCTATATGGGACTGAAGTGCAGCTACCAACTGAGCCAAGAATAGAGCAGTTTCCCTTGTGACTCCGAGCTCAGATCTCATCAATCTGGTGATGCCTGCAGGTTGCTGTACCCATATGGTGAGACTGATAAACCACTTGTATTAAATGATAATCTGTTTAGAAAGGAAACCAGTATATGCAGTGCATCCAAGAAACTGCTTTATCGGGAAAGAAAGGACATCTCAGGTGAGAGGAGGGCAATGAGATGTGGTTTGCTAATGAAGGTGTAGCCTTTTCCTCCCACTAAGTATCAAAATTGCTCATAGAAGTGGACCCAGGAGATGTTTCCTCCTGAAACTGCAGAGTCCATGGACACATCCCCCTGTTACTATAGGTCCTGGTCTGTTATCTTCATTATAAGATTAATTTATGGCAAAACCATCATGTTTGCAGTGAAGTGGCTAGTAATAGGGTATAATCACATCAGATGCTTGCTTGAGGCTTTAATCAACTCTCTGCTGAACTGAGCTTAAGGGGCTGGTTCCTCACCACACCTCTCTCTGCAAGTGCTCCCCAGGCCCAGCCCTCTTCCAGCCTCAACAGCCAAATCCTTCATTGGAATATTGCAATAGGAAAGCTGCCTTCTGTGCCAGGCTTCTTTTAAACCTTGTAATGACATGAGAAATATCACATTTAGTGTCTCGTATGCTATAAGTGACATTTTAAGTGCTGCTCAGAGCAAGAACAGGAGAATTTTCAATAGATATTATAATGGAAATCCTTTAATCTCGGTTGATAGCAGCAACTGGTGCTAAATTAGAGCTAACTGACCTGGATGTTCGCAGGACATGTTGCTCTAAATGAGCTGATATTAAATGAACTTAACCACTTGTATCAGGGAATCCATTATTTGGAAGAGAGGGTAAAAACTAAGAGTTTCACATCAAAACCACTGTCCATGCATATGTACAACACCAAACTCTCCTTTATCCCTTTCCAACCTCCATTTCTCTTGTTTTTGGAAGCCAAATGAATTCCTTTTCTATCAATGCAGGTAATAAGATTGATTTAGCTGATAAGAGGGAAGTCTCCCAGCAGAGAGCTGCCGAGTTTTCCGAAGCACAGGATATGTACTACCTGGAAACCTCAGCAAAAGAGTCGGATAATGTGGAAAAACTCTTCCTGGACTTGGCCTGTCGCTTGATCAGCGAGGCACGACAGAACACCCTTGAGAACAATGTCTCATCCCCCTTACCAGGAGAGGGGAAAAGCATCAGCTACTTGACTTGCTGTAATTTTAACTGAGGAGCTGGCATGGGATTTCCTGTTCTGCCATGGGCCAAGAGAGTTTGTTTATTTTCCTTCCTTTTTTTTCTTTGCTGGGATTTATCTACTTGAAGCGAATTATTCCTGCCACTTCCCGAGTCAGGATGCAGACCTGGAAGCATGGCTCCAGCTGGATGGCAACATAGCAGAATCTATCACGGTTGAAGTTTCACCTTTCTCGCAGTCTCTGGAGCAGGTTAGGAGCAGAAGAGTTGCACAAGTGCTTCATGCGATGCAGAACACGAGCTGCTGTGTTTCCTTCTGTGGGAGACTAGAGCAGCCTCTCCTGAAGAAGATACTGAACAGTTGAACATCTCCATATCAGAACAATGTGTCTGGTCCTTTTTGAATTGAAATAAACCAACAATGAACACTGACCCTGGACTACGCTGGCAGTCTTTGGGGCTGCCAGTGAGTGAGCTCTTAGGACATGTACATAGCGTCTGCCCATGCGTCTCCGTGGAGGACTCCAGTGTTTGAAATAGTGTTATGTCTCTCATCTACAGGCACTTTCATGAACATGGAACTAAAGGACAAGTTACATATATCAACATTTTCCAGATGTAAGAAGACCTGGATACAGCTCAGTTGCTCCCTTTGGTGCTAGCAGTTCAGCTAATATTCCATAGGCCAAACGTAGTCTTACTACATTGCTGTCCTCTGAATGTGTAACTTAGACTGGTTAGGAAAAAACCCCACACTAAGAAGCACTGTTCATAAAAATAAAGCAAATCTTGTTACCTCTTTTTCTAGGCCTAAAACGTAGTGGGAAAGGACTGTGCTGCTTTGATGGCCAACGCAGGGTGAAAAGACTTCTCCAGAAATAAAAATAAACCAGAAAATTAACCATTCCTCCTCTAATTAGTTATGTCCTAATGTGGAAAATCACCTTTGGGAAAGATTATTGGTGGAGCTGGGGGAAAAAGTGCACCAGATGTGACCAAAATCTTGTGCGTGCACAGGTTGTGTGTAAGGGTTCAAAGAGAGCACAGTTTGAAGTGGCCTCCTGCAATATATCCAGCTTAAACATAAAGCTTGTAGATACAGTTCTTGTTGAAAGGCAGACGTACAATGTAGAGGGGTTTTTATGCTAGGTGGGAAGAGCAGCAGGTTGCAAGTGGTATCATTCTGTGTCTGACCCATCCAGCGCTCACCTCATGGAACTACTCTCCAAGATGCTCTTGAAGGTATCTTCTTGGCATCTGGTTTCTCTACTAGAGTAACTTTCAGTTTCAGGGCTGTAGAGTCATTTAATTCACTTGATGCTTTACTTTTAATCTCAGACTCCAGTATGTGTATAACTGTTTAAGCAATTTCTTTCTACAGACCCCCTGAAGTGGAAGCACTCTGGAGTTTGGGATGTTATTCCACTTCTAGTGCCGTATACAAACAATGCATTGCAAATGTACACATTGACATTGAAGTGAAGCAGGAAGATAGCGAAATGTGCCCATGCAAAATGATACTTAGATGTTTCAGTTCTGTTCAGCTAATCTGCATAAACCTCCCCTGGCAATTCCATGGCTGAGATTTGCTGTAATTTAGAGTTAATCATTTTAAAATTAACTTGGCTTGTACTGAAGATTGAAACAAAGCTTTTGTATTGACATCAAAAGCTGCCAGTAAGTGTGTCTTTAAAAGAATAACAATTAAAAAGGCATTTTAAAATGCTTTTACACGTGTTCCTAGAAAGACTTTTGGGCTGTATCATGTTGTGCCTTTGATCCGTAATAGGGAGCTGACTCTGTGTCAGAGAGAGGGGATCGGTGTGTCATATGGTCATTTCTAGTATTTTTTTGCTATATTTTAGGTCACTTTCTTCTGTTATGAGTAGTGGTAAAAAAGAAGATGTAGCAGTTGTGGTACAAGGCTCGTTTGTCATTTAGGTAACACTTAGCAAAGAGCTCTGTAAGTATGAGAAGTTGGGGGACAAGTCATCGTCTGTGCTGGCCCATTCGTTTTCAGTCTCTGCTCATGGTGTAATCCAGAGGATTTAGACATGTGTGGGACTCGGTGGCTTCTGTGGTACAGCCTGTGTGTGTACCACTTCTGTGTGGTACAGCCTGTGCTGAAGAGCAGTGTCATTCTTGAGCGTTCCTTAAACTGCCAAACACTGTTTGTTCGTGCTTGTGAAGACCACACAACTTAGAGACAGTGATTCTGCACAGGTTGTAGGTAGTCATTTAGAGCAAGGCTCAGTGTGTCAGATGTAAGGTAACACTCAATTTAAAAACCAGTGCTATGTATGTTTAATTTCTAAAGCTCAGAGTCTCCAGATGCTGGGCTTGTTAGCACAAAGCTGATATCAAACAGGACAAGGCTCTTTGAGTTGATCAAGGGGAAGGGGACTGCCCAGTAAAACATCTATAGGTTCCCCAGCTTGATTTCTGAAAGCATTAGAGCTCTTCAGGTACTTTTCATTCCTGCTGGGCACCACTGTAAATGCATCTCAGAGTGTTCCTTGCATCAGTTCTGGAGGTTGAACTCTAACACATCATCGTGACTGAACAAGCTGAACTGGTTGAATAGTAGAAACCATTAAATGATTTTCTTGGGTATTCACTTTGAGGTTTCTAGAAGGCTGTCTCCTTTTCCAGTACTGTTCCTAACTTATAGGTGGCTATTTTGGAGACTAGTTGCCTACAAGCAACCTCAAAGCATTGGTTCTTTGTACTGCTAGCAGATATTCTCCATGTAAGGACTCCATCTCCACACAGTGATGTGCTTCTGCTTCAGGGTGGAGTGCTGCAGCTGGGCTGCTGTTTAAGTGAAGTATCTGACTTCTCCAGAGAGAAATCTGAACTGATTCCTTTCAAGGTTTATTCTATGTAGACTTAAAAAGTTGGAAGGAAACAATGGTGGTATATGCAACACTTTATAAGGTCATAAGCCAAAGCTGTCTTTTGAAACTTGCCTCTTTTCCTGCAGTTAACAAGCACACTACTTGGTCAAGAAGTGATATTTTATTGTAGTAATTCCTTTGCAGAAGTTACTTTTGTACACCTTTGAGTATCTCTCTAGTGGATAAAACCCATTCTCCTTGTAGCACTGAGAGCGTGCTTTCTCTTCTTCAGTCTGGTCCACTGCTGATAGCATCCCAACTAGAAGATGAGCTGTATCAACTGCTAAGTTAGTGCTGTGGTATAATGATCAAAGTCTTGAAAACTAAAAGGAGATAAAATAACAAACCCCAGTTATCTGACAATCAGCTCCTCAACTATAGCCGACACCTTGCTAGATGAGTGGGATTTTGAGAACTGTCAGTGAAAGCCTTGTGATGCTTGCTGGGTTGAGGGTCCAAAAGCCGTGCAGAATGGATATAATGGAGCCAAATTTGACTGGAAACATTCTCTGTTATCAAACGAGTAAAGCACTGCTTTCAGCGTGCTTGCTAGGGTTTGATGTGTTTTCAGGGTGATATAGGGTAATCTTATTTCTGGGTGAATATTAATTTCTGTAGTAGTCCCATAATGAGACCTCTGCTTGAGTTCTTTTTGCACAGTGCATAGCTCTGAGCAGAAGCCAATATTGGATGGTCCACAGATGTTTGCTTTATCTATCAAACCTGTTTGCAGAGATTGAGTGAAAGCATCTCCTGAGAACTGGATGGTCTAAACTCTATTTTCCAGTTCAGCCACTGATTCAGTCAGGCTGCTCTTGGGTAAACCACTGGTACTTTGCATTGGGTATTTACATTGCAAGTTTGCTGGGACAAGCAATGATTCCCTTCGTTCCTATATGTGTTCCCCATGAGAGACAGTCCTTGGGGATGGGGAAAAAAGCCCTTCAAGTCAAGGAATTATGATGGAAATGTGATATTCTGAACTCTGTAAATGCCTCTTCCTACCTCTACCACTTAAGTCCTGATTGATCTACAGGTAAGTTGTTTGAGCATGCAGTCAGATACGTGCTTGTGCTGAATGCTAAATGGCTTTGTGATCATTATTTAATGAAACCCACACATGACAAATTGTCAGGCAAGATGCTTTGTTCTCTGCTGTAGAACACATGAAACAGCCCCTATAAAACCTGTCAGCCTGCTGATGCTGTTTGTCTGTTTGGAAATAGTGATGTTGGTAACAGTTGGCTCCTGCTAGTCTAGGTTTAGTGGTTAATGGCTATTGAATTCCTTCAGCATCAGTAACAACAGCAGCAGTCTGAGGCTGACACAGGAGGCAGGGATTTGAAAGTCAAAACTAGCGATGCAGAAGCACGGTGTGTGCGCACATGTGGGACAAGAGGCTTTCCCCAGCCTTTCCTGCCAAGGGGTGCAATTAGTTACGGTGAAACCCATTGGGTTTTGCGTTGTTTGTTATCCCTGAGGACTGCTGTTTGCTCAGATGCTTTTCCACTTGTCTTTTCAATATGAAGATCTGTCTGTAGATCAAGCTGAGATGTTGAGCTGGCATCATTTCTGTAGCCAGAGACTTCAGCTGGGAAAGAGGTGGAATTCTCTAGCTATTAAAATAGGCTGAGCAGCCATGCAGGATCCCTTGCCCTTTGGGGACCTGTGGTGTCCCCATGGTCAGTACGGCTGGAGACAGTGTCACAGAAGCCTTCTCCTGGCTGTGGGACAGTAGTACTGTAGCCCTTTGTGCAAGGGCAGAGATGGGTCTGTGAAGCAGAGAATGCAAAGTAAAGAGATGGTTCTACTTGCTCAGGGTCTTCTCAGTCCCATCCTCATTTAAAAGGTGCATCTATGGCTTAGATTTTCATTGCTCTGGACTTTCATAAGGGATGCTCATCTGAAATTCTTCTGCTTTCAATATCAAAGCACCCCCAATATCCTTACACAAGTTGCTCCTACTAACAAAGACCCTTTTGAGTTAGCTCAGTTAGAAAAAAGGTGTTTTGAGAGGACACTTTGAATTCCTTGTGAGCAAGTATGGAAATTGAAATGTTGATCTATATAAGGGCTAACCAGAAAACCCATCGCAGCCAAAGGAAATAAATCAGTTCTAGTGGTGAAAACCCTGTAAAAGATGCTGTATCAAAATGCCTACTCCTTCGTTTATAAACTTTGCTTCTCTGCACAAATGCAGCTCTTGGCACCACCCTTTTTCCTTGCATCAAGTCTGTCCTCTTGTGGCTGTGGGTAATAATTGTTCTGCTTACCGTTCACAAGCAGCAAAGGGTCATCCCTTTGAAGGACACTTGTCATGATGAGTGGTGGGGAAACACTACCTTGATTTCCTACAGGTGAGTAGTGCAGCCTAAGCAAAGCAGCCTCAACTTGTCATGTCTTTGAAATGTGAGCATCCACTCGAGCTGTAGTTGAATGTACCATAATGGTTATAGATCTTTCATCTGCTTCGCTTTAGGGTTTATCTTGGCAACAGACAACAGGGTAATCATGGTGACCATGATGCAAGGCTCCCAAAGTAGCCTGCTGCGTTGCTCTGAGTTCACCTCCCTAATCACCTCCTCGCTGAACTGAACCCAAGTCTCCTTTGCTGTACTGTACTATATCCAGCTGAGAGAGATTGCGGCTGTCAGCACCCATGGATGCCATTGCACCCTTGCCCCTCGTGTGAATGAGCTGTAACTGAAACCAGAACTAAAAACTATGCCGTGTGAGCTGGGGGTGTTTGTTTTATTCCAAGTGTGAGCCACAGATCCAGGGGGAAAAAACCCTTCACCTCCAATGCTTGCCCCTCCAAATGCTGTTGAATGAGTAACTGGGGAAAGATAACCTGGATATAGCAGACAGTGTAATTTAGGCTGTGAATGTCGTCAGTGAAAAATGAGAGTGGTCTTAGGAGTACATCTAGGGTTAACAGCTCAGCTCTCCTGTCTGGATAAACAGGAGCTGGCTGTACTGTGCTCAGAGGTTGTCTCTGTTTTCACATTAATAGCTATTAGCACTCCCTGGATGTGATCTCACATTCGTTGAACCAGTTATCCTTTTCCAGCAAGCTCAGGAGATAATTTTAGCTCTGGTTAGTGCTACAATTAAGCTCAAGAAGCAAATGCCACCTTTACATTTGCACCTTTGCTTTTTCCATACTGCTAAGCTTGGGGTAACAGTGATGTGCACGATGGTGTTGTCCTTGCTGAGCATCTTCTGGAGCACAGCCCTGGTCCACAGGTATTTGACATGGCCAAAGCCTGTGTCAGTCATGGGTTTAGCTGTGCATGGTTCCCTGAAGGACAGGGGGTGATAGAAGTGCTCTTGTGCTTTCATGGGCAGTTATCAAGGGCTCTGGTGTCATATGAATGCTTTTCAAAGCCTAGTACCTGTCATCATGAATCTGTTCCTCCCCAGTTCTCATGCCTCAGGCACCGTGGAGGTCTCAGACTGGAAACAAGTATGGATCACTGGATCCAGCTGCTGCTTTAGCTAGGAAGAAGAGCATCTATGGTTCATCCTCTGTGCCACCTTGAGATTCTTACTATGAACATAAACCAAACTAAACCCATAAACTCATTGTCAGCCAGGGCATCCTGTAAGGAATGTGTCCCTTCTCATGGGACCAACAGAAGAGATTCAGATGTCCAGAAGTGGTGGTGGTTTGATGCAAGCAAGTAAATCTCCAGTGAGCGGATGGATGCTCTCCATCCAGGGACACTTACAGCTGTGTGGAGAAGCCATTCTGAGCCATCACTTGTGTGGTTGTGTGGAGCATCTCTGTGAGTCTGGGTTGCATCATGGGCGTGAGCTTTAGTAAATTCAATGGGCACAGTGTCCCCATTGATCAAGCCTTTATGAGGGAGAAGCAGAGGAGAAGGGAATGCTTCTTTGAGATTTTAACGGAGTAAGAATAAAATGGTTGGGGGAGAAAAGACCGTCTAATGAGAGTACAGAGGAAGGCCAGCGCCTGTTGCTGTGCGGGTTTGGAGTGACAAGTATATATGTGAATATTAGAAAAGCAGTTTAAAACATGCCATAGTTTTCAGCACAATAAGATGCGCTATAGATGTGTCACATTCATTTTATTCCCTACGGCTGTTTACAAAAGGGAAAGAAACACAAACCCCCCTGAGACTGGAGCAGCTGCAGTCACTCAGCTGTCAGCATGGGACAAGGCTCGATCTGCTCCTCTTTCATTTCCACACCTCTCTGTTCTGCTGCACATATTTGGCTGTTCTGTGAATTTGCAGATCATGAGGGTTTCTTCCCCAAACCGCCTTTGATCTGCACAGACTCCCCCAGCTCTCATCTCAATCCATTGATGCTTTGAGTAAGCGTTTTAATTCTGTGTTTTCTGGCTCGCTCCCCTTTGTAACGTTATCTGACTGACAAGCTCCTTGTGCTCTGCGTTACCTTTAGGTTTTAAGTCTAACACGTTTCCTCTTTCAAGCTATGATCAGTTCTTACAGATGTTATAAAAGCACCTTCATTTCCTCAGGAGAAAACCTGCGTTACTTTCAGCTTTGGTTACTAGCAAATCAATATTAAAGCATGAACAAAGTATGGTTTAGACCATCAACCGTAGTTTGACTTGTAGTTTAAAAACCTGCCTAAGCACTAAAAGCAGCATCTTGTTTGGAACCTCCACACCAGGGAAGTCACTGCATCAAAGGGCTTTCCTGGGTTGGAGTTTCCCCCACTGCTGCCTTTTCCCCAACAACTGTGAATTAGCACAATGTACAGAATTGTAGCCAGACCCCTCATTCCTGAACACGTGGCCAGAAGGAAAAGGAGAGGATGTTGTTTCTTGCTGATCAAGCACAACCATGTCAGTGGAGAAAATGCACTACAGCCAGTCAGAGCATTGATCGCTGGGGTCATTGATGCTGGGGTCATGCTGTCTTTGGGAAGGGGTTAGGTGTTAGCAAATGGCCAAACTGTGAATCATTGACTGTCAGAATTTGGGTTGTCTGTCTTTTTTAAGTTCTTGTGGTCAAGTGTGGTACAGTGGGGTTGAGAAAGGAATGTATTAGGGATGATCGGGATGATGAATGTATGATGCCTCATGTTTATTTGTAATGTCCTTTTTATACTTAGAAATTGCTTACATATGTATCTGTATGTAAATAAACATTTAATCCTTTCCATTTGGTGTTTGGAGTGTTTGATTTGTCTGGGGGGTTTGTTTGAGCTGCAAAACAAAGTTGCCTTAAAAATATATAGAAGACAGACTCACTTGATGTGATTTAATATCACATCAACGAATGACTGCTGAGGCTTTTCTGCTTGGGTTGAGCATACCAAGGCTCTCACAGCATTGGGACCTCACAAGAAGAACAGGAGTAGAGCTGCTGTCCAAGGGAGCAATGTCCCTTTGCACTGGAACAGAAGGAAGAGGTTATTCAAAGCAAGAGAGATGATAGCAAAGTGTGAAATGCCAAAGGAATGCTGGAGTCGGTCACTAAGGGTGGTCTCTGACAGGTAGCATCTTCACCCATAATCACTGCAAACCTATAGCTGGTTAAACCCTTGTCCTAGCATGATGCAGGGTTTGTGTTGGGTCAAGACGATGCTTGGATGCTCCAGATGTTTTTTATTCTTTGTCCCAGTTCCCTTATTAACTTCATGCTGGTTCTTCTCTTCATCCTTCAACTCATTCTTTTCATGCAGACAGAACTCCACTGGAATTCCCTACGGAAACCTTTTGAATGAGATTGCCCATATTAAGCCTTTACTCTTTGGGTCAACACATAAATGTGCTCTGACTCATTCTAAGGACCAGTTTTCCTCCCGTGTGCTCTGCTCCACATCAGAGATGACTTCTAACGCTTACACTGAGAAATGAGCTGTGAAGCTTGAAGACACCATGTGCCTTTTATTGCCTCTTCCACTGACCTTGAAGCTCCTTCTGTGGTAAATGTCTGACATTATGGCTGGACCATCTGCTCCATGGTCCCTTGGAAGCTGGCAATTGGAGTCAGTGAGGACACAGAAAGGTGTTGGAGAGGGAAAAGTCCCTGCATGCTCCTAGGTAGGAACTAGGTAAAGGAGAGGGAAGAAAACATCCTTAAAGCTCAGACAGCTTGGGAATTTACTGAAAGAGAGCAGGGATGGAGCGTGCTGCTGGGAGTGATGGCTGGAGAAGCCAGACCAAGCTATTCCCAGGGGAAGAGTGGCAACTCCTCCTTGCAAGGAGCATCTAACCAGTGGGGTGTGAACCTTTTTGTTCAGTAGGTGTAGCAGCAAGGGCACGGCCTGTAAAACCTTTGTAAAAGCATTGCAGGAGCACAAAAGCTCCCTGCAAGAAGGGAACAAAGCGCCCAGGGGAAGAAATGGAAGAGACTACAGGAGCAAACCCAAGACAGGTTACTGCCTCTGCTCCATCATCTCATGTGCAAAGTCTTCCTTACAGAGCACTTGGGGAGCTCTGCCCAGAAGGTATCATTGTGACCTGTCACACAGCAGTGCTTTTTGGTCTCGCTATGTGTTCAGTCCCCTTGCACAAAGCAACCTCTGACTGCCTTGCATTGTTTTCAGTGGTATCATACAGACAGTCCTAAGTTAAAACCTAGTCTTGATTTATGGCTTTCTACGCACAGGGAATCAGCTGCAAACCCAGTGTGCGTTTTCAGGAGCCCTATTACCTTCAGAATGAAACATGCTGAGCTTTATTCTTTTTGTGCAAGCTTATAATTACAATCACATTAGCTTGCGCCAGAGCTATCGCTTACCATAGAGTGCAGATGAATTGCCTGCCTAATAGAATCACTCATGCTGGACCAAACATTTCATGTCAAGATGCTGTCAGGTCTATAATGTAGAAGCTCTGGCAGCGGTTCAGCGCTAGCTGCAGCAAGTCTCTGGGTACCACTTGGACCAGCTCTAACCCCCATGATAAAGTGAGTGCTCATCCAGTTCATCACAAGGGAGTGCTTAAAGAGCCACTGATGCTGCAGTCTCATATTATCTGTGAGGCTGTAGTAGAAACAACTAGTTTAATGTTGTATGTGTTTGAGCACTGATGTCTTAAAACCTTTTCAATATTGCTTTTCCCTGTGCTCAGTGATTTGGGTATGAGTAATGCTGTCTTCTCCTTTATTTCTTCTACTTAAACATAGATTTACCATTTCCAGGCAGGCTACATTTCTTACTCCTTTTACCCCTAACAGATTTATCAAGTAGGATTTTATGTGCAATCAATAACATCTTCTGACCAGGCATAGCATTGTAAGCACAGGCATAGGGGTTGGAACTGGATGAGCTTTAAGATCCCTTCCAACCCAAACCATTGTTCAATGATTCTATATGATTCTATGAATTTGAGGCCTGCTTCTGGTCCTCCAAGCCAGCATTTTCAGGCTGATGAAATCCTGTGCCATCAGGTCCCCACATGCTTCTGCAGCACCTTCTTCAACAGGCACAGCTCCAAGATTTCTCTGTTCAGTGATCCCAAATAGAGCTGTTCTGGGTGGAGGATTTGGAAGATGCCAAAGCAAGGAAAATGAAAGAAGTGTCAAGAATGCACCACTTGACAAAGCCACCTGAACTTGACAAAGCCTCCAGGAAAGATGAGAGCTGCTACCAACCTCTCAGGAGGGTCCTCTCCACCCAGCTCACTGCTGCCAGAGCGGGCTCACATACCAAGCTCCCATATGGAATTTGATATTCATTGAGGAAACTGTTCCGCGCAGAGTCATCAGGTGAGAATCTGGAGTGGACAGAGATTCCAGGGCTCTTCTCAGATGAAAAGACAACACTGCACGCTACAACACTTCACCTGCCTGTACTTGATATAATGACAGCTATTAAATACCCATTTACAATAGTCTTTATTGCACATTCTAGAGTTCATTTACTGCAAATTCCATTTTCCCCCATCTCTGTGGTACAAAGATCAGCAAATAAACACAACTCACCTTAGGAAGACATATGCCAATAGGTGTATAAACAGTTATTAAATAGCTTTTTTTCTTCTGGCTCCTTCCCAAATGTTTTACAAGTAATTTAAAAGAATACAGCATAAATATATTGGGTTTTAGTGTTCTGGATTATGGGAAAAGGGGGTTTGTGCTTGGAAGAACAACTCCGGAGACCAGCCAGCAGCCCTTCCAGATACCCTTCCTATGTAACTTGCACTTGAGAGGAGAGTCTTGTCTTCTAAAGGAGAACAAGTTTCATTGAAGAACAAGGCCTTGGTGACACCAGCAGATGCAGGAGTTGTTAGAATCCAGGCTGTGTCCCCAGGGTTTAGTCTCTCATTTTGGAAGCATGCATCATTCTCACTGTTTTTGCTCTCAGAAGCAGGGTTCCTGTCAGTGTACCCACAGCTCACCTGCACATCAGGAGCCAGCCCAACTGCTTTTAACTGTAAAGATGCAGATGGCTTCAACCTTTTGTTTGCAGAAGGAGGGATCCACTCCTCACAGCTGGCAGGCAGCTGGCTGTTAAGGAACTGCTGTGATACAGAGCTATTACTTTCCTCATCTTCACTATTACTTGGCCTTTCACGTTTCACTAACCTGCCAGTAAGCTGCTGCAGCAGAGTGTTCTGAAAGGCAGACCTAGATCGTTTGCATTTGGAATGGATCTTCCTGGGATTTGTAGGGGTGAAGAGAGCGACAAAAGAGCTTCTTTCCCCAACAGGCCACAGCTTCTGAAGAGGTTTTGCCATAGGAGTGGACTGTGAATAAGGAACAAAGTCTTGAGCGCTGATTGAATTGCACTGTGCATCACAAAAGGAGGATGTTACTGGTGTACTGTGCTTCCTAAAAGCATGAGGGAACCTGTGTTGGGATGAGCTGCGTTTTGAAGTGTTACAGGGAACATCTCCAGCATAAAGCACTAATTCAGGAGCTGTGACCTTGTCTGTCAAAGTATCATCTTCCTTTATTAAAGAATTACATGATTTCTTTTCTCTTGCACTTGCATCAAAGAGATCAGCAGAAGCATCATAGCTGCCTTCAGGGAAGATGCTGTTCCACAGCGTCGCTCTCCTGTTAACACTTTTGAAGGTGTTTTCTGACACTTCTGTCAATGGCTTTAATTGTCTTTCATAAATCCTTCTTGTATTGCTGGGAGTTGCTGCATCAGAATCCCATCTCCCTGTGAGTGTAAGATCTGGTCTTTGGCTTGGTGTAGCATAAGAGTTTTCTTTGTTTCTCCAACCAGCTAAGCAGCTGCCATGTGCAGAATGCACACAGGGAGCTGCCTCACTCCTCTTTAAACAGATTTCTCCATGTTTAGCAGCACAGTGATTAATAAAAGAGCAAGATGACTTTGAAATGTCAATATTTGCTGCTTTGGACTGCATGTATCTGCTCTCAGAAACAGAAAGCTCTGGTGTAACTGGCAAGGATTGTGATAGAATAGGTAGACGAGGGTTAGGTATAAAGCAAGATTCTTTGTCAGATAAAACACTACAGGAAAACTCACATTGTGCCACCTCATCACTCTGAGGATGTACATGTGACTGAAGACAAGCAAACAATACATTCTCCCAACTATCATTGTCTGCTGGTGGCAAGACCTTCCTGGAGACACTTGCTTCAGGCAAATCAGCAGCTACAAGGGTTTGCCAGAGACATGATTCATTAAGATTTGCACCCAACCTGCTCCTTTCAGGATGTTTGCCTGCATCTGGGTTGGGTGATGTTATGATGTTTTTGCCTTCTTCTATTCTAGCTAAGAATTCATTTAGGCTTTCTGAGAATGCGAGCTCATCCCACAGCATAGAATCCATCTGAGACACTCCAGTCACATTTATGTGACTAGAAGCTGAGGCATCTTTCTTGTATAAAAGGGGGTTGTGGGATTTTTCTGGGCAAGAATAATTCCTACCATCAGTCTTTGGGTAAGTGCTCTGTACCCCAGATTCCAAGGGATGTTGTAACAAACTGGAGCTGTTTCCATGTGAACACTCAGTCTCTGAAGAGGATATTCTCTCTAATTCATCAGTTGCAGAGATGCTGTCACTCTGACTAGGCTGTGAACTCAACTCGTTATGTTCCTCTTTATCCCCTTCCTTCACAGCAGAGCTGCAAAATGGTGAATCCCAGAGAGTTTGATTGTTGAGGCTCACACTGCAGGATTCTGCAGGGACAGGCCTCCCCTCTTGTTCATGCTGTTCACTCACCAGCTTTTCCACTTCCAGAGTGGGAAGGTCTTCTGCTGTTACCCAAGCAACAGATGAAGTCAGGCTCAAGGACTCCTGCCAGGACCTTAAAGGACTTTCTCTGCCACTAGACTGAACAGAGCAGGAGTTTCTGCTCAGGCTAGACAAGCTGCTGAGCTCACTGACAGGTTCATCTGCTGCAGCTGCTGCTGTGTTAGGTAAATCTGAGCTGTTACTACAGCTCCCGAGTTTTGCTGACTGCAGG
Organism: Pezoporus wallicus; assembly: GCF_028554395.1. Classification (NCBI taxonomy): domain Eukaryota; kingdom Metazoa; phylum Chordata; class Aves; order Psittaciformes; family Psittacidae; genus Pezoporus; species Pezoporus wallicus. Next base: position 2,062,089 of record NW_026636085.1, on the reverse strand, counting down.
AGCCGATGGAAGTAGCTGATAACTGTAAAGCCAGTAACAGCAGTGTTTGGCAGGAAGAGCTGGCAAGCTGTAAGGGTTTTTGTACTTCTATTAATTCTGGAGCAGTTCTGCAAGATGCTGCTGGCAGCAGAATGGCCTCCATCTTCCCTTGCCCAACGCTGGTACGGGGGGAAAGATAAAAGTCTTAGTACAGTATTTTGGGATAGAGAAAGAAGGATAAAAATTAACACATGTCTTTTAAGCCAGGCTTAAATTTAGGCCCATTTTTTTGTCAGGATCTGCAGGGAAGAGAATACGAACCAGGTTGTCACACAAAGCAGTACTCCCTGGGAAATAAGCGTTGGCAAGGGCTAGAAAGGGCATCACAGTGAGAGGTTCTTCGCCTGCTGCAATTACACAGAGTTTTGGAAAAACAACCAAGAGATCTGAGCATTTCACTGAAAATGTCTTCCTCACTGTAGGTCATTGGGTGTTTCGGGGCTGCCCCCAGTGCAGTGCTGTGCAAATGGCCAGCTGCCTAAGCCCAGTGCTTTTCTTTTACAAGAGCTGGACTTGTTCAGCCTGGAGAAGAGAAGGCTCCTTAAGGGGAGACCTTAGAGCAGCTCCAGTGCCTAAAGGGCCAACAAGAAATCTGGAGAGGGGGTTTTGATAAAGTCATGTGGAGACAGGGAAAAGGGAATGGCTTCAAACTGAAAAACGGGAGATTTAGATTAGACCTTAGGCAGAAGCTCTTCCCTGTGAGGGTGCTGAGGTGCTAGCACAGGGTGCCCAGAGAAGCTGTGGCTGCTCCATCCCTGGCAGTGTCCAAGGCCAGGTTGGACACAGGGGCTTGGAGCAAGCTGCTCTAGTGGAAGGTGTCCCTGCCCATGGCAAGGGGTTGGAATTGGATGAGCTTTAAGTTCCCTTCCAACCCAAACCAGTCTGGGATTCTATGATCTTCTCAGATTCATTTGGAGAGTAGTGTGCCACAGGAGCTTCAGCAGCAATTCTTTATAGAACCTGTTTCTCTCCACACATAAGAATGTTTCAATTGCATTAAAAGCAAAGGGAATTTTCTAATATTTTGAGGAGTGGACAAACCGTTTTTCATCTCTCCCTCAAGTTCTGGCAATGCCAGAGGCCAAAATATAGCCATCTTCAAACTCAACAACCCTCCTACTCCCTGAGTCCAGGCAAAGGTTGAGGCTGAAAGCTCTTAAAGAAGGACAATACCTTTCTAGGTAAGTACGTTATGTCAGTTGTCACTTTTACCTGGGGGAGTGCAAGCATATGCACAGCTGAACAGAGTTGCCCAGAAATGTCTAGAGCCAAAGGAGAAGTAAATGGTCTTTGAATGTGTGTTCAGTCCTTGTGTGTGCAGGAGCAGCCACAAGGCTGTTGATACACAGGATTATAGTTGTAAAGGCATCAGACCTAGAGACTTGGTGAATGATTCTAGTTAAATAAAGTTAATCCATGAAGTCCTCCAACTTCCATTACTTAAGAGGCCGGAAAAACCTCTGCTCAGATATAAACCTCATGATACCTATGGGAGAGGAAAAGCACCTGCCAGGTAGGGTTTAGTTCAAAGACTTCATAATACGAATGACTCACACAAGCACCACTTGAAGAGAACTTAGAAGACTGTTTCCATGGAAATATTACTAAGAACTAGTATTTCAAAGTCTGTTAAACGTACAAAAGAGCCACAGATACCTATGTTGAAGAGCTGTACTTTAACAACAGTTGAAAACATGCTCTTGAAATCATGAAACATCAAAATGCTGCAAGGGGATGTGTTTGTCCTTACATTCTACACACTAGGAGACTAAGCAGCGTGGGAAAGGTAGGGCAGTGCTTGAAAAGACAGTCTGTTTCTTGCTTGAACTGTACAAGGTTTTTTACAGACTCCAAGCTGTTACAGGAGCTGGCACTGCTCAGGCTCTCTGAAAAGCAGCCCTGACAAGCTGTCAAGCTGACTACTGCCATTCAAGATGACTTTGGATGTGACTCATTTAAAATAACACAGGAGTCTGGGGGAAGAGGAGCAGAATCCTCCCCATGTCCTAGCCCTAAGTTTTCTCAAATTGCCAAAAGATATTGTACATGATGCTTTAATAACTCCGTCTGCGCCCCAAACTGGCTACTTGCTAATGAAAAAAACTCATTATAAGAGAGTAATGTGGATTAGAAGTTACCTTCACTCCAAATATAAATCTTTTTCCAATGAAACAGGTTTCCACTGCTTGAACCAGCATTGCTTGAGATGCATCTGTGTTTGTTTCTCCTGACACCTGATTGAAGTCTTGAACATACCTTGAGTAAAAACATATAGAAGTACTGGACCAACAGAGGAAGCCTGACATAGCATTTTAGCTGTAGTATAGGTAGGACACATGCTAAAGAGAAGATACTGTGGTAGCTTAAGCTAAACATGGAATGAAAAGAGGAAACCAGGAAGCTATAAATTGGGTTGTTTAGTTAACTTGTTGTGAAACAGAAGAAAGCAAAACAACCACTCTGGATAGGTTTAATACACACAAAACTTTCAGGTGTTCCCTGTGTGGCTGTGATTTTGTATCAACACGACTGTATAATGCTGTCAACATGCTGCTACGGCTTACACAGCCTTCCTGCTTGCACCTTTACAGCAGTATCCATACTCAGACACACAAATGACTCTGGTTTTCAGAGCTGATAGTAGCATACCAATGTAGAATGCCTGCAATGAGTACGCTCTTCATGCTGCTAATGTGGGATTTAAAGTGATCACCTCTGACCCAGCGATAACACCAGACACTGGAAAATAACAGAATAGAGAAAGAAGCAGTGGATGGAGCTGAATATCCTATCCTAGCAGTTTCACAAATCAGAAAGTCTGAAGCTTATCGTGTGGGTGGCTGGGCTCTGAGGACTAACAGGTTTTCTAAGAAATTCCTCACTTCTAAAGGCTAATTTGGCACATTGAAGTAATATCACTATTGTTTTTAAAATCCAAACTGTTAAAAACCAAATCCAACCCAAAAAAACCCCAAGGCTCCACCTTTACCTTAAGATTCCTTTAAAATCTTGAGGGAAAAAAAAAGCCTAAATCTCTGGAAAAGCAAACAGACTTCAAAATGTGACATTAGACAAAGGAATTTCAACCATCTCAAAGGCAGAAGGACACAAGAAAGAAGTCCAATCATCTTGTGAAGCTCACTTAGTAGGTAACCAGCTACCTTCAACAGTGAAGGATCTCTTTTACTACGTAGAGGTAATCCACCTCAAAACGTCAACATTCCTGGAAGAAATCAAACTTCAGCATTTCCTCAAGGTGATGGGTACCAAGGAAATGCTGGAAGGGAGCATTTTAGCAGCTTCCTCCCGCTCATCTCTCCACCACCCAGGCTCATCTCTATTTTTTTAGGCTGAAGAAAAAGCAGCAGCTCTATAGATGGAAACAATCCACTTCCTTACCTCTGCAGATTCTCTGCGGTGACCCCAAAGAATGGATCTAAGCAACTCCCAAACACGGTGATGTCAAACAAATCATTAGTGTCAGCAATCTTCAGGGACAATCTGTATCTGTAGCTTGCATCTTTAGCTTCACCTGTGCAGCCACACTTTGGACAGTTAAACCTGGCAAAACACAGTAAGAGGATAAAAAAGATTGAATACATGAGCTTATGTTAATCGCTGCTGAGGTAAGAACTTCTCTGCAGCTGTAAGTATTACTACTATAATGCATCAAACATTCCATTACAAACTATATGATTACTTCTTACTCTTTACTCCCTGAGGCATTAATCTTACCACAGGTTGGCTGTATCATGTCAGAAGCCCTTTGGCTTCTTTCACTGATTTATTAAATGCTGGACAGCTGTGAAGTTGGAGAGAGGCAGTGGGATTTGAATGACCTGTTGGGAAGTGATTTTGAACTCCCCACATCCCCATTTCATTCTGGTTTGGGATTTTATTTCCTGCAGCTTTCGTGTAATACCTAGATCTAAAAAATCATCAGGAAACAGCACTGTTATCTTTTACTTCAGCATTTGAAACGACAGAGATTGTTGCTTTACAAAGGCAGCTCCTCCCATTTAGTAGTGACATGTATTGTTCTCCCGTGTGTCATAGATTTCACCTAACAGTGGGATTAAAAAGGACAGTGAACAGAGTTCTGGACACACAGTAAGTGAAAGAGACACGCAGGACTACCTGATGAATTGCACATCTAGAATGAGAAGAAATACAAAAGAAATTAGGATTTGATTTGGAGGGGCTTTCTGTTAACGCTTTCCAACTGGGAACAGCACTGGAGAACTGGATGGACTGCAGGAGATGCACTTGGAAACTGTCAACAGAAATCATCTAAACTGTTCCTTGATATTGTGTGGCACTGAACACAATAGAACTCTTGATCTGTAACAACCTCCAAGCTGCTACTGTAATACAAAGAGATCTGAATAGTGATAAGTAACATAAATATCTGAAATTAGCACTTATTTCTATGATGGCTGGATCTACACTGATTTGTTATAACTTGTGTTCAGCTAACAGATATTCCCAAGGCTTGTTACAGTTTGTGATCCCCCAAAACAGGATGTACCTCCTAGAATCCAGTATCAGCCTAGAAAAGCAGTTTTGACAGGCAGGATAGACGAAGCAGGAGTTCTGGATGGAAATTACAGAGGCAGCCAAGAGTCCTCTCACACTATCCATGTGCTACAGCATCACCTGAAACAAGTCAAAATGGTTCAAAGACTTCTCTTTTTATGAACTGTTCATATTTATTGCTTTTATTTGGTCTGTTTGAACATTCTGAAAGGCAGTCCTCAGGAAATTGTGATCTCTGTTTGCAATGGTAGCCCAATTGAGGCAACAGCTGCTATTACCCTTTGTTAATCCTATAAGGAGAAAAAAAATAGAAGATAGGTAATAAGAAGAAAGCATTCATGATATTCACACACCTCTGCAGACAAGTAATGCAAATTCCCACTGGTATGTAGGGAATCTTTACTGGAACTCGAGCACAGCACTGCACCAAATCAGTTTCTGATTTTTCCCTTAATTTAGAACGAAGTCACAACATGGGGTTAAAAACTGAAATTATTCTACACTTGTAATTAACACAGAATCCCAGAATGGTTTGGGTTGAAAAGGACCTGAAGATCACCCAGTTCCAACCCCCTGCCACTGGCAGGGTCACCTTCCACTAGAGCAGGTTGCTCCAAGCTCCGTCCAGCCTGGCCTTGAGCACTGCCAGGGATGGGGCATCCACAACTTTTCTGGGCACCCTGTGCCAGCGCCTCAGCACCCTCACAGGGAAGAACTTCATTATATCTAATCTGAACATCCCCTGTTTAAGTTTTAACCCATTACCCCTTGTCCTGTCACTACAGTCCCTAATGAAAAGTCCCTCCCCAGCATTCCTATAGGCCCCCTTCAGATACTGGAAGGCTGCTATGAGGTCTCCACGCAGCCTTCTCTTCTCCAGGCTGAACAGCCCCAACTTCCTCAGCCTGTCTTCATACAGGAGGTGCTACAGCCCCTGATCATCCTCGTGGCCTCCTCTGGACTTGTTCCAACAGTTCCATGTCCTTTTTATGTTGAGGACACCAGAACTGCACACAATGCTCCAGGTGAGGTCTCACAAGAGCAGAGCAGAGGGGCAGGATCACCTCCTTCGACCTGCTGGTCACGCTCCTTTTGATGCAGCCCAGGATATGGTTGGCGATGACTTTAAAAAGAGAGGATGCTCAGAAAAAAAATCTCAAAAGGGCAACAATACTCATGCCCTTTGAGCCAAAGGCACAGCTCTACTGTGTTTACCATCAATTTCAACAAAGGAGCTGTATGCATCTGACAAATAAATGTTTAAATAAATAGGAATTAGTTATTTTTTATTCAGTGTTACTTTTCTGCAGAATTAGCTTGCCTCTATTCTTAGCACAGCATCCAAAATATCAAGTTTTAGGAAACCTCTCTTATTTTAGAAAGTTGACTTTTTTTCTCAGCAGATAGCAGAAACATGTAGACAAAAATACCCTAAAATACCTCAAACCACAGACTCACAAATTAAAAGACCAAATTGTTCTCTGCAGCTGAATTAAAGGACACCTTAAAAGCTCTTATTTGCAAAAGCTTTTCACTGTTCACTGTCATTCCAGATCTTCTGAGACCCCACCACCAGTCCTGTGTTTGGCTCTGGAGCTTCCAGCATAAGAAGGACACGGAGCTGTTGGAGCAAATCCAGAGCAGGCCATGGAGATGCTGCGAGGGCTGGAGCAGCTCTGCCCTGGAGCCAGGCTGAGAGAGCTGGGCTGGGTCAGCCTGGACAAGAGAAGGCTCCTTAAGGGGAGACCTTAGAGCAGCTCCAGTGCCTAAAGGGGCTACAGGAAACCTGGAGAGGGGCTTTGGACAAGGGCCTGTAGGGACAGGACAAGGGGAATGGCTTTAACCTGACAGAGGGGAGACTGAGATGAGCCCTTAGGCAGAAGCTCTTCCCTGTGAGGGTGCTGAGGCGCTGGCACAGGGTGCCCAGAGAAGCTGTGGCTGCCCCATCCCTGGCAGTGTCCAAGGCCAGGTTGGACACAGGGGCTTGGAGCAACCTGCTCTAGTGGAAGGTGTCCCTGCCCATGGCAGGGGTTGGAACTGGATGAGCTTTAAGGTCCCTTCCAACCCAAACCATTCTGGAATTCAACAGCCCGGAGGTCTCATCAAGTTTCCTGTCAGTGCCTGGTGCCCTCTAGTGACTGCGCTGCCTTAAACACTCCCCAACAAAAACCAAACAAGCCGCACACGAGCCGTTAACCGGTCTCACATCGCATTTTTTTACCCCTCAGCCTTCTCCCACTCCATCCCCGAGATGCCCCCGGCAGCAGACAGCGAGCAGCGAGTCCGGGCACAGCGCCGGGGAGCTCAAGGCCGGGAGGAGTTCCCAAGCTTCACAGTATCACAGTATGCTAGAGATTGGAAGGGACCTCGAAAGATCATCTAGTCCAATCCCCCTGCCGGAGCAGGAACACCTAGATAAGGTTACACAGGAATGTGTCCAGGTGGGTTTTGAATGTCTCCAGGGAAGGAGACTCCACAACCTCCCTGGGCAGCCTGTTCCAGTGTTCCGTCACCCTCACTGAGAAGAAGTTTCTTCTCAAGTTTAAGTGGAACCTCTTGTGTTCCAGTTTGTACCCATTACCCCTTGTCCTATCATTGTTTGCCACTGAGTAGAGCCTGGCTCCATCCTCGTGACACTCCCCCTTTATATATTTATATATACTAATAAGGTCACCCCTCAGACTCCTCTAAACTATAGAGACCCAGCTCCCTCAGTCTTTCCTCATAAGGGAGATGCTCCACTCTCTTAATCATCTTAGTTGCCCTTCACCCTACTCCCACCCTTTAAGTGGTGCTTTCAGCTGCGCTCAACACCCCAGAAACCCTCCGGTCACCCCAGCATTACCGTTCATACCGGTGTGCCTCTTCAAGCGCTGCTGTCCTCCGACACCGAGGGGAAGCGGTGAAGCCGGCGGGGCGGCCGGGCGGTCCTTGCTTCTCATCCCGGCCATGCTGCGGCTTTTCCTGCTCCTCCTGCTCTTCGGCGCGCCCGCCGCACTGCCCGCTCCCCGCTACCGCCGGGGCGCTGCGCTGCCGACCCGCACCTACCTGACGCGGTACCTCACGCAGCAGGTAGGAGCCGCCGCGGTCCGACCGTGCAGTGTCGAGTGTCCCGCCGAAGGGGACGTGCCGAGCAGCCTGGGCAGGGCTCGTCCCCCTGTGCTGGGCACTGGTGAGGCTGCACCTTGAATCCTGTGTTCAGTTCTGGGCCCCTCACTACAAGAGAGACATTGAGGTGCTGGAGCGGGGACAGAGAAGGGCGATGGAGCTGGTGAAGGGCCTGGAGCACAAGTGTGATGGGGAATGGCTGAGGGACCTGGGGGGGTTCAGTCTGGAGAAGAGAAGGCTCAGGGGGGACCTTATCACTCTCTACAACTGCCCTGAAAGGATGATGGAGTGAGGTGGGGTTGGTATCTTCTCCCAAGTAATAAGTGACAGGACAAGAGGAAACGGCCTCAAGCTGCACCAGGGCAGGTTTAGATGGAGCTGAGGAACAATTCCTGCCCCAGAGGGTGCTCAGGCATTGGAACAGGCTGCCCAGGGCAGGGCTGCAGTCACCGTCCCTCCAAGTGTTCACAAACCGTGGAGATGAGGCCCTCAGTGCCGTGGGTTAGTGGTGGCCTTGGCAGTGCTGGGGAACCGTTGGACTTGATCATCTTAAAGGTCTTTTCCAATCCAGTTGATGCTATGATCTCTACACCATATACTAGCACCATAGCCTGTTTTTCGGTGCATTCTGCCCAGTGTGTTGGCAGAGAGGGGCCAGCTGTACCCTGGTGGTGTTTGCTGTGTGATTTCTGTTTGTCCCTTTTAAATAGGGAACAGGTTTCTGTTAACCTGAGTTTTGTTTTCCTGCCTGCTCCAACGTTTCTCTTTGCAATTTGGGCAAAGTCCCCAGCTCATGGGCAGATCCACAACGTTGGCTCCACGTGCTGCTGTGGTCCCTTGAAACACCACTTATTTACAGGTTTTCATGGAAACGGTCACCAGTTCCTTTGTACATGTTGGGGTGTTTGCATCTTCATGTGTCCTGAACCTGATTTTTGCATGGGATATGATGGCTCCCCTCATTGAGAGGTGCAGTGAGGAGAGAGGACACTTGTAGTGTTCTCTGGTTTTGATTGCAATCAGACTTGTAGCCTGCATCTGAATTTCATTCCCTGGTCTATGTATGGGACGGTGGGAAGGAGAGTGTTTAATTCACAGGCATCTTGGGTGATACAGCGGTTGAACATAGAATGGTTTGGGTTGGAAGGGACCTTAAAGCTCATCCAGTTCCAACCCCCTGCCACAGGCAGGGTCACCTTCCACTAGAGCAAGTTGCTCTAGTGTCCAACCTGGCCTTGAACACTGCCAGGGATGGGGCAGCCACAGCTTCTCTGGGCACCCTGTGCCAGCACCTCAGCACCCTCACAGGGAGGAACTTCTGCCTAAGAGCTCATTCCTGGCTCTCCTCTTTAAACTGTAGAAGGTGAACTTACAATGGAATGAGCAAAATGGGAAGACTATGCTTTCAGAGACAAGAGGCATGAATGAAACAACTAATCCTTATAAGATTATTCTAAATAGCTATGGAATAATTTCAGTGTCAAGGTCCCTGTCATCTGAGGTGTGAGAGGTGGAACAATTTCAATGAGAAATCCATTCTGTGAGATTATATTCTCCCCCAGACAGTGTTACTGGTTTGGGAGCACTCCTCTTCCAGTTTTCCATAAATCACGGAGTTCCTGTGTCTTGACAGCATCTCTGTCTAATTTCAATCACACAGGTAGTGACTTGAGATCCGGGTCCATCCACTAACTCCTCTAATAACCCTGAAGCTTATTCTGGTGACATACTGCAGATACCTCCTGCAGTGCGTGGTCAGTGCTGGCTGGGATGCCAATCCTCTGGTAGTGTTGTAACTCCAAGCCTGACACCTAATTGTTCTGCTGTTTCAGTAGTTCCACATTGCTATCATAGTATCAGTGATACTAATTCTGTGCCCTGGTCTGAACCACCCTTTGTCACTGTGTTATCACACCTCTGTCCTCATCCCATCTCTGGGCTGTGTCATCATCTGGTTTGTCTCAGCTATCAGAGACAGCCCTTGTGCCCTCCAGTTGCCAGCAAAGCTGCAGAGCTGCTGTGTACCCAAGATATGTGGATTTTGGGAGGTAGATAAGGGTTGAGAGAAGAGTGCCAGTAATATCCTGTTATAAAGTTGGTGCCACATCTTCCTTCAGTCTCTTCTGTGTTCTCTTCCCCTCGTAATTCAAGTAAAATAATGTTGGCTGAAAGTGGCTGCTGCGGGAAAGAGGGGTCCTGTTCCCGGGCCTTGAAGTCCTTGCTTTCCTTGTCCAAAAACTTATCAGTAGTGTTGAACATGGTGGAAAATGTGTCTATATCCATGTACTTTTAATTGTATTCATCAAAGACTTGGATGCTGATGCCTGGCCCTTGAAAGAAACAGGGTTAGAATGGGAAGTCTAATCACACCGAGGGCATAAGACAGTGTTTTATCAGCAGCTTAACATGCAGAACTGATATAGGTGAACTCAGCAGCCCTTATGAAACATGCACTCAGAGCTGCTGTCAGGGAGCTTGTAATTACATTGTGATTCTGTAGTGGAACTTAACTGCCATGATTAACATGTTAAATAGGGGTGGTGATACTCTGGCACCTCTCAGGATTATTGAGGTTTAATTACTTACATTATAGTTGCTTACAACATGAATCATCTGCCTCTGTTCTGTGCTTCCCAGTTGTTCTTCTTAGGTAAAGTTCCTGTTTTGATTCTTGTTTCTCCCTTTGGTAAGTTGAAATAATTTATATAAAACCATGCCATATAAAAATTAGTTTATAATATGGTAAAAAAATGTAGTCACAAAAGAAATGTTTCTTATACCTATTTACATTAAAATATCTTTAACTAGAGTCTTTGAATATTTAATACTTCTACAAAAGAAAACTTGGAGAAGTCTAAACAGGCTCCTTGCATGAATTCTGTTGCTTTAAAAGTTACCTTCTTTAGCACAATTTATTTGTGTTGCACATTGGAGAGCTGAATTTCAGAGGCTGAGAGCGTTCATTTGCAATTACAACTTCTAAATGGAGCCTCTTGGCATGAAGTCCTGTAGACCAGTGGTGTTGCTTGAGGGCTTAGCATCAACCTTTACTGAGAAGCAGTGCTATTTAGGTCTGCCTTCCTAAAAATGGGGAAATAACAGGGTGAGAGTTCAGCTCAATTCTCATTTACATTGAGCTTCATCCTGCTTACCGTTTAAAGTCTCAGAGATCCCTGAGGATGGGGCTAAAGTCTGGAATATTGAGAAATAAGTCAAGCAATGCCTGTGTCAGTATGACCAAGATCTTAGCTGTGTACTGGCATGTGTATGCCTTATTACTTTGGCTTTTGGGTGTGATTTCCCTCTCCTTTGAAGCTAACTGATGCCTTTCAGACCTACTCCTCCAATGCATGAGTGAAACAACCCCAGTATAAAGATGCTTTATGCTGACCTGGATTAATAGATGGCCTTTGAAGGAGAAACACAAGAAACTCTACCATCACCACATCTTTGTCAACAGATTGTATCTGTATTGGGGAAATTGGTTTCCTTTTCTCATGTACTAGTGTGATTTTTATAGGCAAGACTATTTTCACTTCTGTTTTGATAGGTTGCTTGTAATTTGTGTGTTAAATTAATCCATCCAAAACTGATCTTTACAGAGATAATCATGTGTAGGATGTATAGAGCTGCAGGAAGACCGCTGCTCTTTGAATGGCTTCTTTGTTAGGTAGCTGTGTCAATGACCACAACTCAAATTCGTTGGAAGGACTTGATGAGGCATCCAATAGTCATCTACTTCTCTTTGCCCAAATTGAAATAATCTGATATCTTAGTGACGAAGCTGGAGTCAGACACATTCTGTCCTTTGGGGAGTTGTCTTGCACCTCTGTGTTTGTGTTCCTGCCTGCAACGCACGTACCAGCATTACAAAAACCATAGCCTGAGAACTTGTGGTGCTTTAAATGCTGAGAGCATGATACCTCAAATTTCCTGATAGTTGAAGGCTTCTCAGTGCTAAACTGTCATTTTAAGGGGTGGATCACTCATTTGGATTTGATGCCTGTGTGAGGCTTCATATGCTAGTGGATCCTTCATCCCAGTCACACTCTGTAAGCATGTCACTTGCTCTGAGAGCTGCTTTGAATTTGTCTAGGAACCAGTGTAACAAGTGCAAATTGACTTTTGTTCAGCAAGTTACTGAGCGTGGTCCTTCCAGCAGGTTGTCTTTGAAACTGCATGTCAGTTGGGTCACCATTTCTAGAAGATGACTGCATTGAATAACTTTCTACATTTCATACCTGTGTCAGTATTTCCTAAATTCATATGCAAGTCTTTGTGCTCTAAAACACATCTGCACTTCGTGTTATGGGTACCTAAAAGGAAGCTCTGTTGAAGCTTCAATGTAATGAAGTTTAAATGTAATGGAATTTGATCTTTTCTGGCTATATTGGGTGTTTTCAATACCCAATTTTGTGTCACAGACTGAAGTTGTGAGGCATAGAAAATGCCTGAAAGTGCAAAAATTAGAATGTTGGTTTCAAGCCGAGAAAAGAATCTGGGAAGTACCTCAAAGGAGAAGTGAAGATGGATTCATTTCTCTTTCAGACATGGCTCTTTCTGTTGTAGAGGAAGGCAGTGAATCTCAGAATTTCCCTGTTCCAACGGAAAATCAGTACTGCATAAGAGAACAGTTTGACTTCAGTCAGGTTGCAAAACGAATGTGCAGAGTAAAGCAAAGTGCCTTGAAGAGACTGGATCACCTTTTTGATGACAATATTGGCTTAATTTATCAAATTAAGCAAAACTAAGGATGCAGTTTTGCTCTGAAACTAATGTTTCATTGGTTGTATTCAACAAGAAGAAAGTTTGCAGTTATAGAACAAGATACTGGGCTTGGAGCAACCTGGTCTAGTGGAAGGTGTCCCTGCCTGTGGCAGGGGGTTGGAACCAGATGAGCTTTAAGGTGCTTTCCAACCCAAACCAACCTGCGATCCTATGATTTTCCAGTATTTGACACTTTCACTCTTATATGTAAAACAGTGTCACATAAACCATATGTACAACAGTTATGTATATGCCCATTTAATGTTAATGGAGTATTTTTCAGCTGTGAGCCTTTTAATTCCGGTTAGCAGCTTTTTCAGCATCTCATTGTGACTCAGAATAGCAGCAGATGTTGGGAATGGTTAAGGTGGGTTTGTTTTTCATGCCTGGCACCACAATACTGTAGCACATTTAACTTCTGGTGGAGGAAAAAACAAAGTGCTTTTTACAGAAGCCCCTTGGTACCAATTAAAAGTTATCTCAGTGCTTAGAGAAGAAGTGATGCTGATGTTTGTCTCTGAGGTGAATTACTTAGAATATGTTTTACTCATCAAGTAGTACAGGAGTATTTGGCAGCTCTTACTCTGTGATTTCAAACAGGAGCTGTAAGCTATAAACCAGATCTATAAGCAGAAACAATAGCTCTTACTCAGTGGACAGGAAAAGGGGGAAGTACTTGTTAAAGCTTGTCAGTGAATTCTTATTTTTATGCACTACTTATCTGTGGGTCACAAAGCAGACACTGGCCTCTCAAATTAAGCAGGAAACAATTTCCTCACAACTTCCTTCAAGTGAGCAGTTAATACTAGAGACTACAAAAAGCATCAATGATCACTACTCTCCCTGAAAATAAGCAGTTTTAATCTCACTAGCTTCAACCATTGAAAGCTGTAATGCGCCACAGATTTCTGGTGGACTGTCTTGATTAAAGTCTGTTCCAGGGCCTCACTACCTTCACAATAAAGAACTTCTTCCTGTCCTACAAGGTGATAGCTGAGGGCTTTTAGCAATGTCTGTGGAGTTGAAGGACTGAACAACAAACAACTGCACATGGCTGAAATAGCAGGCTGTTTGCAAGCTGCATTGGATGAGATAAATTTTGTTAACTTCGTTGAAGTTATTTGGACTTCTACCAAATGCTCATGAGCTTCTGATGGGCTGTGGGCTGCATCAAAAGGAGCGTGACCAGCAGGTCGAAGGAGGTGATCCTGCCCCTCTACTCTGCTCTTGTGAGACCTCACTTGGTGTATTGTGTGCAGTTCTGGTGTCCTCAACATAAAAAGGACATGGAACTGTTGGAACAAGTCCAGAGGAGGCCACGGGGATGATCGGGGGACTGGAATACCTCCCATATGAAGACAGGCTGAGAAAGATGGGCCTGTTCAGCCTGGAGAAGGCTGCGTGGAGACCTCCTAGCCGCCTTCCAGTATCAGAAGGGGACTACAGGGATGCTGGAGAGGGACTCTTCTTCAGGGACTGTAGTGATAGGACAAGGGGTAGCGGGTTTAAACTTCCCTGTGAGGGGAAGTCCTTCCCTGTGAGGGCGGTGAGGCTCTGGCACAAATTGCTCAGAGAAGCTGTGGCTGTCCCATCCCTGGCAGTGTTTAAGGCCAGGCTGGACAGAGCCTTGGGCGGCATGGTCCATGGCAGGGGGTTGGAACTGGATGATCTTAAGGTCCTTTCCAACCCAAACCATTTTATGAGTCTATGAATCAAAGTCTTGGATCTGAACTAATATCATCTTTTTGAGGGTGGCGGGTAGGAAGGAAAATGAAACTCAACATGTGTTCCATATTGGGTTCTTCATCTGACCTTGAGGAGATCAAGGCTAGCCAACAGCATAAGAAGTTGTACGCTGTGCTGATAATGTATAACAATTATGCTAAATTGGTGAGAGCCAGGAGGTCACACTTGATTATTTCGCCTTAAATCTTTAAAAATTGAAGAAATACCTTGCATTTATTTCATGCCTCCTGGAATATTTAGTTTTTATACCTAAAGCAGTGAAACTTGTAAGACATTTAAAGGGGCTGTACTCGGTTGTCTTCCATATACCTGCAAAATGGTTCATTTCTTTGTTTTCCAGGCATGTGAATTCAGAGAATTAAATATGGACAGAGCAATGGGAATTGCATTTCTCAGCACAATCAGTACCTACCATCCTCCCTGCCTGTGGTGTGTGGAGATAATTCTATTTTATTTACATTTGTAGTTGCTATCTCCTACGCTTTAGTTCAGCCCAAGCGTGCAGGGAGTATTCTCTGATACTCAGCACTGTGACAGTGCTACTGGCAAGTGTCATTGGTACTGTCAGTTGTGCTGTGTGTGCCTGCTGTTCTCTAAACACAGATAATGATCAAAGAACAAAACTTCTGATCCTTTTGGGCTGTTGTTTCTATCTTCAAATTGACATAATGGCTTTCTCTGTATCTGAAGGGGGGCTACAAGGGTACTGGAGAGGTACTCTTTGTCAGGGACTGTAGCGATAGGTCAAGGGGTAACGGGTTTAAACTTAGGGGAGATTTAGGTTAGATATCAGGAAGAAGTTCTTTACTGTGAGGGTGGTGAGGCACTGGAATGGGTTGCCCAAAGAAGTGGTGAATTCTCCATCCCTGGCAGTGTTCAAGGCCAGGCTGGACAGAGCCTTGGGTGACATGGTCTAGTGTGAGGTGTCCCTGCCCATGGCAAGGGGTTGGAATTGGATGATCTTAAGGTTCATTCAATCCAAAGCATTCTGTGATTCACTTCTACAGCCATTGTGCAGAGCTTATGTACAAGCTTACCCTTGTGTCAGCTTAAAGGAGAGTGATTAGGTGAAGATTATCTGGAAGAGCTTTTTGTAGAGGAATATCTGAGAATTATGTCTCCCAAAGAGGAGAGGGTTTGCTGAAAGACCTGCATGGGATGTGAGCATGCAGGGAGATATGATCCTGTGCACTAGCTTCTCCCTCTGACTGCTGATACAGAGACTTGATGATGCCTCTCCTTTCATTCCTAGTTTATTTTGCTCCCAAAGGGAGTAAGTTTTCTTGCATTGAGAGCAAAAAAAACCTTTCTAAAAAGCATGTATGAGGGGACTTATTGTGAAACAAACTAGTCAGAGGTAGCCTTAGATGGTAGTTTCCATGCAGGAACTTCCTTTCAAGACAACAGGAACAGAAAGTGATGGGCATCAGTCCCTTTGACTTCAGGAGCGTTTGAACTGAGGCCAGACTGAACTAGAGGAAGTGGGTGAAAGCAGAGCTAGCATTAACACACCATTTTGTTTATAGTTCAAAGCAGCAGCTTGCTTTGCTCCGCTGCGTGACTCCCTTAAAGTAGACTCTTCTGCAGAAGCTGCTCAGAAACGCATGCTGGTACACTGGAAGTGCTGGCTTTGCAGTAGTGCTTACTGTACAATGATACATGGCCATACAGTTTTCAGTCCTGCAAGGCACTGCTGCTGAAGGGGAATGTAGACTTCCTTCAGGCTCCTGAGCTGAGCAGGAGCTCCTGTCCTACAAGATGATGGCAAATGGCTTTTAGTAATGTCTGTGGAGTTGTGGAGTTGTTCAGAGGCTGTTCTGAACAGGGCAGTACATAACAAAATGCTCTTGCTTATTTTTCAGTGAAAAGAGAAAATGGGAATAGAAAAATCTATTGAGATGAGAAAAGTGTTGCTTTGCTATGAGAACATCTGTGATATGTCTCATTCTGGGTGCTGGTATAAAGACCCGTCATTTATCTGTGTTTGTTAGAGCTTTTCAGCCACTGGAGAACTGTTGGAATGGTTGTGACAGGAGACCTGGATGTTCCTATTGTAAAGTAGAACAATCTGTAGAGCAGCTTTTCACCCACAGGGAGTCATGGATGTTATTTCCCTGCTGGCCTTCCTATCATCCTGTCTGCTAAAGCCCTGGAGCCCTGCAAGCAGACACTTGTTCTTCAGTGCTCAGAGCTGTTGCAGGCTCACAAAGCAGCAGTTGCTAGGTGGTATTTTCACTATTGCGTAAGGCCTGGATGATTAATTGCTGCTGTAATACTTTGTTTTCTGAAATGCTCCCCCCCAGTGCTCATCAGAATGGGGGGCTATTAAATAACTGATCCACAGTGGCATGTGTAAAATCCCTGGCACCGGACCTCATGGAGGTATTCAGTGCTTTTGAATACAAACAAATTGCTACCAAGCTTTTGCCATTTTGCCTTGAATTAGAAGAATATCAATATGGATGACAGGACAGTTTTCCTATTTGCTATCACTACGTGGGTCTCTTGGATCCCCTGTCTTGAGGGATTAGCTGTAGAGAATGAACCATAAATAACAAGGATTGAACTAAAGCTGGGAGAATGATAGAACAGAGCAAATTGCTTTTTAGCTTGAAAAAGCTGAAGTAAAACAATTGCAACTTGAGTTGATCCTTTAAAAATATGTGGTAAAGTAGAAAGTTGTAGCCCTTTTTTTTGGCAGGGGTGAACAAGCTTTAAATATCTGACTGCGTCAAAATATTGCTTCGAATCTGAAATACTTTCCTTCCTCATGTCTTTGTTAGACTGAGGCAGCCTTTCAAATGAAAACCATTTTGATCAGAGAAGATAGAACCTACTTTCTGAAGCCTTTGGTTTAACAATTAGCCCCGCTCAGAACTGTAGGACACTCTCAGCAAAACTGGAATGTTTTGGTACTGTTTAACCTGTGACATGCTGAAGGTTCACGTCCAATTTTTTCCTCTCCTCTGAAGTTAATCCTCCAAATGTGATGGATTTGTAATTCGATCTGGAAAGCAGATGGAAAACATGACAGGCCTTTGCCTGTTAAGGGTCTGAGAGACCTTTCACATAGATGATTGTATCTTTGCTGGGATAGTGTGTCTTCATGCTTATTTCACCCTTGTGAGGTTAACACTCTTTAGACAATACTGGTTTGTTCCTAGGCCTTGTCCCATCCCTTGTCCTGTGGAAGAATTTCCTCAGGTCAATAATGCCTTGAATGGAAGCATCAGTGATGTGAATATTTGATATGTTTATCACATCACTGTGATGCTACTTATCACTGTAGTAGTTTGTAGCTGATTGCTTCTTGGCTCCATGCATCTCCATTGCTTGGAGAAAACAGAGTGGCAGGAAAATGGAGAGTGTGGTTAAGGAGTGTCAGCAGTAAAGCTGATCAAAGCAATTCCTGCCATCTCCTGCCTTCATCACTCATTCTCTCCTTTCTGCTGGAGCTTTGCAGCACTCAGATGAGATAGAAAATGTCAGGAGGGCCTGTGGGACATCTTGGACTGTCCTTCAACTGGAGGAATTTGAACAAGGAGTTGCATCTTTGCTGTGGCTGCTGGAGGATTTTACAACCTCAGTAAAGCCTAAATGGTGTTGATGGACTTCATTTGTGCATGATAAGCAGAATCTGGAGTTTCAGTTGCAGCACACAACTACTAATGGCTTGTGGAAGTTGAAACCGGTTTGTTTATGTTCTCATTAGCTGCTTCGGTTTCCAACATAAAAATAACACTTCATCACATACTGTTTGTTTCTGACAGGGCCTGACCTGAGTAGGCTGGTGCTTTCCTACAGCATATCCTGGAGCTGTTTAAATGTCCTTTGGTCCTTTCAAGTGCCTTGTCCAAACTGTGTGACTCAGGATGGGGGGGTAGAGTTCCTGTCTGAGGCTTTCCTTGTCAGTGATTTTAATCACTGAAGTGATAAATGAGTGCTAAAAGCAGACTTCCTTAAACAGTTGTAACCTCCCAAGGGCAGGTAACACAGTTTCTGCAGAATAAAAGCGGCAAAATACATGAAGCTGAATTCTAGTAGAAGGCCAGTATGTTCACAAGGACATAGTCACAGTAAGACATCCCTCCATTGCAAGGATCTGTTTGTTTTGGGGAGCATGTTTGTCTCAAAGCTAATTCCAACCAAGAAAAACTGGTAGCAATTGCTCTACGCTATCTCTAGTAGAATAGAATTTGGAATCAATGAATAGGTGAGACCTGTGGGTATTGTTATGTCTGGATGTTTTGTTAAAAGTGGTAAATGTAGTGACCAAAACCTCTGAATTAATGGGGAGCAAGGAAGATCACAGTGATATAGTCCACCTCTTCCAGTTTTCTTAATGTATAGGACTTTCAAGTTAGTGGGTTAAAATGATGCAAGAAGGTGCAGTTTACATCTCCCTGCTCTTCCACAGAGCATCCTGTGATAATGCATTCTGACAGACTTATGCTAATCTTCAGTCTCTGCTGTCCCTTGTGCAAGTATCAGCCTAGAAAGCAGGGAAACACCTTGTTCCTTGCATTTAAAATGGAAAAGATAAACAAAAGCTAACTTTGGTTTTCTCCTTTTGTCTTTGCTCATTTAATACAGAAGAAAAAAATGGGAGAATCTTACCAGCTGTCAGTGAAATGAAGCCTCTGTCCTGGCAGGCTGTGGTACACATAACTGTGTTGTAGGAAGAAACAAAGCAACAAGAAGAGTGTCAGAGAGGGAGTCTGTTTCCAAAACTGATTTTTATTTAGCTTTCATTTCTGGTTCTGTCTCTCTTGCTATGAAGACACAGGTAGTGTGCAAGTTTGGGGTTTTTTTAGTGGTACTTTGCTGGAATGGGCTTTATGAGCTGGAACAGGTCGCCCTGAGAAGCGGTAAATGCTCCATCCCTGGCAGTGTTCAAGGCCAGGCTGGACAGAGCCTTGGGGGGTATGGTCTAGAGTGAGGTGTCCCTGCCCATGGCTGGGGGTTGGAACTGGATGATCTTAAGGTCCTTTCCAACCCAAACCATTCTGTGATTCTATGACTATTTCATTATGTGTAATGGTAACTTGTAACAGTAGTCCCTGCCCTTATGGACTTGCAATTTACATGGAGGAAGCTAAGATTATAAGAGGAAGCAAAATCAATAGTAAGTAGGCTAGAGTTCCACAGCCTGTCAGGAGTGAAACCAGGAATAGCAACACATCAGTGGAATCCCAAAGAGGCTGGTGCCCACGCTGCTGTGCACACAGGAGGATATCCTCAGACTATCCTGTATCTTCCTGTCCTCAGGAAATAATTCAGACAGGATGAGCACTCAAAACAACTTTGAGTGTGTGGAGGGTGGAGCATGATTCTTAAAACCCCCTGGCTTGATTTCACATGGAATATCCAAGTTTGGGAATATAAAACTATTGTGTAGAGGACTGAAATTCAAGGTGTGACAGAGAGGCTTTCAGATGCTCCCAGTCTTGCCAGAAACTCAAAAACATAAAACCATCAGGAGCTGGTTTGCCACCTCTAATGACATGAAATGCTTTGATTAGAAGCTACCTTGTGAATTATAGTCTATTTCTGTAAAGACTTGGGTTTACTGTCCTACCTCTGTAATCACTAATGACCTTAAGGTGCTGCTGAGAAGGAAGTGGGTTTTAGGCCACATGTCCTGTTTTGTCTTTATACTTTGCTCATTGCCATAGTTCCTGAATACTTCCAGGAGTATATTAAGCAGGCTAACATCTGTACAGTAACATCTGTTGTGCCTTTTCTGTCTTCTCCCCAGGGAAGCTGTGTGGCAGTGGCTTGCTTTATTTTAAATGGGCTTCAAAACCAACAAAAAACATTAAAAAAAAAAAATCCTGAGATAAGTCATCTGTGAGCTCAACAAAAGCACAATACATGGCACATACAAGGTAAAGTCAAGGCAATGTGCCATGTATTCCCAGCAGAAGGCAGCACAATGGGTTCCAGTGTGGGTGTTAAGTGGACCAGTCTGGAGAAGGCTCCTAATCTTGAGCTGATGAGCTGCCCTTCACTGTAGACAGTTTCTCTGAGCTAAAGGATCAAAGCTGCTGAGCTGTGTCTTCAGTTTGGAGCTCTCTTCAGCCTTTGGATGCAGTGTCTCATGCTGCCTTCTGCCTATTTAACCCAACTCTGAGTGCAGTTCTCAGCAGCCATGCTTTGGGTAGTGGCTGCAGTCTTCCATCTGGAGCTGGCTGCTGCTTAAGCAATCTGTTGTGTGTATGTTTGTATTTTCCCCAAATGCGTTGTGAGTCTTTGAACTCAAAAGATGTGCGGGGGAAATGCAGGGTCATTCATTTTTTTGAATCAAACAAGGTTCACGAATATCTTTATACATGGAACTGAGCAACCTTTGTCTCACAGCTCTAGGTCTCCAGAGTATTCCCATCCTGCCTACCGCAGCTGACAAAACCTTCATAGGTTTGGATTGGTTTGGATTGGACCCCATCCAGCAGGGACACCTTCCACTAGAGCAGGTTGCTCCAAGCCCCTGTGTCCAACCTGGCCTTGAACACTGCCAGGGATGGGGCAGCCACAGCTTCTCTGGGCACCCTGTGCCAGTGCCTCAGCACCCTCACAGGGAACAACTTCTGCCTAAGAGCTCATCTCAGTCTCCCCTCTGTCAGTTTAAAGCCATTCCCTTTTGTCCTGTCCCTACATTCCACATTTCTTGTAGGCCCCTTTCTTGTTTCCTTTAAGCTTACACATTGTTTATTACTTTCAGTACTCCTTTACTAGTAATAGAATGACTCTTTGTGTCAGTGTTTTATGTACATCATACTTTCATTTGTAAAACATTGCTGTTGTACTTCTGCTGATGACTGTACCTTCTTCTAACCAAACTTCTGTTTACAGGACCTTAACACTTTAAGAAGTGTAACTGGTTTGGATTAGTCCTAGAATAGTTTATTTTTGGAATGGAACTTTGTATGTCATCTGGTCCAACCTCCCACTCCAAGCTGTGCCCATTTCAAAATCACATTAGGTTGCTCAGGACCTTGTACTTCCTTCTGACATCCTGGCAATAACTGTAATTATGAGTATTGTAATTAGAAAAACCTCATCTATGCTCATACGCCTTTACCATTGTTACTACTAACCAACACGTAAGGGATTATAAATGAGGAATAAACTGCTGTTTTCTTTTGTTATTGTGGTCTGCTGTAATTAAGTCTGGTTGCAAAAGTCAGTGCTGGTTTCTTACTCCTTTGCATGAGTGTGGAAGAGAAATGTTCTGGTTCATCTTTTGAATGAAATTTGACTTAAAGCTGAAAATACCTGGGTGATTTAAGTTGTAAAATGTACTTCAGGCACTTTGAGGGGTTTATTATCTGTTTGCATATGTGTTCCACAAAGGATGGTGAAAGGAAGCGCTAGTTGAGTGAGAACCAGCAGCTCCCATAGAATCACAGACTGGTTTGGATTGGAAAAGACCTTAACATCACCTAGTTCCCGCTCTACTGCCATACTCGGCGTGTGCTCTTGCAGGCTATACAGCAGCTCCCTCTGCTGTTCTTGAGCTGCAGCTTTCCTTCTGTGGCCAAACCTTTGTATTGATTCTTGCGCTTCTTCACTTTGTATGTGCTCTGACTTAGTACACTTTCAAACAGATTTTACTCTTGTGAGGAGGTATTCCTTGGACACCTCCAAAAGTGTGTTTTGATGTCCTGGATTCAAAAAATCCTTGAGTTTCTTGGCAATGACCAGCAGTTGTGACATCTCCCTCTTTCCCTGACTGCTTCGGCGCATCAGGGGCTTGTTTCTAGTCATATTGTGTGTCTTACCCTTGTAAAGACAAGTTACTACAAGCTGTGAAGCTTCATCATCTGGCAGTAAAGGAGTTCTTGCTCTTCCATTGAGTAATAGGTACTTGTGACCTTTTCTTCAGGAGAAGGTCTGGACTTGTCTGTGCTGCTTGGGGTTTTATACAGGTTTGTAGTTTGTGTTATGAATATGATGAACAGAGGCAATTCAGCTGCCATGAAGCTATCAATAGTTTACATCTTGAGGGAGAAATGGGAAAGAAGATGGCAGTGAGTGAGTCTACAGTGTGACTCAGGGTGAAGATGGAGAAGCTTGACACTGCGGTCAGTGTGGTCACTAAAACTGGCAAAGAAAAATTCCTGTACTTTTCTCTCCCTCACTATTAAGAGGCAGACTCGATAGAGAATTGTGATTTGGGGTTTGTTTTGTGGGAGTACACTGACATCCCGTCACAAGGAAACTGCATTAAATCATATCTCTATATAAATTAATATATAAAATTAATTATCACTTGGAAAGATACATTCCTATTGGAATAGTACTATCCTAACTTGCTAGCTTTCATGAAACAGGCGCAGCAAGATGGGCTTTAGAATCTGCTCTGCACAATACCCCACTGAATAAACTCAGCCTGGTGTCAAAAGAATGCTTACCTATTCAATTACTGTTTTTTTTTTCCTCCTTATGTTCCCCCTTCCATTGTATAATAGAATAATATGTTTGGGTTTTGACTATTGCATATTAAATCTGCCTGCACTGTGAGAATGCTTTGGTACATATCTTTATAGTCCGTGAGAGTTAAATGCTTTTTGTAGTCTTGCAATTGGTGCTGTGGCTTCGGACAGGAAGGTTGCAGAATCAAGTTATAAAGCTAAATGCATAGTTTAGATGTGTCCTGCCTGCCTTTTGTGGACTCATGAGCCTGTTTTTTCCTGTCTCTGGCTAGCAGTCTAACCAGGAAAGTTAAATAGGAAAAGAAACTTCTGCTCTTTACAAGCAGACCTAGAACAAAAGATGTATTAGTTGTACTTGTGATAGTGTTGGAGTTTAATAAACTGTACTGTGGTTTTGGTTGGAGGTGCCTTATCCAGTCCCTTGTCTTTAATTGTTGCAAGGTCTTATGACTGAAGAATTTCAGTTGCTGATCTTGCTCTGCCTTTCTGCATCTAATCACTCTTATGCCTGATGTAGAAAGTGAAACTAAAACTGATAACTGTGCAAATTAAAAAGAAGCAGGTGAGTTGTCAAGGTAAAACAAGCCCAGCATGTGTTGTCAGCACTTTTCAGTGACAGAGCCCTTAAATATGTGTATGAGAACATCATCACATACTTAGTAAGTAGTATATGGTCCCACTGAGCAAAACTGTGGAACATACATAAATAGTTTTTATCTGGTTGTGGAAACAGTCACTGACATAAGCTCATTCAAGGTGAAGACCTTGTCTCTTCTATCTGTCAAGGCCGTGCATGGACCTTTGGCTGTGCCAGCTGCGCTGCTAGCAGTGAGCTGCAACACTGCTCTCACTTCAGCCTGAGACTGAGTAAGCTGTGGGAGTTTGGAAGTGACACATCAGAGCAGATTGTGTTTCTGAAGTTCCTGTGCTCCCTTTGACCCAAAACAAGTATAAGTACATGGCTTGGAGTACTGGATCCTGTAGGTTGAGAGTTAGGCTTTCCTGAGCTGGGTGGAGGAACCTGCCTAGCAGTTGGGTCATCATAGAATCACAGAGCAGTTTGGGTTGGAAGATCAAGTTCCGCAGGCAGGGACACCCTCCACTAGAGCAGGTTGCTCCAAGCTCCCTCCAACCTGGCCTTGAACACTGCCAGGGATGGGGCAGCCACAGCTTCTCTGGGCACCCTGTGCCAGCGCCTCAGCACCCTCACAGGGAAGAGCTTCTGCCTAAGAGCTCATCTCAAGTCTCCCTTCTGGCAGGTTAAAGCCATTCCCTTTCGTCCTGTCCCTACAGGCCCTTGTCCAAAGCCCCTCTCCAGGTTTCTTGTAGCCCCTTTAGGCACTCTAAGGTGTCCTTGGAGCCACATCTTCTTGAGGCTGAACCAGCCCAGCTCTCTCAGCCTGGCTTCATAGCAGAGCTGCTCCAGCCCTTCAGCATCTCCATGGCCTCCTCTGAACTTGCTCCAACAGCTCCATGTCCTCCTTATGTTGTTGCCCCAGACCTGGACACAGGACTGCAGTGGGGTCTCATGAGAGCGCAGCAGAAGAGAGAATTCCCTCCCTTAGGCTGTTGTTCAGGCTCTGGGGATGCAGCCCATCACACTGTCACTACACTAACAGGTAGTGCTGGAATTTTTGTGTGTTTTACTACTTTTTAATACTTGTAGATGCCTTCAAAACAGGAAATGTGCAAAGTTGGTTCCTGGAGCATCTGAGAGATTTAGCAGAGGTGTTGATGTAAAGGCAAAAGGGTGAGCAGAGATCTTCAAGCCAGCAGATGTCAGGCTGTTACCGCCAGCAGGAAACTGGAAGGAAATGATGATACTCTGTGCTGACAGTCAGATTGGGAAGCTACAGCTCACCTTTAGCTGCTGAATAGTAGTGCTGATTTATGAATACATGGTAACTAAACAGGATAGTTCTGGACTAGTTTTATGTTTTGGTTTAGTTTTTATAGTAAAAGCCTGTGTGGGTATTTCAGGCTTTTATGCCCATGCAGGGAGTTACCTTGTAAAAGCAACCAAAACTCTCCAGTATGGATGCACACTTAGAGGAGGGGATAGTGCATACAATGCAGTGCAAACTGACCTTAACTGAAACTGAATTTCTGATGAGGGAATAAAGCTGACGCTGTGGGGTTTGGTTAGGTGCTATGTGTGGGCTTGCAGTGTTTGTAAGGCAGTGGAAAGAATTGGGGAGGGTATGTGGATTAGTGAAAATGCAAAGAGAGAAGTAGAAGCCTTCCACAAAAGTATCTGAACTAGCACACAACTACAGAGACTTAGTGTGTTTTATAATAATAATAATAATAAAACCAAAATCCTAACTTCCTACCAGGAAATCCACTTCCTAACAGGAATCTGTTTAAATTTAAACCTTATGCCAGAAGAAGGAGAGAAGGAGGTGTTGGGGTTTTTGTTTGGTTTGATTTGCTTTGGGTATTTTTATAAGTAAGGCTAGTAAGGGATTTTCCTAAGACTCAAAACATTGCAAGACAATGACTCTTTACTTGTTGATAGAGTTGTGTTACATCAGATACTTTGTGACCCTTCAGCAGATATATCTGATTGCCAAAGTATATTTAAGATAGCTCATGTTAAGTATAATGCTATGAAAAAGGCATGGATTTAGTCTTTACTGGCTGAAAATAGAATTTCTCCTTCACCACAGGCACCTGTAATTTTGACTGCTTTTCTTTGTAAAGCAGGAGAATTTTAATGTATTAGAAATAGAAATGAATTCAATGCCTTAATGATTTTTATCTTCGTAGAACTTTTTGTCTTTCTTTATTTTCTATCTGCAAAGTGACTGTCAGCACCTCCCGTGGACTCCAGGAGCATTCTCAGCTTTCTGACCCTGTTTTTTGTGTTATTACAGGTTGATCACTTTGGGTTTGATGAAGATCTTACATTCCAGCAGCGGTATCTAATAGCAGATCAGTACTGGAGGAGAGACAATGGACCAATACTATTTTATACAGGCAATGAAGGAGACATCACCTGGTTCTGCAACAATACTGTATGTAGAAAATAGGTTCTTGAATTAACAGTCTTTCTTTCCAGTGGTGGCATACTGAAAAAATAAGGAAGAACACGGTGACAGTGTCAGAATATCATTTAAAGAGGTGGTTGTAATGGTTATGGTTGTTATAGGTGGAAGAAGCTGAACAAAAGTACAGAAAGTTTTAGGGGGTTCGGGATCCTGTTCAAAGCCTATAGAAATCAAAGGGATGTACTTATATTAACTTACTGTACTTGTGTTAACTTAAGTGCAGAAAATTTACAGAGAAACATAAGATGCTCCAAGCTAAGAATGCAAAAAAATTGAACAAAATTCCACCTATCCTGGTATTTCAGAGTCCCCAAATAAAATGGGATATTTTGTTAGGGCTTTGTTCTCTATGAGAAAAATGTGAAATGAAATGAAGGGGGCTGGAAATCAAAGAGAAATGATTCTTGTTCTCTGACAAGACCTGAGAAGCTTTTACTTCCCTGACTGATACAAATACAGAATGGAGTGTGTGGGTATTTCTCACTGCTTCAAGCCAAAGTACCAGTAATGCAACAGGAGGTGGCATGTGCTGAGCTGAAAGCAACCAGGGACTGCTTACATGTTGTTCTGTCAGCAGGCAGTCTCTGTCTGACTCTTTCCATAACTGGTGTAACAAGCTGTTGTCAACAAGTAATAACAAGTTGCAGTTAGGAGTTGAAAATAAGTGTGTTGCAATGCTCTAGGTTATTGTTTACTGCCAAACAGATTGTGTTCTGTAATGTAGCCCTAACTCAAATGCATGCTCTTCTCCTGGAGTGTTTATTTCCTATGGGTTAGGCTCATGCCATAGGAGTTCTGGCCTGTGTGTACTCACAAAACAATGCTGTTTAATATTTTGCAGCATTAAAATACACATATTTTCTTTGTATGTGTCTCTGTCTCTGGGTGGAAATCAGTTTTGTGTGGTTTACTTCAGTGATACTTTAAAGCCAAATTGAACTGTCTTTTTGATTGTGTTTTGATAGTGGTACCTTTCTAATCAAAGAATAAGAGTTGGAATACACTAGACTGAAAGTAGAGACTTTGAAAATAATTGCTTTAGCTTATTTCAATGCTTGTTTTCCTCCAACCAGGGTTTTATGTGGGATGTGGCTGAGGAACTTAATGCCATGTTGGTATTTGCTGAACATAGATATTATGGCGAATCTTTGCCATTTGGGAATGAGTCTTTCAGTGTAAGTGTTGTCTTTTGTCTTCCTTAAATGGTTTTTATGCAAACATAACGCTGCCTATTGTAATTCTTACCTGTGCAATGACTGTTTACCCCAGTAAGATTCAAATGTACTAGAAGAACACAACTATTTTTGTGACTATTGATGCTAGGATATAAAGAAAAATCATTCTGAGATCTCCTGGCACTTTAAGGCACTTAATACCTGCAAAAAAAAATTCCATTTGTTATCAGGAACAGACTTGGAATTCTATACCTGCTGTGGGGGATACGAAAGCTGCTGCTGGGAATCACTCCTGTGCTGTATATAACCTGCTTTCTTTGTCTCAGGACTCCAAGCATCTGAATTACCTGACATCAGAACAAGCTCTGGCAGACTTTGCAGTACTCATTGAGTACTTAAAGACAACCATTGCAGGAGCCCGGTACAGCCCTGTCATAGCTATAGGAGGATCTTATGGAGGAATGCTTGCAGCCTGGTTTAGGATGAAGTACCCCCATGTGGTAGTCGGGTGAGTGTACTCATCCTGCTCGAACACAGCAGGCTTTTGTTACTTCCTTGCTATAAATACTACAGCACTGGGTGAAGTACCATTGATTTTTCACTACCTGGGAGGAAAAATTAAATTACTTTGAGTTTGGGAAGAGGTACTGTTTGACTAATAAAGACAACTGTAGGTCAGGGGTACTGAATGGTGTATATTTTCAGAGCTATCTGTTAAAACAATTATTAACACCTACTATGCACATCAAACTTCCTGATGACTTGAGGCAAGTCTTTAATCTCTTCAATGCCTTAATTCCCCTCTGGAAAACAGGAATAGCAATTCCCCTGCATTTGTCTGCTGGAGAGTAGATTTTTGTGGGCAGGGGCTCTCTTCAGTTGAGTTTGCACACCGCATTTTGAGAAAGACCTAGTTGCTAGATGAGAACAAAAAATACTGAAGCAAGTCTGAATTCCTGCATTATATAGTTACTGGTACCTTTGTACTAGTATTGAAGACTCCCAGTCTTCAACAGCCTTTGCATGCAGGCCTATGGAAGAGTTTTGCAGCATTATAGTTAGTTTGTCTAGGACTCAGTGTTCCAAGCTGAATTGCAGATGCTACTTTGATCCTGGCTGTGGGAGGGTATTGACCAGGGGGTGGAAGCTCAATTTGCAGAGGTTCAGGATCTCTTTATGTCCCTTTGCAGAGCTCTGGCAGCCTCTGCCCCCATCTGGCAGTTTGGTGATTTGGTTCCATGTGGCACTTACTTCAGCATAGTGACCAATGATTTCAGAAAGAGTGGGACAGGCTGCGCAGAAAGTATCCGGAATTCCTGGAATGCCATTAACAACCTTTCCTTAACAGGTAAGACCTCATCAGTACTGTTTCCAGAGGGTTTTAATGTTGAGAATTGTGTTGTAAAAGTACAGAGTGGTGTGGGTTGGAAGGGATCTTAAAATTACCCAGTTCCAGCCCCTGCCATGGGCAGGGACATCTTCCACTACAGCATGTTGCTCCAAGCCCCTTCCAGCCTGGCACTGAACACTTAGCAGGCTTGTGTTATGGCTTTCACCTGTGTATGTATTGGGTTTTTCTGAAACTATACTCTTTAGTACTGGAAAATGCCAAATGAATTTATTTTCTCTTTAATGTCTGCTTTGTTGGATCACAGCATCATTCAGGCCTGGTGCGATTCAGGATCCAGGTCCAGAGATC
The DNA here is from genome assembly GCF_028554395.1 of Pezoporus wallicus. NCBI lineage: Eukaryota > Metazoa > Chordata > Aves > Psittaciformes > Psittacidae > Pezoporus > Pezoporus wallicus. Next base: position 2,033,534 of record NW_026636085.1, on the reverse strand, counting down.
CCTAAGGTCTGACAGGAGCTGACTCCAGATCAGAACCTCAAGGCTTGTATGCCTGTTCAGCAAAGCAGGCCAGGTAGTTGTTACTACTATTAAAAAAACCAGTAGTTTAAATGCCAGCTGAGGCAACTGGGTGTAGAAAATCACTGAAATCCTTATGGATGTTCCATCCCTAGCAGCGTTCAAGGCCTAGTTTGACAGAGCCTCGGGCGTCATGGTTTAGTGTGACGTGTCCCTGCCCATGGCAGGGGGTTGGAACTGGATGATCTTAAGGTCCTTTCCAACCAAAACCATGATTCTATGATTCAGTTCTCAGGACTCAGTTGGACTTGCTGTCTTAAGGGTCTCTTCCAACCTAAAATGATTCTATGATTCTACAGCTACTTTAGAGGAGGTTGTAGCTAGGTGGGCGTTGATGTCCTCTTTCAAGTACCAAGGAATAGGATGAGAGGCAATGGCCTCAAGTTGCACCAGGGGAGGTTTAGATTGGATATTAGGAAATACTTCTTTTCCAAAAGAGTTGTCAAGCATTGGAACAGGCTGCTCAGGGAAGTGATGGAATCGCCCTCCCTGGAGGTATTTAAGACATGTAGGTGCGGTGCTTGGGGGCATACATTAGTGGTGGAATTGGTAGTGCTGGGTTAACTGGTTGTCGTGGTTTAAACCCAGTCAGGTAACTCGTTCACTCACTTCCCCCCCCTTTCTTGCCCTCCCCCTGCTCCCGGAGGGACGGAGAGGAGAATCAAAAGAATGCAACTCCCACGGGTTGAGATAAGAACAGTTTAGTAACTAAGGTATAACACAAATCACTACTGCTACCACCAATGATAATAATGATAAAGGGAATAACAAGGGAAGAGAATACAACACCTCAGCACCAGCCGACCGATAACTTGCCCCCCCTCAGCCCGACCAAGCACCAACCCATACCTCCTCCAGCCCTGCAGTCCACCAGCCCTTCCGGCTAACTCCCAGTTACATCCTGGGCATGACGTGCTGTGGTATGGAATACCTCTTTGGTCAGTTTGGGTCAGATGTCCTGTCTCTGCTTCCTCCTGGATTCCCCTCCTCCCTGGCAGAGCATGAGGCTCACAAAGTCCTTGGCCAAACCAAAACATCGCTATCAGTTCTGTTCCCAGGCTGGAAGTCAAAACACAGCACTGCACCAGCTACCAAGAAGGAGAAAAATGACTGCTACTGCTGAACCCAGGACACTGGTGGTCTTAAGGTTCTTTTCCAACCCAAATGATTCTATAATTCTGTATTGCATTCACATCTAGTTTGGAACTAGCTGATCTTTAGGGTCCCTTCAACCCAAACCATTCTGTGAAGTTTATCCTTGTTTTTTTATGTAGTTATCTTAGCTGTGACGTGCCCATACACTGAAGTATAGAGATTTTTTTCTCTTCACTTAGAGATGCTGACTAAAATCTGATCTGCTGTGCTTGAACATATGTTGAATTAGTTGTAAGTGAAACTTGCTTTTAGCAGCAGCACAACTGACCTGTGTGTTAATGACCCAATAGACTAATTGTTGTTTTATCTCTTACGAAAGATGCAGGTTTACAGTGGCTTTCAAACACGTTCCTGTTGTGTAGCCCATTAAAAAGTCCCCAGGATGCTGTTCTACTGAAAAACTGGCTGAGTGAAACATGGGTAAACTTGGCTATGGTGAACTACCCCTACAAAGCTGACTTCTTGCAGCCTCTGCCAGCTTGGCCTATACGGGTAATTGAGAATCAGTGTCTTGTAGAATCAACCATTTGGTCTAACTAATTCCCTCCAAACCATAAAACCTGCTTGGAAAGGAAAAATGTGGAAGCTGTGCTTGTCTATAGGGAATAAGGGAGGGATCCACTTCCTAGCTTCCACAATGAAAATGATGGAAAAGATTACACAGGGGGAGGGAAGGATAGTAAGTTCGCTTCTTGGCCAATGCAAGCTGTGCATCTTCCAACCCCAATCTATGCATGGAGCTTCTTTGTTATATATTTCCATGTGTTATCTTTTATTACAGAAGAGCTAAACGCTTTATGATCAGTTTTAAAGTATGGAAAAGGGATCGAAAAGCTTGCTGAATGAAATATTAAGTTTGCACTGCTTATAAATGTTTTTAATCAGGGAATGGAAAGTTTCAGGTTCCTCCTAGTAATATCCACTATACAAATGGATACTGCTTTTTGTGATAATGCTCAGGGTATATCATTGCATAGAAGGATGCTGTCTGGAAGTGGACTGACTGTATCTTGACAAGTAACTGATAACCTATCAGGTATCATGTATTTATCATTCTTTCTTAATGGATTTAGACTCCTCCTTCTCTGTTTCAGGAAGTCTGCAAGTTCTTGAAGGATCCCAGTCTCCCTGACAAGTTGTTGCTGCAGAATGTTTTCCAGGCAGTAAATTTGTACTACAATTACTCAGGAGGAGTCTCATGCTTAGATATGTCTGAGACTGCAACAAAGAATCTAGGCCAGATGGGTTGGTACTATCAGGTATGCACTCTATCCTTTCTAAATTGCAACCCAGTGAGGTTTTTGAGCTGGAGTTAATGAGAATTGACAAGTCATTCAGCTGTCAAATGCTGTTTGAGCTTTTTTTTATTGAAGCACTGACAGTCTCTTGGGAATACATCTTGTTGCCCTACTCATTCTTTCAGGCTTGCACTGAGATGGTGATGCCCATGTGCACAGATGGTGTCAATGACATGTTTGAGCCTCAGAAATGGGACTTTGAGGTACTTTCAGAAGAATGTTACAGGCTGTGGAGAGTGAGGCCTCGCCCCTCTTGGATTCTGTCTATGTATGGAGGGAAAAACATCAGTTCACACAGCAACATCATCTTCAGGTGAGCCTTGTTTCAGCTTCAGGTGGAGTCTTCCATCAGTTAGTGTTGTCAGTGCAGAGAGCCTGCACTAAGTAGCAAAAGGATCTGTATCCAGCTGAATAAAATATGGGCATGCTTTGTGTTGCTCTTGAGACTAATATGGTCAATCTCTGGTGGCCAAAGAAGCCAGCAGTTCTGTCACTGTGACTCTAAAAGAAAAGTCTGGGTTGGGATGCTGCCAGCTGTTGTTCTTCTCATATGGAATCCTTATCTTGTGGCCAAAGTCCAGGTTTCCCATGCTGGTAAATCCCTCTAGCTTTTCTGAAGCCAAAGCACTGTCTCTTTGACATAAAAGGAAAGTCTAAACAAGCTCTGGCTATAACACAGCATCACAGTCACTGAAATTGTTGCTCTGGGTGATAGCCTTGCAGAGAGGCTGACGTGACATTCCTTTTTCCCTTTGATACAGAAAAGAGGGAAGTAACTTGGGGAACTTTCCTGTTACTGCCAATTGCCCTTTTCTTTTAGTGGTAATTTGGCAAGTTTCATACAAAGAAATGTTCCCATTCTAGAAAGGCATATTGCTAATACAAAAGTTTGTCTGAAACACATTTGTATTGGGACAAAAAGTGAAAGAAGTGTTTCAGTCGAGTTTTCAGTCGAGTGCATGCTGCTTGCTTTCCACTCAGCTTTCACTTCAGCCTTCCTTATTTTTAAGGTTAAACTGTGCTTTCTTTAAATGGAGGCTCATGTAGCTGTACTTCTGCTGTGAGGTGATACAGAGCTAAGCTAAGTACTGGCTGTTGGTCAGGTTGTCGGATGGTAAGGAGGCATTTAATAAACCTATTGAAGCCTGTGCTTCAGGATTCTGACTTGCTGTGCTGATTCCCCACTGTGGGCAGCTCCTGGAGATAGATATATATATATGTGTGTGTATATATATATATTCCTTTGTACTGTGGCTAAAACTGTGCAAGGCCTTTTAAAAAACAAAACCTGCATTTATTTAAACTAGAATCAGGCTGTTGGACCTGATAAATAGGTGGGTATTTTAAAAGCAGAAAGTCCTTACTTGAACTGGGGATTATGCTCTGGATTCAGCTGTTAGCTTTGGTCTGTTTGGCTCCAAAGGCCTGTTGCTTTCTTCTTGTTTGCCTCTTGCTGTTTCTCTCCCAGCAGGATATCTGCTTTAGAGTGAGAAATTCCACCCTTTTTTGGAGAACTTTTTAATAATGAAATAAAAATTGTTGGTTTATCTTATTTCCTGCAGGGTGTTCTGATTTCCAAGGCCTCACAGCTCTCTGTACAGTAGAAATCCGCTTTGTAAGCGATGGACAAGCAAACAAATCTAAATAAGTGTTTAAGAATTTATGCCAGTTGAAGGAGCTTAAAATGAGAAAAGCTTGAAAGCAATCAAATGAATGGAGCAGTGCTGTACACACAAAGCTGGGTTGTTTCTCTTCAAACAAATACATTGTCAACACTGTACATTTATATAAGAGCCTTTTATTCTTGAACACTACAGAGTGCTTTCCAGAAAATATCCCTATGTTTACCAGGGAAAGCAGCTCCCTGTGGGGTGAAAGCTTCAAGTGTCAGGCAACTTGCACAGCATTGTAGTGCAGGGAGGTGAAAAACACTCCTTCTGGAGTGAACCAGTGTAGGATGGATTTATCCAGGATGCTTAAACTGGTGTTGTCGCTTCTCCCTGTGTGAGCAGTGTATCACTCTGCAGATTCACACTGATGGATGGTATGTTATCAATGCAGGAATCTCCCTTCTTGGAGGTATGTGGTGTGTGAGTGGTTACTTAGCTGTAAGCAGATACTACTTTCCTGTCCTGGGCAGCACAACTTTATTATAAACATTGGTTTGAAGAAATTGGGGTTTTCAGAACCCGTTTTGCCCTTTCTCTTCCAGCAATTTCCACTCTTATTGGAACACACTGTGTTCTTGGTGTGGAAGTGCTGCACGGTGGAAATGGCATTTTAACACCGTTCATTCAGGTGGTGGCAGAGAGCAGTTGGTAGTCTTGTCACCAACATATTATGGTAGTCAGAGTCAGCCCAGGTTGTATCAGACAGCACAGAATTTGGTGTGCACAGTGTAAAAACGAATGGTTTTCAGTCTGGATGGATCACGGCTAGGCTGTGTGTTTCAAAGTTAGGGCACCCACCTAGTTCTGCACTGGCAGGGGAGAGGCAGCAAGTGAAGGTTCTGAGAGGTACTGGAGCGATGTGCAGAAGAGGGGATTGTTAGCATAAGAGAAGGGAATGGAGGAAAAGAAGGCAGAGCAGTGCCTGGCTGAAGAGAAAAGGTGAGAGGAAAAATGTTAATAAAAGGAAACTTGGCAGTTGTGAGAGTGGGCATCCTAAAGAAGGATGCACAGACAGTGCTGCTGTGATTGCACAGAACAAAGAGAGGTTTTATACACCGGGCTGGAGGTCTGAGAAGGCTCTGAGGAGATGATAGGAAAGGGAACATTTTGCCTGTGGGATAGGCAGGACCCTATTTACGATGTCAAGGCAATATTATGAATAGAACACAGGACTAGTGTGCTGATATTTTGCATTAGTTTCTGAAGCCCAGATTGCCACTGCTGGAAAGGAATGGCTGACTTCTTTATTATTTCTGTTTATATTGGGGAAACTCCTGTCCTCTAAGATGGACAGCTGACTACTTATGTGTTACGCTTAGTTTAACCCAAATAATCTATTCCAGCTGGTACTGAATCATCTTACTCTGTGTAACTGTTACGGCTTAAGGTTATTTTGTGGGGAGTCCTCCTCTCAGCAAGTACCACTTCCCAACCTGTGTCGGTGCCTCTGGTGCTGTCATTTGGCTGGAGCTGCAGAGGATGCAGCCACAAGCTCCCAGAAAACCCAGAGCCAGGGTTGTTTTCTTGTGCCATGCTTTCTTTCCACATGATCGGGACCAAAAGATCCAAGTTCATGTACGTCTTGGGTCTCTCAGCAACTCATCCCACTGTTGCCAAGGTGCTCTGCTGATTCAGGCGACCTTTTAAATCCAATGCTTTTTGCTTTGGGCAGCTCTGGATGCTTTTTGTTCTGCAGATACAAAATGTCTCTCTTCTAAGTCATATTGAGAATCACTGAAAACAAAGAACTACAGAGATACTTGGAGGGGGTTTAATGAAGAAACAAAGTATGAGTTCACCCTCATCAGCCTTTTAGTTATTTCTACAAAACTCTTCTTTTACTCATTACTTCTTTCTATTGTTTTCTGCTGCTGCCATTGTGGTATTTTCCTTGCTGCTTATCTCTTAAAGCCCAAGGATGTTTTAGGATCCTCCTAGAAATTTACACTGCCATACTATAGCCCATTTCTAATGTTTCCTGTAGTGAACAGGTCCAGTGTAATTAAGTAAGGAACAGACCTAGATCTGCATAGTTCTGTAAGTACATGGATGTTGATTCCTTTGTGCAGAAAGATGGACCACTTGTGGGAAGAACATTGTGGTAAAGGAAAATAAAATACAGTAAGTCCAAAGCTACAAATGAGATGCAAACCTCTCATCCTAGGTCAGCCATTGGCTTGCTCTGTGAGCCAGGCATGTTTTGGAGCCAGATTTACAGTGCACAAAATTCCTTCAATGATTTGACGTGAGGGAGGAGGGGGGAGTAAACTGCATTAACTTGTCCTGTCACACAGAGTCAGTTTAGATGGCTTCTTGAGAGATAAAAGCTTTATTTTAATATGGTGGCTGTTAGAAATAAGGGGACTAGTGGTGTTCAAGGCCAGGTTGGACAGAGCCTTGGGTGGCATGGTTTAGTGTGAGGCGTCCCTGCCCATGGCAGGGGGGTTGGAACTGGATGATCTTTAGGTCCTTTCCAACCCAAACTATTCTATGACTCTGTGACTAACAGAAGGTCCAAGGGTTTCTCTGCAAAACCAGGTGGGCACCCAGCTGAGACAGCAGAAGTTGGAACTTCCTGAAAATCCAGCTCTGAAGGCTTGGTTGTTAGTTTATGGCAGACTGAAGAAGGGAAGCAAAGTGATTTGGTTTGGGAATTTGCACATGTGTTGGTACAGGGGACCTGAACCTTTTATGACAAAGGCAGGTGGCAGCCAGAGACTGTGGCACTATTATATCTGAGCAAGCAGATAATGACAGGCTCATAGCCCTGCTTAAACTGCAATAGCTCACACCTCTGTCAGGAAGGATCCTCTCAGCAGAGGGGTGGGCACAAGACACTGAGACAAGGCTGAGGTCTCTTTCTGTTAGCACATATGCAAAACATTCTTTACTGTGAGGGTTATCTTCCCTGTGAGGGTGCTGAGGCGCTGGCACAGGGTGCCCAGAGAAGCTGTGGCTGCCCCATCCCTGGCAGTGTTCAAGGCCAGGTTGGACACAGGGCTTGGAGCAAGCTGCTCTAGTGGAAGGTGTCCCTGCCTGTGGCAGGGGTTGGAGCTGGATGAGCTTTTTAAGGTCCCTTCCAACCCAAACTGTTCTGTGATCCTATGAAAACTCGTTGTGAGTTGACTACTGTGCAGATGTACTGTAATGAGATGTTCTTTCCTTAACAGCAACGGTGGCCTGGACCCATGGTCTGCAGGTGGGGTGACCCAGAACATCAGCGATTCCCTCATAGCAATTGTGATCCCTGATGGAGCCCATCACCTGGACCTGCGCAGCCGCAACCCTTTGGACCCTAAATCAGTGCAGCAAGCTCGATCCTTGGAAATCTGCTACATGAAGCAGTGGATTAAAGAGGCCAGGCACAGCCACTGAAGTGGTGCTGCAGCAACTGTGGCCACTGTACCTCTGCTAGCTTTGCTGGGAGTGGGGTCAGGCCCTATCACATGATCATTTGAACATTTCACTCCTGCTTCCTTGCCTGTGTTGCAATGCTAACCATTGCTTGTGCCCATGAGAAGCAGGCAGCAGATGGATGGAGAGCATTCTCAGATAACAAATTTCAGTCAAAGTGCATGGGTTGAGCTGCCTGCTCTGGCTTGCTTTCCTCTTCTGCTCTTCTCAAATGCTGTGCTTTACCATGAAGTAAAGAGCTCTTGTTCTAGGGTTGATGCCTTCCTCACTGTGCTAGGTGGTTGTCCTGGCTGCTGGTAAATACAGCTGATTTAAATGGCAGTGCTGTTGATGATGAAACTCCTGCTGCCTTCAGTGGCATTGGATTTCAGACATCTTCAGCTGCTGTAAACCACCAGAAGCAGGGTGATAATGGGGAGCAGAAATCACATCTTAATGTGATGCTTGGTAGGGAAGGCATTGGGAAACTGGCCATGCTGTTTGTAAAGAAACCAAGCAGTCCTTCCCCTTGGGAATCAACACTGGAAAAGAAGTAAATATTTCCTTTTTCCTTAGTTTTCTGGCAGCTTATTGATGCCTCAGGTGGCTTTTCTGTGCTGTACCAAATAGTCAGGGCTGGGCCCAGACTCCCTCTGCTGATAACTGGCTGAGCATGCACAATCTGCAGCAGCGTTTTGTTTCTGCCTTTGCTTGTTTGTCCCAATTCCAGAATATCTGCCACTGTGATGATGGTTGCCAAAGAAAACTGGGTATATCTTGTGTGTGTATGTGTGTGTATCCCCCACAAGCACTTAGTTCTTTCAAGCCAGGAAGCTTTCGAAGCTATTCTCTTGAGCAAACGCAACACTTGTGCTGGCTACGTCTTATGAAGTGACAAATAATAGGGGCTGTGCCTTGTGTGGGTTCTTCCCTCCCCCACACTTTGTGCATTGTTCACATTCTGCATGATCTGTTTGCTGATGGCTCCTCAATAAAAGCCTTTCTAAACAAAAATTGTTTGCAGGACAAACTATTGAAAGCTCAGAGTGCAGCTTTCCCCTTGGAGCAGCGCGGAGCCTGATGCTGAGCTCACCCAGCCAGGTGCACTGGTCCTTCTGTACGGCTTCCAAACTGCCCTGATTCATGGGACAGCATATTTGACATTAATAAATGGCTGGGGCAGTCCCCTTGTCTTCCAGCTTTGGCTTCATTCACACTGAAGCCCTTCTACAGAAAGGAGTCTTTGCAGCTTAAAGGGCAGCTCTATTTCAGAAAGGCTGAGGCAAAGCTTCTTGTCCCCATGCTCTTAAAATTCCAGTTCTATGGTAAATTTCTCCCAGCTTTGATATGCCTGATAGTTGAGTGTTTTCTTAAAAAGCCATGTGGCCTTTTCTGTTTCCAGCCTTTTCCCATTCTCTGGGAACAAAGCGAACCCAACACTGAAATTTTACCTTTTAAAACCCTCCTTGTGCATCTTCTTTCCACCCGAGTTCCTGGCATTCCCTTGTCTTGTGTTCTGCAATCAGCATCTCTCATCCTCTTGAGCAAGGTAATTACTATGAAGAAAAAGAGCAGGAAAGAGCTACAGGGAGATAAGGAAGGGTTATGCAGAAGTTGCCTGCTGACTGGAAGCTGTTGGTAATCCCTTTTCCCATGGTTCCAATTCCTGGTTCTCGGCTGTAAATGTGCCCCAGTCTCTCACATTTGTACTTTATAACAACATGGTGGCTTGAATTTTTTCTTTAAACCAATAAAAAATACCATTTTCTTAATCAAGTGAGTTACAGTCAAGTTTTTAGAAGTACTGTTGTATCATCCGAGGTGGTAGCTGCTGTGTGGTGATGTCCTGGTTCACTGCAGGGCAAGGAATGGAACTTGCAGCACTACATGTGAGTTTGGGGGTCACAAATGGCTTAACTGAGCAAGCAAGAGCCTGGTTCTGCTGCTCCCACTGATTGCTGGGGGTGTTACTGCAAGTTCTGGAATAAATATTTCCATATTGTATGGGGAAAGATGGGGGGATAATCATGTCCTGGGCTGCAAATGGTCCAAGCTACTGTATATTGTGGATCAGTTTGTCTCCTCCACTCTCCCCTGCTTGCCTAACTTACTGCCTGAGGCAACAGCAGCTTCTCTGTCGTTTGGAAAACTCTTGTTTCAATCAGAGTAAGTCACTTAAACGTTCCTCTCTCCTTTTTTCACTCCTTCCATAAGGAGGAAAACGTTGCCTTTAATAAAACCTCAAGCCATGCAATTTGAAGCTGTGAGAAATAACGTTTAAAGCCCAAAGTTTTCAGTGGGTTTTATTTGGGGTTTTCTGTTTATTGTTAAAAATCCTACTGTTCCATTCAGTTTATGTCTGTGAGACTGATTCAAGCGTGTTTTGGATCAGGTTCTTACTGCTTGGACCAGCTTAGAAATCAGGTGACTGGCTTTCTGTTATGTTTAACTGCTCTTCCCTTTTCTTTCCTTCTTTCCCCTCAAGTTGAGTAGTTGAAACTTTAGGTCTTAAGCATTCAGAATTAACTTAAACCCTGTATGCACATCTCTGTGCTACTGTGGGACTTTCTGCCGTGTTTGGCTACCTCACCTAAATGCTAGCTCTCCTGTTTGTTTCATGAGGTGGGAACTGGCTGATTTCTCCTACCAGGTGTGTGGTAATGGGCCATACTTCATCTCAGGTTTAGGCATCATGGAATAGTTAGGGTTGGAAAGGACCTTAAGATCACCTAGTATGTCCTTGCCATGTGTCATGATTGGAATGAAAATGACATTTCCTACTCCTTGGGGAAAATGCAGAAGGAAAAAGAATGGTTCCTCAAAGCATGAATCTTACTGGTGCAGCTGTAGTTTGTATCAGTAAAGATGCATTCAGATAATGAAATGTGAGTTCCTGGCACTGGATTCCATTTTGCAAGGACATGGATTTTTATCCCTTGGCAGATTTGGAGTTCTGCAAATAACAGTGTCTGCTTTGTGCTTGATTCTGAGGGAATGGGAGGAAAAAGAGTTGAGGAAATCCTCAGGTTACACAGGGTGCAGTACAGGGTGAGCCTGCACTCACTTGGCAGCTCTCACTTCAGACGTTTAGCTGTGGGGTGAGGAGCAAGTTTATCACAGACTGGTTTGGGTTGGAAGGGACCTTAAAGCTCATCCAGCTCCAACCCCTGCCATGGGCAGGGACACCTTCCACTAGAGCAGGTTGCTCCAAGCCCCTGTGTCCAACCTGGCCTTGAACACTGCCAGGGATGGGGGAACCACAGGTTCTCTGGGCACCCTGTGCCAGCGCCTCAGCACCCTCACAGGGAAGAGCATCTTCCTTATATCTACACTAAATCCCCCTCCTTGTCCCCAGTGCCGTATCCATGTGTTCCCTCTGTGGGCAGCGCAGTCTCCCAGGGGGGTGTTTCTGCTCTCAGGGGCTTTCCCCTCCGCTGGTGCTTTGCAAACCCTTTTGGTTCAATCCCCACTTTGGAAAGTAGGGGCAGCGAAACACTGGGAATAGCAAATCCCTTCCGTTTGTCTTGTTGTTTTCTAATGTATGCGACCTCTCTGGGTGGTTTAAGCGGTTTAGGTACTTTCTATAAAGGGGATCTTTTAATGACAAAACTAATGTGATTATCTTACCAAGTGTGAGAGGCGCATTCAAGGTTTAAAGAAAATCTGTTAGAATAGCTGAATGTATCTGCTTAATCCTTTCTCTAATGTGGGTGGACAATGCTCTGGGAAGCAATTGGGCTTTCTTTCCTAGAGTAAATGCCTGGTCTCCAGAGGTAGGAACTTGTTTGCAGCTCTTTATACCCTTATGCTTCACCTTCCAGGGAATACAAAGGCACAGGAGAGAGGCAGAGAGCTGTGAGAGGCCAAGTTTTTCCTCAAATAGCTGGGGGTGTAACCAATACAGGGCCAATTCCGGCAGGCACCCCAGCACCCTCTGCTCCTTTTGACTGCCCCCTGAATAGAGGCTTCTCCTTTTGCCCTCCTGCAAAACCATGGTCCCCACCATGTGAAATACAGCACAGCTTTCTCCTTTCTGAGCACCAGGGAAGCTGCTCGCACTTACTGGGGTGACAGCACCCCGTGCTGAGTGAGCAGCCCTTCCCACGTGGACCCCATGGCTTTGGGGGATTATTCCAGAGGTTTCCAGATCAATCCTTTGGAAAGGTTTGGAGCTGCTGACAAGTTATTGCAGGGGTGAACACAGCCGTGCTCAGATGGGGACAGCACTGAGGGGTGATGCTGTGGGATGCAGCTATAGCTGGACCGCAGCTGGTGTTGTCCAGCTCCTCCACTGCTCTGTTCATAGGTCTGTGCTTGTGAATCTTTCATTTCCCCGTGTCCATCTGGTTACACAGGTCTTAGAAACACCATTGTCCACAATGGTTAGCATGATAAGTTAAATCCTTTACCCACCTTGGTGAAGTAGTTAACAAAGCAAATAGTGGCTCTAGGACTCCTTAGCTTGGATTTGGCCTTACAGCAGGAGCAACCAGGTTACATTTCAGAGTTTGTTATCCAAACATCCTCAAAGCATCACATAAGGAGGAAAAGGATGTTTTACTGCTGCCTTTTGCAGCTGGAGTGCAACACACTGTCTGCTGTCACCCCGCAGTAGACTAACGCAGGGAAAAGGTACCTCAGCATCAGAGGAGACAAGCACTGAGCTACAGCCGTACACACTGGTCTGGATACCCATGGAGCTGTTGTGAGAAGAAAGGTCTCAGTGCACAAGCTAGAAGCCTGTCCCAGACAGTACCAAACTGAATCCTCTGAAGGAGGGGAAGGGATTTGTACAGATGAGGCCACGGCACCTCCAGGATGCTGTATAGTCAGTAACCATAACATGGGTCAGGTTGAAGGGACCTCGGGAGGTCTCTGGACCAACCTCCTGCTCACAGCTATGGGGCCAGAGCAGGATGCTCAGTGATGTGTGCTCACTTGGGTCCCCAAAACCTCCAAGGATGGAGCCTGCACGGCCTCTCTGGGCATCATCTGCACATCATCTCTGGGCTCAACTGTCCTCATAGTGGAAGAGTTTTGCATCTAGTCTGAACCTCTTGTTTCAATTTACATGTGCTTTTATTCTCCCACCATGCGCCATCATGAAGAACCCTGCCCTGTCTTCTTGATGAGCCCTGTAGGCAATGCGGGCTGCTGTTCTTTTTCCAGGCTGAACAAGCCCAGCTTCCCCATCCTCTTCCTTAGGTGAAGTGCTCCTTCCTAACCATCCCAGTGAACTGGCACTGAACCCGCACCAATTGATCAATAAGAACTCCTGTATAAGGCTGAGAGAGCTGGGCTGGTTCAACCTGGGGAAGCCTCTTAAAGGGAGACCTTAGAGCAGCTCCAGTGCCTAAAGGGGCTACAAGAAACCTGGAGAGAGGCTTTGGACAAGGGACGTAGGGACAGGCCAAGGGGAATGGCTTTAACCTGACAGAAGGGAGATTGAGCTGAGCTCTTAGGCAGAAGCTCTTCCCTGTGAGGGTGCTGAGGTGCTGGCACAGGGTGCCCAGAGAAGCTGTGGCTGCCCCATCCCTGGCAGTGTTCAAGGCCAGGTTGGACACAGGGGCTTGGAGCAACCTGCTCTAGTGGAAGGTGTCCCTGCCCCTGGCAGGGGGTTGGAACTGGATGAGCTTTAAGGTCCATACCAACACAAACCGTTCTATGAATTACCTTTTTCTCCCCCCTTGCAGCCCACTGATGTTTCCAACCTTGCAAACTGGGCTCTTTGGCTGCCCCTTACATTTCACCGTGAGGCAGGAGAGAAAGTGAAGGATGTTATTTCCTTGCAAACACCAATCCCTCATTCTCAGTCCCCACAAACGAGGCCATGAACAAAGGCCAGGCCCTCCCAGCTCATGGTGGAGGAGCGCGGAGGCTCCCACCTTTCCTCCCAGCAGATGAAATCAGCGCTTGCTACTCCAAGTAGACTAATAAATGTTGGGGCAGCGGGAGGTGAGTGCAATCAAGTGCGAGAGGCTGAGTTATAGCAGTAACCTGCTGAATTCCTGGGTCACAAAGTAATTTACAGAACAGCCCTCATGTCATTCAATGATGATTCAGACAGGCCGGACCCCGGAGGGCACAGCCTCCTGCTGGCTCTATTATTAATACCATCAACAAGCAGCAGGATGTTGGTGCGAAGAGAAAAGAACCACAACACCAGCGTGTGAACCTAAGGAGCACATGGAAAATGGCATTAATGGGTTATTGTACGGGTCTCTAATGAGTAAAAAACCATCCACTGGTCTATCTGGTGCTATGATTCAGTGAAATATGAATGTCTCCTCTTTGGCAGGGGAGTTGCTCAGGGCGCTTTGCAGCAGAAGGGGAGGAGGATCGGTGTGTCAGCGCTGCTCATTTCTATCTGCCAGCCCCTGCGATAGTCCCCATGGAGACGGGTAGGGGGGGGAAGGTGGTTTCCAAGCGCTCCAGAATAATTTAAATTAATATCCAGGGAACAATGTAAACCTTCCCTTTGACGTGGCGTGGGAATAGGCAGGCCCAGTGCTGGGGCTGGGTCAGCTGAAAGGGAAGGTAATGCCGCAGCCCGGGCTCTGATCAGTGCAGTGAGCCAGGGGCTCGACCTCCGCTGCTGCATCCCTCCCTTCTCCTCCCGCCCCTAGTCCTCCAGAACACATAGAAATGGCAGCAAGTGCTTCTTCTTGTGAATGGAGGCTTCCTGGGTGTGTATTAAACCTGAGCATGGACGAAGAAGGCAACATCTGCAACGTGCATGGCCCATGGGTGCCAATAGCGATGGTGTTTTAGGTAAATTTAATGAGTAAATGTTGAAAGTTAGACTTGTTCATTAATGACGTTTCAATGTCAATAGTGATGGGGTAGTGTTGCTGCAGCTTAAGTTTTAAACCATTTTACATCCCTGCTTTGGGTTCTGTGAGCCTTCCTCACCCAACTGAAGCTCTATGTGGCCTAGAGCCATTTAGAACTGCAGAGGGGCAATGAGGAATTGCATGGGCAAAGCCTGAGGTGAATAAAGGCTGAAGTAAACTGTTTCTCAGCTGGGAAATGACAGTGGAGGGTGATTTACAACCTTGCTTTGGTCTGGTGCGCGCTGCTGACAAATGGGCAAGCAAAACATCCCTGGGTTTGAGCCCTCCTCGTGCAGAGGAGCACATGGTTTATTTAAACATGGGGGAAATGGTTCTCAAGGGCATGTAAAGGACCAGAGAAGGCTTCCTGGCCATAATCTCAGGGATAAGTAGCAGCTGTTTGTGTATAGCAGAAGAGATTTTGTCTCAGAGCTGTTCCCATAATAGAGCTGGGCTGTTGCCTCAAGCACTACCTGAGGTGGTAGATCCATGTCTTCATTTGGTCCACCACATGTATGAGAGAGGTCACCACCAGGGACCAGGAAGTGGCTGCTCTGAATGAAGCCCTCTTGGAGCATCACTCTGGCCTCAGGCTGAGCTTCTTACAGGACTAGTAGCATTGGCATGTGGTATGAGATGAACTCAGCAGTTCTCTTTGGTCCTTAGAAGTGCAAAATGAGTACAGCTCCACACAGTTATGCAGCAAAAAGAAGCTGGCCATGTGGAGCTGTCCGGTGCAAGGCAATACCCTGGTCTGGTGCTTTGGTGGACCAGTTCATCCTCCACTGGGAGTGCCTGCAATGAGCGGAGTGACCATGGGCCTATCTGCAGAGCTGTCTGGTCCCTGATCCTACCAGAAAACAAAGCACAAAGCATGGCTTCCCTTCCCCATCTTTGTCCAATTCATTGATTTTCCATAGTCTAGGTAGAATTCATATGGCTGTTCATCTAAACCAGAATGAAGCAGAGGTCCAGCAGCTGATGGATGTCCATCCGCTCAGGAGTGGTGCCCCTGAACTTCCAAAGACACCAGACTGGAAAGCCCTAGAAGTCCAGCAGGAAGGAATTTAATGTATTTGGGCATGCAGGGATAGGCATCCTGTAACTGGATGGCTGCCCCATCCCTGTCAGTGTTCAAGGCCAGCTTGGACACAGGGGCTTGGAGCAACCTGCTCTAGTGGAAGGTGTCCCTGCCTGTGGCGGGGTTTGGAACTGGATGAGCTTTGAGGTCCCTTCCAACCCAAAATGTTCTATGATTCTATGACAGGAGGCGTGGAGGGCTCTGGTGTTAGTTTTAGCCTCAAGACTGTTCCGCTTGTTCACAGCCTAGCAATAAATTGCTCGTGACATCCACCTCCCATCTAACCCCCTCTTTGGCTTCTCCCCCACGCACCACAGCCAGAAGTGACTGTAATCTTGTGCCTGTTGCTTTTCTTGGTGAGACCCGGAAAACAGGGGTGGGAGATGTGTTATTCTGACGTGATCACTGCTGCTGCCTAAGCACAGGGTCGCCAAAATGGGTCTCTTTTCCCCTTTGTGCTTATGCGCGGATGTTGCTGCTGATATTCCCTCAATTCCCCTCAAAAATAAAGAGTGTTTTATCCGTATTCCCCAAGCACCCAATACAAATGCAAATCAGCTCCAGGCAGTAAGTGTTGGGTTGTTGTTTGTTCCCCTGGCTGCCCAGCATCACTTGGCAGGGCTTTTCTCACTGGTTTCTTCCCTTCCCTTTAGCCTGTGTGCCCAAAGCAAAGTCCTTGGGAGGGTCAGAGACCTGCTCCATTCCCACACCTCAGCCCTCCTCTTCCTCACCTTCCTGTTGCCCAACTTGTTTAAAGCCCATTTATTTACCAACCCCTTCAGCAAAAAGGGCTGAAAGTAAACCAGGACTCACTCAAATTCCCTAAAATAATGGCTGGGTGAGCAGTGCTGCTGCCACATGAGAACATTTGGACACTTCATGCTCCTGCTTGGCTGCTTCGTATCTTGGACAAAATTGACTAGGACATCACAGCAGGATCAAGAAAAGGGAGGGCTCTGAACTTCCCCATCACTTTAAATAGGTCAGTGCTTTGTAGGTAATAAAATACCTAAATGGGGGGTTCCTTAACCCCAGATTTCAGACTGGTGCAGACTCTGTGCCCTCAGGGCCTCTTGAGTTTCTAAACAGGAGTTATTTTAAACCATATTTAAAGCTGCAGCTGTACAGATGTGCAGGATGCGTCAAATACAAGCAGGATTGCTGCAAGAAGTTAAAAACAAGACATCAACACCAAAATGCAGCTCCAGCATCCAGCAAAAGGCAGGTCCTGTGAGCTAAGCGTCACTGCCAGGGGCAGCTGCTCACTTGGTCAGGATCCATCTCTTCCTCCTGTGGGTTTCAGATCAACCATGCCCTTAAATATACACTTCAAGTGCATGATCAGCTCCTGCTTAGTGGTGTTCTTGAAATGAGCTTGGTATTTATGATGTCCTTAAACGCAAGTGATGGGGTAGTGAAGTCCATGTTGAAGGGATGCTGCTTCCTTCCTTGTTTGAGGCCACTAAGAGCTCAAGGTTCAGTGCATGGGCTGAGCCCATGGGCCTGCGTGTTGTTGTGCCGGGCCCACATCATGGCCAGGGCTGTGTGCTGGGACTCGGTGGGAAACTTGTGGGGTCCAATCCATCACCTGCATCCCTTCATTGCTACCTCCCATCTGCCCGGCCCTGATACTGAGCAGCTTGTTCTGTCCTGAATGCCGCAGCTGAGCCGCTGCCTAAGAAAGACCTCAGAGTGAAGAAATCCATTTGTGTGCGTTTCCTTTTTTCCCCCCTTCCTTTCCCTTTTCATCTTCTTTCCTGCTGCTATTCATTCAGCATGAAACAACCTTCCAAATCAATCCGGAAGAGATCATTTGCAACTGTTGCTGTTTTCCCATTGCTAATTGCTGGGCTGCAGCCCCATTCGAAATTGCCCTGCATAATACACACTCCGATGTTCCTAAGCTAAGTGCTTCCCAGGTATTTTCCCCTAATGGGTCTTTATTTTCCTGCTAAAAGAGCCCTAAACCCAAGCCCTGGCTTGCTGGTCAGCTCTTAATGGGACAATAGCGTCTCCATAGTACGTCTTGTTTCCGAGGCAGAGCCGTGTTTTGGCAGGAGCCGAGTTTCACAGGGCTGGCAGTGGGGTTTGGTACTTGGGGACCCAGAACTGAAGCAGTTAATTGCCTTAGCGGGAAGGAGGAAATTCCTTGTAAAAATCCAGAATCTGGCTGAACAATGTGGCCTTTTATTTCTCCATCTTGGAACCAAGCCTGGCTGCCCTTGTAAACAAAGAGAGGGAAGAATCACTGAACCAACCCAACGCATAAAAACTGACCATGTCTGTCTTTGAAGTTCCCTTTATGTTGTTTGGAAAACTTGGGATTATAGAAGGGTTTTTTTTTTTCCTTTTTTTTCTTTCTTTTTAAAGAAAAAAAGAGGGATGGGAGCTAAGGAAACTTTTCCTTAAACAGAGCAGGAGTCATTAATTAAGTATCCCATTCATCCCCCAGGCACTGGCTCATCAATCAGATTTCTTATTAGCATTCTGATGACCCTCCTGACCCCCTGTCTCTGTACTGTCTGCATGATGACACGGAAAACCAGACCACACACGGAATGGGGGAGGATTATCCAATGCTTTTCCTTACTCCCAGTGGGAGGGAGACGAGTGGGGAAGGGGAATGATGACTGATGTTGTTGTTTTGGGTTGAGCCGTGTCAATAAATGGCTCTTGGATAAACAGCCCTGAGAGCCTGTAAGGGTGATATTGGTGGTGTCCAAGTGGGTGCATGCACAGGGATGCTCCGGGGCTGGAACCTTGTTGTCATCACAGGGTCTTTCTGCTCCTGTTGTGGGCATGGCAGGCTCAAATCCAGAGCTAAGAACAAGATTTTAGCGCAGTGAGCACCATGCTCTTACCCTTGGGTAACCCTGCTCAGGAAACTATTGGGTCCTGAAAATGTGCTGGCAGCTTCAGGCCCCTTAAGGAGGCTGTGCCCTCAGTGTTACATGTAAAGATCCCACGTTACCAGTCCTTCTCCTTCCAGGTTATTCCAGTTCTCAGTAATAAGCTGACAGCGTCTTCACACAACTGCTTTTGGGCAAGTTTTTTGCATTGGAATAAAAGAGAACAGTGACAGCAACACGTAATAAGCTGTGCACATCTGAAAGTCAAACTGCAGCAGCCCCTTGCTTAGCATGGGGTTTCTACATTCACACACGTGTACGTGCACACACATGCACAAAGCATGCAGCCAAGGATGCCCCTGACCAAAGGCAGTTGCTGGCAGAGGGAGGCAGCAGTGGGAGGTCTCAAACTGCTCTCTGTTGTTTGCAGTGGTGTTATGAGGAGCCACATCAGGGAGGAGGAAAGGGCACGTGGATGATGCGTACGTGTGACCGCAGTGGAGATGGATGCAGGGGTATGGCGCTGCTCTTGGGCAGTAATGTGTGTGGTGGATGGGAAAACTGGAAATTGTGGATAAAATGGGGAGTTTCTCAAGTATTAGGGGGCTTTTTTTATATATATATATATATAAAATTCTATTTCTTCTTTCTTATTTGCTTTAGTTGGAAGGGGTTGTACCTGACCAAATGTGACATATTTTCCTTCCAGTGTTCAAAACCCATGTAGATGAGGCCCTCAGTGACATGGTTTAGTGATGGTCTTGGCAGTGCTGTGGTAAAGGTTGGACTTGATGATCTTAAAGGTCTTTTCCAACCTGGTTGATTCTGTGATTCTAAGTCTTACGGTCCTGTGATGGATATTCACCATCACAGCGCATCTCTGAATTCAGGCAATATTCCCTGAGTCACACTAGAAACTGGTGGGGATCAGGCATATTCAGAGGTGCGAGCCCCAAGGTTTAGCCCAACAAGAAACATCCCTCTAGGCAAGGAATTCCATCTGACCTGCTAAAACCCCAATGGATGAATGTCCTTGTCCTTGGTGCTCATCCTCTAGGCAGAGGGGTGCTGTCACCACTGAAGGAAACATCAGGAATGCCCTGGAGATGCAAAGACACCCATTGGTTTTTGCTGATGGAGGAGGACATGGGGAGGATGGCAGTGAGAGGGGCAAGAGTTTCATGTTTAATACCGAAGCAGCCCATGACCCAGATGGTGTCTTTTGGTCCTGTATAAGCCTAAACACATAACACCCAGGCAGCTCTTGTGGCCAACTTTGACTAGTGTCATAGGGGCATCAACAGCTCTCCCCTGACCAGTAACTATGGACTAGGATCAGCAGGATTAACCAGGGTGAGGATTAGGGCAAGAGAGAAATCAGACTATTAGTCAAAGTGGCTAGAAACCTGGTCCCTGGTCTGGCAGCAGAGACATGCCTTCCATGTGCTCAGAAAGGGATCTGTGTGCTCCAGGCACTTTAGAAAGGGTCATATTTTTGCTTGGTGATGGGAAGAGCTTATGTGCTTAAAGGGGCAGCCCTTAATGTCATGCTGATGGTGCCTGGCCCAGGGCATCCTCACAGAATCACCTCTGGTGTCCGTTTCCTTCTCCCTATAATCCAGAGCAGCCCAAAGGAAGCATTACCCTTCAACAGCCCATTGCAGTGGGTTATTGCTGGACCTTTCTACACAGTCCTTCATGTCATGGTCCATCACGTGGGCATCAGGCTGTGATACTCATCTCCACGTGTCCATCACGGCAGGTTACTGGTGTGTATTCTGTAGCTGGCAAATGCAGAGAGGAATTAAACCTCTTGCATACTGAAATGATAAGGGTGTGCTTTAGATATTGGCAGTTCAGACTAGTTTTCATGGTCCTGGTTAATCACAGTGCTCGACCCTGACGTATCTGCTCTGGCCTGCCTGTCAGATGTCTTTGTGTGTTGTGCGATGCTATTCAACGTCCTGAATGCAGATCAGCTGCGATGTCAGATACTTCTCTGATGATGTCATTTTTTCCAACAGAGTGGCTGGGAAGCAGCAAGTAAAGAAAACCAGGGAAGACCTAAAGAATGCAGGAAGAGCTGTGAGGAAGGAGGCTCAGCCCCTTCCACCTCTCTCCAGCACAGCAGATGAGGAGGTGAGTTCGACTGGGTATTAGTGTGGCGGGTGCTGGACCATCTGACACAGCCATCAAATGTTGTTTGCAAAGCCTCAATAGATTGAATTCCATGCACATGGTAAAAAATGGAAGAGGATCTGTGGTGCCAGCAGCTCCTCTTATCGCTCCATAGCCTGCTCGTGTTCCCTGGCAGATAATCACCATGACTGACGCTTATCTGACACAGCCAATTTTGCTACCAGAATCTGCTTTCCGACCTTAACTGTCTATTGAGAGACATGACAGCCCTCTCTGCAATGGCACAAATGCTAACAAAGCTCTCCTAGGAAATAGGTGAGTTTCGTGGATGCTTGATGAAGTCGAAGCAAGATGCAATGAGTGCTCCAGAGAGCTGAATGGAGGGGCTGAGCCTGTGGCTGCCTGCCACACTCTTCATAGGATCCCAGACTGATTTGCATTGGAAGGGACCTTAAAGCTTATCCAGTTTCAACCCCCTGCCACAGGCAGGGACACCTTCCACTAGAGCAGGTTGCTCCAAGCCCCTGTGTCCAACCTGGCCTTGAACACTGCCAGGGATGGGGCAGCCACAGCTTCTCTGGGCACCCTGTGCCAGTGCCTCAGCATCCTCACAGGGAAGAACTTCTTCCTTATGTGTTCCTAATAATGGTCCTTACTGGAGTCATTCCTGAGGTGCATTATGTCTGTGGGGATGGCTGTGCAGGGTTCAGGCTCAATAGCCAGGCTTCTCTTCCCATGGGGCGAGCACTGAGACCCTTGCATGGATCCCCCAGGGTAGGATGGGCAGTGACAAACCCCGCATCCCCCTGTGGGCATCCAAAGGAACACGTGAGCATTAACACACCGAAAGGGCAAAGCTTGAATGCCTTGGCCAACATCCAACCCCTTGAGAAGGGCACTGCCAAAACCCACCTCGTGCCACCCCATCATCCCCCAACATGCGTGGCGGTTCGGACATGCCAAGGGGGGGAGCAGCCACCGGGATATGACGGCGTGCCAAAGGATCGCAAGGGGCTGGGAAAGGGGGAAAAAATCCTGGCATAGAATTTAAAATGTGCTCTAACCTTTTCTGCAAAGTGAAAGCAAGAAAAATGCTCATAAAACTGCTCTTTGTGCGCAGAGAGAAGTGCGTTTTTATACTGTTGCTAAGTTCCTTATTGTTTTCTGGCTGTTTTTTGTGTCTCTGTGGCAGCCTTTTCTGTGGGCCTCTTTCAGTGACTTAGCTATATTGGCCTGCAGATAATTAGATCAGTGCTATCATTTTCACTGTCCTTTTTCCTCCGGGGCTATTTGCATGATAATGGCAGTTTGTGCGAGGCTCTGCCTCCGTCTCCTTCTCCCTTTTAACAAGGCACCGTTTCTAAACATGAAATAATTCAGGACACAATTCTGCGAGTGGCTCTGCTGAGAAAAGGCTGAAAACATCTGGGTAAGGAAACATTTCTGGTGGCCAAAAATCCAACGTTTTGTTACCTATAGCTTAAAACCAAAACTCTATTGTTTTTACAGTGTTTTTAGCCCATATTTGTATGTGCTGTATGCAAAGCTCCTGACCACAGTGTATTCCCGCTCTGGGTATGGATGTACGTATAATGATTTATTATGTGTTTATCTAGATGCCTTGTAGACAAGGAGATACATGAAGTGGTGGGATCACTGTGACTGGAAGTGTTCACAATCTGCGTAGATGAGGCCCTCAGTGCCATGGGTTAGTGGTGACCTTGGCAGTGCTGGGGTGAAGGTTGGCCTTGAGCATCTCAAAGGCCTTTTCCAACCTGGTTGATTCTATGGCTTAAACTCTTAGTGAATCCTATGAACTTTTAAAGGGAAACTGAGCCTCATAAACTGGTTCTGAACCTCTCTTGCTGTGAACGTCTTCCATTCAGCAAGATATGCCCAAATCTAAGCATGACGGGAAACCCATTGAAATCCAGTGGTTGGCCTGGGTGGCTGACACGTGTGTTGTGATGATTCAAGCTCTGGGGTTTTCCATGTAGGAACATATCATAGCCAAGGATAGGCAAAAGAAGCGCTTTGTGCGGGAGCGGGGCCTCCTGCCATCCCCAAGTCCTGCAGAGCAGTGGCCATCTCAGCCTGCAGAACCAAAAAAGGCTACTTTTTGCTATAACAAAGGGGTCTTGGGACCTATTCCTGCTCCTGATGGGATTAAATTCCTTGCAGGGGAGAAAAGAAATGGTAAAATACGTAAAGTTAGGAAAATCAGTGCTGCTATGAGGAGATCATGGAATTTATTTGAGATTTGGCTTTCCCCACAGCAGCTCAACAAGGGGCATCTGCTGTCCTAAACTGGGGGGTTTTGACATGGATGTGTCAGATCTTCATGTCACCATGGCAAAAACATATCCCCGGTGCAGCTCCAGGTCTTGGAGGCCTCCACAGAGCAGCCCAGGACTGCAATGGATGGGAATAGAAAATCATATTTGCCTGCTTAGTTAAGCTTATTAAAAACTGCTTGAAGGTTCTTAATGGCCCATATCCAACAGGCAAGTCTGGTCAACGTTTTGATAACATTTTTAATTAAAAAAAAAAGCAATTTAAAGTTCCACAATTGTACTTTTTTATGGAAAAATAAATTCTTCTAAAGAAAGGGGCCTATAGGGATGCTGGGGAGGGACTCTTCATTAGGGTCTGTAGTGATAGAACAAGGGGTAACGGGTTAAAACTTAAACAGGGGAAGTTTAGATTGGATATAAGGAAGAAGTTCTTTACTTTAAGGGTGGTGAGGCACTGGAATGGGTTGCCCAGGGAGGCTGTGAATGCTCCATCCCCGGCAGTGTTCAAGGCCAGGTTGGACAGAGCCTTGGGTGACATGGTTTAGTGTGAGGTGTCCCTGCCCATGGCAGGGGGTTGGAACTGAATGATCTTGAGGTCCTTTCCAACCCTAACTATTCTGTGATTCTATGATTCTATGGTGGAAGCATCATTTAAGAGCTACCTGGAGTGGGAAAGAGGACTGAGCCCACACCATGGGAGAGCTGGAAGGATGAGCAGAGCTCATAGCTACATGGAGTTAGGATGCCACATGTCATATGAAGATCTTGGCATGGGGTTTCCTGGCTCAGAGAACTGGC
Source organism: Pezoporus wallicus (assembly GCF_028554395.1). NCBI lineage: Eukaryota > Metazoa > Chordata > Aves > Psittaciformes > Psittacidae > Pezoporus > Pezoporus wallicus. The sequence goes on along the minus strand of NW_026636085.1, from coordinate 2,009,946 downwards.
TGTTCCTAAATGGAGGACAAAGAGAGAGGGACTGACTCCCCTGAGCCGTGGGAGTCCCTGATCCTGAAAATTAGGTCCCTTAATTGTGGTTATTCATCACTGGGTGAAAGTCAGTGGAAATGGGAACTTTGCTGGGAGCTGGACCAGGTCCTTGCTTCCGAGCATAAATAATGAGTGAGAAGGCTTCCTTGTAACACTGGTACCAAGCTGCGCATGACCACACACCAAACAGCACCCAGCCCTCTTTGATCCCCCCTGTGTTGTGGATGGTGCATGGCTGGAGCTCAATGCCTGATCAGTAGGGTTTGAAGAGCTCCTGTCCTCTCAAAGCCATGCAGCAACTCTGGGTCAGGAGCCATGAGCTCAAATAAACTGCTTCTTGCCGAGCAAACAGAGATGAGTGAGCAGCAAACAAGGCATTAGTTGCTGTTTGTTTGCATTTCACACTCTATTTCCACCCAGCAAAGCTCTTCCAAGCAGTGCCCTGCACAAGGCGAAAATAAAGGAATGAGTTTGACCTCAAAACCTTCTGCATTTACCTGCAGGAATGTCTCAGAGAGAAGATAAAACCCTGTAAATGCCAAGGAACACACAAGGATTGAAGAAAAACTGTAATATGAAGAAGTATTTCCGAATGATATGGAAAGTGATTTCCTTTCTTGGCCCTCTCAAGTCTTTGTAAACGTTTCCTCAATGCGTATTTCCAGCAGTAGCCAAGTGCTGGACTATGAGCAGGACTTAAAGAAGTTAAATTGCAATTTTACCCCCCAAAACCCTTTCCTGAAGAAAATACAGCTAACACTGCTCCTGACTGCTCCGTGTTTCCATAGTATGATAACTCAACCCACTGAAGGCAGCTTCAGTGAAGAGCTGAAACCCTGCTTCCATCACAGATCTGCACACAAGCCACAATAGTGTGAAGAACATAAATGTTTCTCCAACTAGGAAGCTTCCATAATGAAAACCAGCTACAATCTGCAACAGAGAAAGCAACACAAAGTTCTTTAAGCTGGTGCTGAGGTTTGTTTCCAGGTGAGCTGCCTCAGGAATTAGATCTGCACATGGTCCCTTCCCCATTGCATGCTGCTGATCTTGTCCTCAGGCTTCCAGTCTGGCTGCCCACAGGTAGATTTCCTTCACAATGTATCCTACCTGAAGTGCATAACACAGATGTGGGATGCTCTTTATGACTGTTCAGAGGAAGGAAAATGAGATGAAAGAGCTGATTCACCACTCAGCAACCTGGTTTACACTGGAGTAACCTCACTGAAATAAGGAATTCCACTCATCTAAACCAGGAGTGCAGTAGGCTCAGCTGAGGACTTTCCTATTTGTCCAGATGCCTAAATACATTCCAAGCCCCATGTGTGGTCTATGTGCCACTTGGGTCCTGCTTTCCTTTCATAGGTGAAGCAACCATTGCCTTATGAGCAACATGATTCCAGAACAGGATGCTGAAGGACTGGGCCATGTAAATGCCCAAGATTACAGAAAATGCTGGCAAATGGGAAATACATCTCTCCCTGATGAGTTTAAGAACTCAGTTTGGATACAGGGAAGGGACTGCATGAGAGCTTAAAGTGACACACTGTTTCTTTTCCAATTTGAAACCCTATGTGCTGTTTTTCCTTGCTTGTTTAAAATGAGCATAGAGAAAAATCTCAGGTTAAACGTTTAAAGTCCCCCTCAGACACCTGTGTTTAGCTCAGTGACACTCAGCTGAAACCCAGAAATCTCCAGTGGTATCTCAGAGCTCTGCCCAACCTGGGAAAGGACCGGGAGAGCCTTTGCAGGGTTTCCCAATGGAGCGATGATCCAGACAGCACAGCTTTGTGCTTTATCCTTGTGCTGCTCTTTCCAATGTGACTGCTTGAAAACACACATCGCCCACTCACCACTGCCAGCAGAACCACCAAAACCTGCTGTGCCCTTCCTTATGGAAGGAATGCATCCCAGAACGTGAAACACACACTGAGACTGAAAGAGGGAAAGGAAAACAGACCACAGCTTCCAGAAGCTGCAAGAGGAAAGAGGATCCCAAGGATGCAGTCCTGTGTTCGCTAATAGTTTCCACCAAACAGCGTCTCTAAGAAGCCAAGACCATAAAGGAACTGTGTATATGCACATGTATGAACGTGCATAATTAAAGGGGTCTACAGTGATTTAAGGCAGGTGAGGACTGAAGCTACACAAGCCACGCAATCTTGCATCTACACACATATACTAAATTTAGGTTAAGTGGCTTAAATTTGGCTTAAGCAGAATACGCCTTTCATCCCTCCTGATTTCATCGACTAGTTCATTGTCAGATGCTCTGTCTCTATTAGTGGGGAAGCAAAGCAGTGTGTTTTAAGATTTCTCCCACTGTTGCGAGTCCAAACTTCCTCCAGATTTTAGCTTGTTTGCAAGAGATTGAGTAAAATGAAGATTTTTTCCTTTTAGGTCAACATTTTCTTCTGGCAGACTGAGCCTGAAGTGCACTTTATTTCCCTTTAATTTAACAGCTCCAGCAGCTTTTCCAGTTAAATCGACTGTTCATTATTGAGCCCATTTATGAAGGGCTGTGCAGTGCAGTTTAATGAATCCCTGGCACAAAGCTCCCTTTCAGCGTAGGGAAAGAATAGCAGCCTATTTAGGTCCTGTAGGGCTGTATGTCAAAGGCTGCCTATAATACTTGTCAGGGAAGGGCAGAAATTCCCACTGATATAAGAATGTGCAAGAAATCAACTTGCACAACCAACTTGCCGATTAAGACGCGAGCAGGAAATGAGTCTGTAGGTTGTGAGCAGTGACACCTGTTTGGGTAGCCAGATTTTCCCATCGCTCCATAACCATATGGGCCATACAGCAGGGCAGGGGAAGGAAAAGTCCTGCTGTCCCTGTGGTAGAGATTTTCCACCCTCCTGATGCTGTGGTGGAAGGAAAATAGGTATTGGGATTGTGAGGGCTGGGCTCAGCGCTGGGTTTGCTACTATCATAGAGCCATGGAGTGCTTTGGGTTGGAAGGGACCTTCAGAGCTCATCTAGCCCCAATCCCTTGTGATAAACAGGGACACCTTCCACTAGAGCAGGTTGCTCCAAGCCCCGTCCAACCTGGCCTTGAGCACTGCCGGGGATGGGGCATCCACAGCTTCTCTGGGCATCCTGTGCCAGCGCCTCAGCACCTTCATAACGAAGAGCATCTTCCTTATGTCAGCCTGAATCTGCCCTCTTTTAGTGAGGAGGCACAGCACAAGATGTTTCCTCCAGGATCCTAGTGGGATCCTGTCCCTGCGTTGCAGAGGGTTTACCCCAGTGTTGGACACTAAGATGGAAGGCTTGGCAAGAATCAGGAGGGCAGATTTCCCTTCTGCAACTGGCTCCAGTGAGGAGCTGCTGCACAAAATTGCTGGCACCATAACACGGTCCTGAGCCACGCAAGGCTTTCTTGTTTGCATAATCTGCTCTCTGCTTTCTGGCCCTCTTGGTCTGTAGGGATAACAAATTGTTCCACTTGTGAAGGGCTTGATCGTGTGGCTGCGAGCTCAGTTTGTGTCCTGTGCGAAGCACCAGTGAGCACGGCGTGTCCCTGCTCCCTTTGATTCACAGGGCTCCCTCTAAAGACACCGAGCTTGGTGCCAAGGGCATTGTCCTGGGAAGCCCTGGTTTAATCCCTGGAGCTGGTTAAGATGCTGCTGCCGATAGCGAGCAAGAAAACAAACAAAACCAGATGAATTTCCTACACCAAAGTGGACAAGAAAATAGCCCTGGATCCCCTTAGTGAGCACTGAACATGGTCCTGCAGGGTGGAGGGGTTGGGATGGGGAAAGCACTTCTGCAGCCACTTCACTCCCCTTGTTCTGATGGGGGGAGAGTGGAGGGACCAGAACATCTGCGTGAACATCTGTCCCAAACATCTGCCTGGGTTGGAGTTATTTTGTGGGTCTAATCCCATCACTTACTGGACATTAGACCTTACCAGCAAGCTGAGGAGGGCACTGATGGGTACGAGAGGCACCCTGTGCATCTGGAGCATCTTCATCCTGAAAGAGCACAGGGAGAAGATTTGGCTCATCCACCCCCTGGGAAAGAGATGTTTTGCAGGGATCACCAAACCACTATTTCCTTGGAAAAATGAAGTGTCTTTGCAAGTTGTTGACATCATGTGGCTTAGCAAATTCCCCTCCGGGCATCACCCAACTCAGGGTAATCAGCTCTGCTTGAGAGCACACGGAGAATAGGCACGTTTAATGCAATTATGAAGGCTTTCTGCATCTCCAGATCTGGTGGAGAATATGTAAATGTGGCTGCTGAGCCCAGCTGAATGCGAACTCCCCTCTGCATGCCCGGCAATTGTTTTAATACTCTGCAAGTTTTAGGAGGCAATAAAGTCTCTCACTAAAGCGTAGCTGAGCTCTCAAAGCTCTTTAATTGAATGAATTCAGCAGAGAAGCCAGGGGCTTTCAGCTTTTGATTTCTCTAAGCCACCGGATATTTAGCCAGTCTGTATAACACCACCCAGACTCACACCCCCCTTTAGACTGGCTATGAAATATTGCTGCTGTACCATTGCGGCAGATACCAACGTCAGGACAACTTAGTTGCTGTATTAGAGTTATTTCATGTTAAGAAATGGTTCCACACTGGCTGCACAGTGATCCCCATTTTCTAGTGGCCTCAAAGTGGATGCAAAACCACCCAGTGGAGCACACAGGGATGTATATGTTGTTCTTTATGTTTCCCCATCAGTGAGCGAGCTTGGAGCAAGCTGCAGAGCTTGATGGGGCTCAACAGGACCTGAGGGTAAAAACTTGGGTAGCTGATCTGTGTCAGTTGATCCAAGCCTGCAGCACGGGCTGGGGAGCAGCTCTGGGGGAAGGGACGTGGGCATCGTGATGGACCTAAACTCAATAGGAGTGAACAGTGTGCTGCTGCAGCAAAGAAAGCCAACAGGATGCTGGGGAACATCAACAGGGGCGTCATCAGCACAGATAAGGATGTCATTGTCCCACTCTGCTCAGTGATTGTCAGGCCACACCTGGGAAACTGTGTTCAGTTTTGGTACCTGTTGTATGAAAACAGATGTTGATGGGCTGGAAGGGTCCAGAGAAAGGCCACAAAGATGATCCAAGCACTGGGCAGTGCATGAGGAAAGGCTGAAGGAGCTGGGACTGTTCAGCCTGGAGAAAAGAAGGCTCAGGGGTGACCTTATCCCCATGTTCCAGTAGTTAAAGGGTGGCTACAGAGAAGATGGAGACTCCCTTTTTTGCAAGGAGTCACATGGAAGAGACGAGGGGTGATGGGCACAAGTTACTCCTGGGGGGATTCTGGCTGGACACAAGAGGAAAAACTTTCCTAATGAGACCCATCAGCCATTGGAACAGTATCCCAGGGATTCCCCAGCGTTGGACACTTTAAAGCTCAGCTGGACAAGGGTGCTGGGACATCCAGTCTGGGTCATGCTTTGCCAAGCAAGGTTGAAACAGATGATCCTTGCTGTCCCTTCCAACCTGGCATTCGATGATTCTATGACTTACACTCTAGCTAGTTAGTGCAAATCCACTTCCACTCATTCTCACATGGAGAGGTGTCTGGATTTCCCATAGCCCTTGGTCTACCAGGGTTTTCTGTTTCAATGACACGGTTGCACCCTGAGCATCTCCTCAGATAAGGGATTCTGGGAGGCTCCGGCTGAGCAGGTTTTGCATGAGCCCCAGCCCAGATGTGCCGATACCAGTGCCAGGGCTGTACTGGGACCGTGAGGCTCTGCCTGCCCCGGGGCCCTGCTGAGACCTGCCCAGAGGGACCAAGAAAACCAGCACTTTGTTTTGTAGAGGATTTGAAGCCTGTGTGTGTTTCATCCCATGGAACACGTGCTTCCTCTTCTATCCTCTTTGAAACACCTGCTTTGCATTCAACGCGTGTTTGAAACCACAGTGACGTGGGTTTGGAAGATTTCTCCATTTGACCACCAAACACAGCCTTAGGAGCCTGTTCCTTTTTCTTCTGCAGAGATTTGCTTTCTGTTTTTTCCTGCTAACACAAACCTGCTGCATTTCTAATGAATCAGTGCAGGCCAAGAAAACTTTCTTTACTTCAGTCAAAATCAGATACGCATCTGTATTGATATCTGGATACATTAAATCATAGAATCATCCCAGACTGGTTTGGGTTGGAAGGGACCTTAAAGCTCATCCAGTTCCAACCCCCTGCCATGGGCAGGGACACCTTCCACTAGAGCAGCTTGCTCCAAGCCCCTGTGTCCAACCTGGCCTTGAACACTGCCAGCTTCTCTGGGCACCCTGTGCCAGCCCCTCAGCACCCTCACAGGGAAGAGCTTCTCCCTAATATCTCATCTCAATCTCCCCTCTTTCAGCTTAAAACCATCACTGAAATCACTGAAAATGAACTGGAGCTCAAAGGGTCGAGGTTGCACTGCATCAATGTAAGAGTTTTCTAAAGGCAAATCAAACCAAACACCCTTTTCCCCCATAAAAGACACACCAGTTCCTTCAGGAGCTGTTATTGGTACTTTCAGTAGCCACTAATTTTTCTGCCTTCCATATGGAAGATTTATATCGCTGCTTCACTGAACCCGCACAAGTAGAACTCATCAGTTTTAACTGAATGCAATCCAGGGATAGCAGCACTGGATTTTCTCAGGGCTTGTCCTGACCAGGAACACACAACAATGGGCAATGGGCGTACCACTGAGTTTGGGTTTTTCCCAACCAGCCTTTAGCAAATTAATGTAAACCTGTGCATCCTGGGGGGTGACAGAACAAGCACTTCTCCATGCCCGTACCCATGCACCTAGAGCAGCGCAGGGGATCCAGCACCCCAGCCTGAGGCAGAAGATAATGCCAGCAATGGGGACAGTGCTGGGATGGGTGCACGATGGTGATGGAGTCTGCCCAGAGCAGGGCTGGGCTGCAGCTTCATGCAGCTGATTGGGGGTGCCTGTGTACAGGGGGGGCGTGTATGTGTCCCAGGGTGTGTTTGCCTGTCCTGGGGTGTGTGTATCTGTCCCAGGGGCTCTGTACCTGTCCCGGGGGCTCTGTACCTGTCTTGGGGTGTCTGTACCTGTACCTGTCCTGAAGGGATGTACTTACCTGTCCCGGGGGCTCTGTACCTGTCTTGGGGTGTCTGTACCTGTACCTGCCCCAAAGGGATGTACTTACCGGTCCCGGGGGCTCTGTACCTGTCCTGGGGTGTCTGTACCTGCCCCAAAGGGATGTACATACCGGTCCTGGGGGCTCTGTACCTGTCTTGGGGTGTCTGTACCTCTCCCAAAGGGATGTACATACCGGTCCTGGGGCTCTGTACCTGTCCTGGGGTGTCTGTACCTGTCCCAAAGGGATGTACATACCGGTCCTGGGGTGTCTGTACCTGCCCCAAAGGGATGTACATACCGGTCCTGGGGGCTCTGTACCTGTCTTGGGGTGTCTGTACCTGTACCTGCCCCAAAGGGATGTACTTACCTGTCCCGGGGGCTCTGTACCTGTCTTGGGGTGTCTGTACCTGTACCTGCCCCAAAGGGATGTACATACCCCGGGGGCTCTGTACCTGTCCTGGGGTGTCTGTACCTGCCCCAAAGGGATGTACATACCGGTCCTGGGGGCTCTGTACCTGTCTTGGGGTGTCTGTACCTCTCCCAAAGGGATGTACATACCGGTCCTGGGGGCTCTGTACCTGCCCCGAAGGGATGTACTTACCCGTCCCGGGGGCTCTGTACCCACCCCATGGGCTCTGTACCCATCCCGGGCGCTCTGCTCCCCCCTCCCCTCCCCTCCGCCTCCCCGGCCGGGGGCTGTGCGCAGCGGTGCGGGCCCGTCCCCTGCGCTGCCGGGCGGGAGGCGGGGAGGGCCGTGCCCGGCCCCGCTCCGAGGGCTCCTCCTCCGCCGCCTTTTCCCCGCCGCCGCCGCCCGCTCGGCGCAGCCCAACGGAGCTCGGGGCGCCGGCGCCCCGGCCATGGCCGTGCCCGCCGCGCTGCTCAGCCCCCATCACCTCCTCTCCTTCTGCTTCCCCGCCGCCGGCGGCCTGCTGGGCTATGCCGACCTGGAGAAGGGCTACGAGGGCGGCGGCGACGCCGCCGGGGACTTTAAAGAAGCCACCAGGGACCTGCTGAGCTTCATCGACTCTGCCTCCAGCAACATCAAGCTGGCGCTGGACAAGCCGGTGAAGTCCAAGCGGAAGGTGAACCACCGCAAGTACCTGCAGAAGCAGATCAAGCGCTGCACCGGCATCATCGCCGCCGCCCCGCCGCCGCCTCCCGCTCCTCCAGCGCCCTCCGCCTCCTCCCCGCCCGCTTCATGCCCCGCTAAGCCCCCGCCGCGCCGGGAGGGCTCGCAGGGAGCCAGCAGCCTCCAGAGCAAGAGCCTGGCCGCGCTCTTCGGGTCGCTGCAGCACGGCCCCGGGCCGGCGGGCGGCGGGGAGGCGGCGGGAGGCGGCGGCGGGGCTGCGGGGGGCGGCGGCGGGGCTGCGGGGGGCGGCCCGCGGAAGGTGCCGCTGCGGGACCGCAACCTGCCCCCTTCCTTCTTCACGGAGCCGGCGCTGCCCGCCGCCGCCCGAGGGCCAGTACCGGGCGCTAAGGAGCCGGAGAAGGGCGGCGGGGATGCGGTTGAGTTCTTCGAGCTGCTCGGCCCCGAGTACAGCGCGCTGCTGCCCGAGCACGCCGCCCCGCAGGACGCCTTCCCCGGCGGCGCGGCCGCCCGCCTGCCCGCCGAGCTGGGCCTGGAGCACGGCCTCTACGACGCGGCGCTGCCGCTGCCCAGCGCCCATCACCCGCTGCTGGGCGGGCTGCTCTACCCCGAGCCCTGGAGCCCGCCCGGGCCGTGCAGCCCCGGCAAGAAGGCGCCGTCTGAAGCGCTGCGCCCGCTGTACCCCGGCGGTGGGGAGCCGGCCCCCGGCGGCGGCAGCGAGGAACCCGGCGGGCACCTTCCGGCGGGGTTCGCTTCCTTCTTCCCCGAGTGCCCGCTGCCCCCGCCGCAGGTGCCCTATGAGTACAGCGCCGGCTTCCACCGCGCCGCCTTCCCCGGGCTGTAGGGCCGCGATGGGGGACGGGGTGGGACGCGGGTCCCGACCCGGAACGACGGCTCCCGCAGGATTCATGCTGCGAGCCGCCTCCCCCTGCGGCTTGGGGCCGCTGCGAGTAAAATGTGAGGTGATGGGTTCCTTTCACAGCGGCCGGTGACCGCCTTCCATCGGGGTCGGGGTTTGTCCGGCTGCAGGCAGACGCGGCTCGGTGTCTGCGGCGTTGCAACGGGGGCAAGCGGTGACTCCTTGTCCGTGATTTCCGTCTCCCAGCTCGGCCACCTCTTGCGGTGCCTTTAGCGTTTTTCCCAGGCTCCCCAGTGCGGGTGGAGGACACAAAGGCGAGGAAAAGAGATGTTCCAGTGAAGCAATGCTGCTACCAAAACTTAAAGAGTCCTGAGGTCGAACAGCGTCTTGCAGGATCTTGCAAACAGCAACTGACAGCGGTGCTGAAGCGATGGTGTACGCTGGGGACAGAACCGCACCGTGCTGCGGGGAAGTGATTCCTACAGACCACTGGATTCCTTCCAGGAACGTGTCAGAGCTCGGAAGGCGCCGCGGCTCGGTCTCACCGTGTACAGGAGATGATTTGATAATCATTTAAGTTATGTAAAAGAGTCTATGATAGGTCCTATAAAAATAAAGCTACACAATAGATCTGGGGTCTGTGATTGTTACTGCCGCTGACACGCAGCGTTCGAGGGGCTCTGTAATGGTTTCTTGGCAGGAGTTTAGACGGGCGGTGGGTTTTGTCTCCCCTGAATTGATCGGAATGCCGCGGTTCATCCGCGGTGCCCTGTGCTTGTTTGTACCGGCTGTTTCTTGAACGTGGTGGAAAGAAAGGAACGCGGCTCAGCTCCAAAGCCAAGGGATAAAAACTGTTACAGTTATGGAAACAGATCAAAATACCCGAGGTTTCCCATTGAGCCGCAGTCCCATGGCCTGGCTCCCTGCCAGTCCCAAATGGATTGTTTGTTTTTGAAACGGGATCCACGCAGGGATCGGGCTGAGGCTTTACCCCCGGCGGTGACAAATCCTTGTGCCTCCTATCTCTTAAAACACGTTGTGAAAGGTAAAACGGTTTTCTTCACTCGTCAACCCAGATTTAATCTCTCAGAGACTTGGGGTCAGGATGATGGGGTGTGTGGAAAGGGGAAGTGAGATTATTGGCAATAAACCATGAAATGATTTGTATCAGGAACTGGCTTAATTTTACTTCTAAAGAGCAAGAGCTGTGATTTCTGCTGTTTCTTTCCTCCCCTAAAGCTGCCGAAAGTCTCCACAAGCTGCTTGGGAAGGACCCACCGTGGATGAACGTCTGCAGCATCCCAGTGTCCAACAGTTAACACTGTTAAGGAAGCGCACTTCTCTAAGCTTCAGGAGAGCCTGTATGAGGATCAGTGGGTGGCAGGTCCAGCCAGGGTAGCCTAAAATGAGGTTAATCCTGCCCTGCTGCTGGTTTTGGTGCAGGGACAATGTCCCGTTGTCCATCATGTTGGCAAACCTACCCATGAAGAGCGCATGTGCTCACTGTCACGAGCAGCGCTCTGGTGGGTCCAAGCAGAACCTGTGTGTAACTGCATTGAGAATCAATAGACAAGACCAAACTGGGGGTTATTTCGTGTGCAGAGGTGGTGCTTTTGAGTTTAGGATCTGCTTCAAGCATGTGAATGTATAGCACATGCTGGTGGGTGCTTGGAGTACTTCAGCTCGATGGTGCTGCACTAATGTAATCAATCCTTCTTTCACTTAGGATTTCACTGAGCAAGTTATTTCCTTCACAAGCTCAATATGCCAGTGTCTGTTAATGAGGGATCTAATCCTGAAGACCTTCCAGCCTATCCTGTCAGCTGTCCCACTGGGACATGGGGATCTTGCTCAAAAGAAAGTCTAAAATACCTGGAAATACTCAAGGCCAGGTTGGAAGGGGCTTGGAGCAAGCTGCTGTAGTGGAAGGTGTCCCTGCCCGTGGCAGGGGTTGGAACTGCCTGAGCTTTAAGGTCTCTTCCAACCCAAACCACTCTGTGATTCTATGACAAAACAGATTCTCTCCTGGCCCACAGGCCTTACCTTTTTATTCCAAGTAGTTGTGAAGTGCCACAAATCTGACCTGCTGGTGGTTTTCACCTATTTGGTGCTCTGCTTCCTTGTACTGTGGTGCTTTTCCTTACCTGGGATCTTCCTTACCTGTGGTGCTCAGGAGTTGAGCATCATCACCCTGCTGGTGTTAGATCTTGCCTCAAACCAGTGTGAGAAGCAGCTCTGAGGGTATCAGCAGAGCTGGGCTGGTGTAGAACTCCTGTGGCAGCCAGCTCCAGATGCTGCCAGCTCGGGGGGGTTCTCCTTGGGCTTGCAAGAAGCTTGGGGCAGGCTCCAGGAGCTGCTCTGTTGGCTGAGCAGCAGCTGCAGATGTTGCTTCAGCTCTGCAATAGCTCCTGAAGAAGGGATTTTCAGTTTATAGGAGCTTACACTGAGGAAAATGAAGGAACAGTAAATCAGCATCAGTGTTCTTGGGAGTACGGCTGTGTTTGTGCCACAGGATGCATGTGAGGAGCGCCTGTGTTGGGATGCTGGGTAAGGCTGGGAAGGAGCTACCACCACCCGGGCTGATCCGTGCTGCTTTACCCACCACACAGCCCATACAAAGGACTTGTGTGAGCTCCCGGGGAGTGCTTGGAGCTGCTCCCTGTGCTGCAGGGGGGCCAGGGCATCCCTACCAGACCAGGGGATGCCATCGAGCCAGCTGCATCTGTTATCTGCTTTGTGCATGTGTGGGCTCTTTTTGTTGTGGTTGTTTCCCCCAGGCACTGCAAATGTCACAGGAGACTGGCACCCTTGGGGAACTGTTCTCAACACCGAGGAGCATCATCTGTAGGAATAAAACCTTTTGTAATTGAGAAATTTTGGTTCATCTGCTGTGTGCTTTTACAAGGGCTCTGTCCCGAGGAACCGAGGCTTGATCTGTTTTAGCTTTTCTGTCTTAAAAGAAATGTGTCCCTTTGAATAGAAGTGGGTTGTGTTTGGTTGGACTATCAAGGTCAGGCTATCAAACGACTTTGTTTTCAAAGCATGCACTGAGTTTCCTCAGATACACTGAATTCTGCTTTGTTGCTGTTTTTACACATATTGTCTGATTTAACGGATTTTGGTGGAAAAACATACAATCTTAGTAGTTTTTCATATAAAGATGTGATAAAGGGGAATGACAAGAACCCTTCATTCCCTTTTTAAGTGATGGAATCTCACCTTTCCTCAATGCTGATTTACTGATGAACAACAAAGGATTCACCACAAACAGTGGTTCCTGTCTCAGTATTCTGTTACTTAAATGGTCTGGGTCTTGTCCAAAGTTGCTTCAAGAAAGCAAAGAGATTCCTTTATTTTAATGGATGGGCTTTTGAAACACGCTCACCAACTACTGACTGTTGGGGCTGTTCAGCCTGGAGAAGAGAAGGCTGCGTGGAGACCTCATAGCAGTCTTCCAGTATCAGAAGGGGGCCTATAGGGATGCTGGGGAGGGACTCTTCATTAGGGGTTGTAGTGATAGGACAAGGGGTAACAGGTTCAAACTTAAACAGGGGAAGTTTAGATTTGGTATAAGGAAGAAGTTTTTTACTGTGAGGGTGGTGAGGCACTGGAATGGGTTGCCCAGGGAAGTTGTGAATGCTCCATCCCTGGCAGTGTTCAAGGCCAGGTTGGACAGAGCCTTGGGTGACATGGTTTAGTGTGAGGTGTCCCTGCCCATGGCAGGGGGGTTGGAACTGGATGATCTTAAGGTCCTTTCCAACCCTAACCATTCTATGATTCTATGACTGACCTGAGCTTGGGATTGCTCTCACATAGCCTGACCATCGACGATGGGTCATCTTTGATGAGCTTACGTAGTTGTCCAAACACTGTCAGTAAAAAAGATGCAGAAGTTTCTTGTAACCTCCTTTTGTTTGGTCCTTTTGAATAAACTGCTTCTGGCACCAGTGCAAAACCTGAAGGTCATCCTGCAGTTCCTGGCAGCCGGAGGGAAAAGGTGGTGGAGCGGTTCTGTAGCGATGTGCAGGCAGTTAGGTTGGAAATGTGAGAGTGCACAAATCTGACTGCATGAAATGAGAGCTGGGAATGCTTTCAGGCTAGCTTTATGTCAACAGAAGAGACTGCAGCTGCTTTCTATTCAATGAACTCATCTTTTTTAAGATTGGTAAATGCTTGTTTAAAATCCAATGGGTTTTGTTGCATGTCTACATACAAGAGTAAAGATAGAGTGTGCAATTAATAGAGAATAATATTAAAGAGCAATGATAGAGTGCATTACATGGGGCCTACAAGAATACTGGAGAGGTACTTTTTACAAGGTCAACTGAGGACAGGACAAGGGGAATGGCTTTAACCTGCCAGAGGGGAGACTGAGATGAGCTCTTAGGCAGAAGCTCTTCCCTGTGAGGGTGCTGAGGCACTGGCACAGGGTGCCCAGAGAAGCTGTGGCTGCCCCATCCCTGGCAGTGTTCAAGGCCAGGTTGGACACGGGCTTGGAGCAAGCTGCTCTAGTGTGAGCTTTAAGGTCCCTTCCAACACAACCCAGTCTGGGATTCTGTAATTACAGTTCCCCCCCTCTCCCCACATCTGTGTGGGTACAGCTTGGCAGAGGATTGCTGAAAGGTGCTATGAAAGGTGAGAGGAGAGCTTGTTTTCTGTGTTACAGTATTTTCCAATACCTCACTTTAACCTGGATCATCCCTGGTGACTCCCCTTCCTCACTGGTAGGGAACTACATCACTAGACCAGCCTTTTGTGCTTTCTGGACCCCTCCTTATCAAATGTAAATATACTGACAAAGCATCATTTTCCAAGGTTATTTTGGTTGTAGTCCACAGACCCACAGTTAGAACCCCAGAATCACAGAATAGCTAGGACTGGAAAGGACCTTAAGATTATCCAGTTCCAATCCCCCTGCCATGCACAGGGACACTTCACACTAAACCATGTCACTCAAGGCTCTGTCCAACCTGGCCTTGAACACTGCCACGAATGGAGCATTCACAACTTCCTTGGGCAACCCATTCCAGTGCCTCAGCACCCTAACAGTAAAGAATTTCCTCCTTATAGCCAATCTAAACTTCCTTTGTTTCAGTTTTAACCCGTTACCCCTTGTCCTATTACTACAGTCCCTAATGAAGAGTCCCTCTCCAGCATCCCTATAGCCCCCCTTCAGATACTGGAAGGCTGCTAGGAGGTCTCCACGCAGCCTTCTCTTCTCCAGGCTGAACAGCCCCAACTTCCTCAGCCTGTCTTCATATGGGAGGTGCTCCAGTCCCCTGATCATCCTCGTGGCCCTTCTCTGGACTTGTTCCAACAGTTCCATGTCCTTTTTATGTTGAGGACACCAGAACTGCACACAGTGCTCCAGGTGAGGTCTCACAAGAGCAGAGCAGAGGGGCAGGATGACCTCCTTCGACCTGCTGGTCACGCTCCTTTTGATGCAGCCCAGGATACGGTTGGCTTTCTGGGCTGCAAGCGCAAACTGAAGCCGGCTCAGGTTCATTTTCTCATTGACCAGTTGCCCAGGGATCACAGACTCAACATCACTGCATTGCTGTCCATAGAAAACATCTTTAACTGCTTGAATTGGCAGGCATAGATTGGATGAATATGCAACATTTCTTGAATGATCCCTCATCTCTCCTCTGAGATGGGGGAATCGTGTTTCATTTAGATCTTTGCTACCCTTCCACAGGCATCTAAAGCTTACCACTTTACCCTGTGCTTCTTCCAGGTATTCCCTGACAATGTTGGCCTGGTCCATAATGATGGGAGAAGGACAGGATTCGAGCTCTGTGGTAACAGGTTCCAGTGCTCCCATTAGTGCCTGTTCTATGTGTTAGGATGTCTCCTGGTGGCATTTCAGACTGCCGCAGCCTTAGTAGCTAATTGCTATTCAGCCTGCAGCCTCTGCTGAATGAATTCTGGCTGGTGCTGCTGTGCAACACGAGGAGGGGACTGTCCCCATTTGCTACCCTGCCTCTTTACCGTAAGTGCCACCCCTCAGCTGTGTGCGCTGAAGTGAACTGTACCTGTGCTGCTGTTACTCCAGGCTGGGATCAACGCCCAAGTCCATCTTCAAGGATGGTTTGGAGTCATACTGATTGATTAGCTCAGGAATATGGCTGGGGTTCGACTCAGCCATAGCTCAGCTGAGCAAATCTGCTTGCAGACTAGATGTGAATTAAACCCGAGATACTGGGTGACAAGGATACTACTTTAGTAGCTGTATTTGGGGAATACGGACTGCTTTCTGTTTGAGTGGAAGCTGGGCATAATTGCTACTGATTGTTTCTTGTGTTCAGCTTTACAAAAGACTCAGGCCCACTGCTTAAACCTGTGCTGTGCCTCCTCAGTGCTGAAAGCTCAGTGAATGGTTTGTAATGGGATGTTGCCACGGCACCCCTCAGATATAGGGAATCCTGCCTGAGACAGGGGGTGGTGGCACAGGAGAGGCAGTGGCCCAGATTTGGTCTCTTACCATTTCCTTAATTGCAGACGGAGACACAAGCTCTTCTACGCCAGGTAAAGGTAAAGAACAAGTTTAAAGCAACTGAGGTTGTATTGAGCTGAGCTCTTAGGCAGAAGCTCTTCCCTGGGAGGATGCTGAGGCGCTGGCACAGGTTGCCCAGAGAAGCTGTGGCTGCCCCATCCCTGGCAGTGTTCAAGGCCAGGCTGGACACAGGGGCTTGGAGCAAGCTGCTCTAGTGGAAGGTGTCCCTGCCCATGGCAGGGGCTGGAACTGGATGCGCTTTAAGGTCCCTTCCGACCCAAACCAGTCTGGGATTCTATGATCCTTTACCGTTCTGCAGGCAGTCATCCAAACATCATGGCTTGAGCCTATGCTGAGTGTACTTTGGTCTCTACTATGGGTTCAGGCTGAAAAAGTACTGCAAGGTGGCCTCGAGAGCTATCCTGGACCCTCTGTTAGTACGACATACATAACACTTCCTTCTTGTCCCATGTCTGTTTGATAAACTGAACTCCTAACCTAGCTGCAGTGCTTCTTTGGATATAGAAGATGAGGACCCAAAGGTGCTCTTTCCTTCCAACAGTTAGAAATGAGGTTTCTAGTGAATTTGTGAGATCTCTGGAAATCACAACCATTTTCCAAACCAATCTGCAGGAGTTATAGATGAAACTACCATTCATTGTTCTGCCTGCTGACCATATGAATACAGGCTGGGTGATAGATCTCTTGTTTGAGTAATACCAGCCAGTGACCAAATCTTACCCCAGTTCCAGGAGTCTGCTCCCTGTTGGTGGTTTGTCATCTTGATTCATTAGGTCTGGAGTAAACAGCCCTGTTGTCTTCATTATAGAGAAAGCAAAGGTCAGATAGGTAAAACTGGGTGTCAATTCTAACCAAAGGGGAGATTCCATCCTTCTGTCCCCATTTGTCATCAGTGGGTAATGAATAAAGAACCATTTTTTGCATAGTAACGCTGGGCAGTAGAGCAGGGCTTTAAAGAACAGCTGTAATTGCTTCCCTGCACTCCAATAATTGAATATAAATCAATTACCACCATTGTAGGTGTTTGAACAGCCAAGCTTGCTCTGTGAAGAGACGCCCCTTTCTCTCTCGTTTAATAGCCAGACCTTTAGCGGCTTTGTTTAGCCACATATCTGGGACAGATGAGTCAAACTCGGTCATTAATTAGTGGTTTTATCAAGATGCTCCTTTCAGGACTGAAAGGTCAGCACACCCTCGAGGTGCTGGCAACACACAGGTCCCCATTTGCACATCAAGTCATGGCTTGTGAGGAAGAAGCCGCAGAAAAGGAGTTCCAGGGTAGAGGTTTAATTCAGGGTGGCTGTTGTAAGCACATGCCTGGTGTGCTGAGCGTAGCCATGATGGGCAGCCAGGGGTTTTAATCCTGATGTTGTGATTGGTATTATGGATTAGGGGACCCTTGAGGCTGCTGACAGAAACACCAGGCACAAGGGCTGAAGGGAGGCATGAGTGATAGGACAAGGGGTGATGGGTTTAAACTTAAACAGGGGAAGTTCAGGTTAGATCTAAGGGAGAAGTTCTTTCCTGTTAGGGTGGTGAGGCACTGGAATGGGTTGCCCAAGGAAGTTGTGAATGCTCCATCCCTGGCAGTGTTCAAGGCCAGGTTGGACAGAGCCTTGGGTGACATGGTCTAGTGTGAGGTGTCCCTGCCCATGGCAGGGGGGTTGGAACTGCATGATCTTAAGGTCCTTTCCAACCCAAACCATTCTGTGATTCTATGAGAAGCATGGCCGTGACTTCAATATCATTTAGTTTTACTGCATTGCTCAGAGACCCTTTGGTTGTCAAAGCCACATGCTGGCTCCTGGATGCTGTTTTACTATGGGACAAATGCCACCTGACTAATGCAGACCATCTGGCATTATAAATAAGATGCATTTTTGTCAAGTAATACATGAGTGAGTAGGCAAAGAGAAGTTTTCTTGGCAGAAGTAATTCAGGGATCAGTCAACTGCTAGGCTTAGCATCATGTTAGGGTTCCATAGCGATGCTGTCTGGGCTTGAAATAGTTATTAATATTGCCATATTATTACATGTATTGATATATTTTTCTTGCATTTATGCTATTTTTATCATTGTTTTCAAATAATCTGATTTTTTTTTTTAAAGGAAGAGAAAGAAGAACAATTTGGGAATAGAGGAATTGTGCAGCTGAGAGAAAAAGTGGGGGCAAAAAAGAGGAATCCAAACTGATCTGCTAGAACTAGCCTTGCTTGGAGTTAGAAAACAAACCACAGACATCAGCTAAAAGTCCTCCAGTATTTAACTTGTGGTTTTCCTCCACTGATTTAATCTCTTTCACTAGTTAATGTGCCTCGTAGAGCAGCCACACAGCACTTTCTGGTTTCAATAAGGACTTCCTCTGCAGGAGATTTTCCTCCTACAAGACTGGACAAGGCAAAAGCACTCATTGCTACTGCTTAAATCCCTTTTAAAACAGCGATGTACGACTGGCAGGACCTTCCCAGCTCGGCAAGGCCACGGCTAGAAATGCTCTACAGCCCTCAAGTGGTTCACTTGGGGTCCTACACGTTGGGAACAGGAGGCTCCAGCTTCGGCGAAGAAGCTTCCATGGTGGGTATAGCTTTCCTTCCCAATAGTTTCCCTTCCCAATAGCTTCCCTTCCCAGAAAAGGCACAAAAGGGAACTTGCTGCACTCTCCCCAGCCTTCCCCTTCCAGCCTTTCCCGTCCTTCCCAGCTCCATGGAGGACTGTCTTCCAGCAGCTTTAGGATATTCACCTGCATCTTCACCTATGGAGCAAGTCAAAGCACACTGCACACATGTTACATGGACAAGCACATGGACACTGGGGAGACTGTGGCTCATCTCCAACAAGATGAGGTGCATTTCCTCGTGTTAAAACCCACTTAAAGATGCTAAATGAGGACTCTGGTACCCAGCCTCGGCTTTGCTGTGTGTGAGCAGTGTGAACCGGGAAGGGAAGAGCTGCCTGCAAGCCCCTCTGTTCTTTCCCAGTTATGACCATGATCACACTGGGGTGGTATTTGGTGGGCCATGGGGGGCCCCCCTGGGAATCTGTGACACAGAGAAGCTCCACTGTGGCTGGTGGCAGTGCTTCCTTAGCAGCGCCCAGCAGGAGATGCAGTGATGAAGCCATGTAGTGATGCAGGAATGGATGGATTTGGAGGTGCCCTGGTCTCCTGCTTGGCTTCCCTAGGCTCCTGTTCCCTTGGAGAGCAGCCTGCACTGCAAAGGGGAGGGAATCTGTTGTCCCCATGCGAATGGAGGTTTGGGGTTTGTTTCCAAGGGCCTGGAGCACAGGACAGCACCAGGCTGCATGGCCCATGCACATCCATGGCATGGATGAGACTCGCCAGACACTGGGGACTTTCAAAGCAGGAAAGGGTAGCACTGCCCAAGTGTGCAGCTCTCCCAGGGCAATGCACACACTTCCCATCACATCCAGAGAGCCAAAGGGAAAGCGTGTGTGAGGGATGGTCATGCATACAGCTCCCACCATGGTAGCAGGGCTCTGAGCTTCCCATGGGCTCTCCCACTAAGAATGGGACTCTTTGCTTCTGTGGTGGCCCGGGTAGCTTCTCCGGAGGCATCTGAGCTGGGAGCCAGGCACTATGTTAAGCAAGCAGGAATATGCAGTGCTGACTGACTGTGACGGGCTGCAGCCATGGTCCATCTCTCTCCTTGGAGCACTGACTTGGACTCTGATTCATTCCCTGCTGATATGCTCCCAAAGAGAAAAAGCAGCAGCAAGTAAAAAAACCCTATTGGATTAATTTACTTTTATCATTCTGCAAGCCTGGAGGTGCATTTGTGTCAACAATGACATGAACCATGAGAACTGATGGCAAAAACGAGAGAAGAGTTATCACAAAAGCTTAGATGTCTTGTGTCTGCATGGCTGTGGGGGGCCACCTGTAGTCATCCCCCACAAAGGAATCGTATTCAGGGCTGTACATCAACTGTTTCACAAAGGCTTCCTTGTCTGCTGGCTCCGGGTACCAAGAAGCAAGACCATGCTTGTAGGCCCAGTCCACAATCTGCAGAGAGAGAAGTAAAACGAGTTCATAGAACAGTGCTGGCATCTCACGGAGTGGAAGCCAACTGCAGTTTGGCCCTGCCTGCATTTCCCCTCTTTCTACCCCTCAAAATTGTGTCTTTTTGTTGCCTTTTCCTTTGTGCAATTCCCTGGGTCAGCTCCACATCATCCCTTGGGTGAGGAAATGCAAGCTGCCTGCTTCAAAACGCACACCTCTGCCCTGGCAGAGTGGCTGGAGTGGGCAATTAAAGGAGAGCATCCCTTTAATCACCTCCACTCATGCCCTTAAGCTCCTCACCTACACTGTGCATCCACCAGTAAATCCCAGCAGGCCAGTATGATTCTCAGTGGGTGTTCCCTGAATGGGAATTGCAAATTTGATGTATACAGGGCACCAATCCTGTAATTAGAAGAACAAGCCTGATGTGGAATAGAACTTAGGTAGTTGGGCCCCATCAAATACAGTAAAAGAGGTTCCAAAGGAGCAATCTGGAACATAAAGTCTTTTAGCAACTTGAGTCATGTTTGACTTTAACCCTAAATCTGATTTCTGATGCTGAGCACTCGTATCTCCATGCAATAAAGCAGAGCTCTGTGAGCTGTGAGGCACCAGAGTCACAAGGCATTTTTCACATTTGGGCTTTAGGGATGGGAGAAATCAAAGCAGCAATTCTGGCTGGAAGGATCCTGAGCTCCATTGCTTTAGGCTGTAGAGTAAGTTGAACTAAAACCCCACAAAGCAAAAATGATGCCAGGGCAATTCCTGCCCTCCCTACCATGGGAAGTAGAAATAAAAGTGGAAATACTCACTTTCACAGCGATTTTGAGAGACACCTCTCTGATGGTGTCCAAGGGGGGATAGAGTCTTCCTTCTGCTAGATTCTGCTCTGTCACCTCGGCAGCAATAGACTGCAAGGAAGAGAAAGGCAGCTTACAGAGATGATCTCAAGCACGTACCACATTCACTAGTCTTACATGATATGAGGGTGAAACCTCAGCAGTGGCAGACGTGGGACTAGTTCTGTGTGGGAACTGCTGCACTATTCAAAATACACACATACTAGCTTCATCAGACCTAAAATCAGGGCCAGGATAGTGGAAATGCTTGCTAGGGCAGCACTTATGGAGAATGAGGAGAACCTCCTGGCTCCTGCACCTCTGTATGTGCTATGGAAGCATGAGGGTTTTGACAAGCCGCTTCCACTCAACACACTGCCCCAGTCCAGGCTCTTGAGAACACCTGAAGGAGGTGCCTGTGCCTCTTCTCATCTCTTAAAAACCATGAGTTAATGCCAGTTGGAGACCTCTGCTGTGACGAGGAAGATCTCATCAGAGATGTGCCGGATGCCGCAGGCAGTGACTCCCAGTGCCACTCCTGGGAAGACATAGGCGTTGTTTCCTTGGCCAGGGAAGAAGGTCTGTCCACTGGGCAGGGTCACCTTGGAGAACGGACTCCCACTTGCAAATATCCCCCGTCCCTGATCAAAGAGAGAAGAAGAGGCGTCCAAATTCAGAAGGGAAGTGTTACATGTCTGCTGCTCACCGTGGTCTGTGCTCAGGGAACTCTGGTGACCCAGTGGACAAGGCTCCAGCCAGGCAGTGAGAGCCATCTCCACCAGAGCCATCTCCAGTTGACCCTGCTAGAGGGCCTGGTCCCCAGGGCCACAATCAGGGCCATGGTCAGGGCTACTGAGCACTGAGTGTGCGTTCACACTGCCCAACTACAAGAGCTTTGAACTGGCTGAGGAGGAGTTGCTCTTCTTCATCTATGAAGTGAGACTCATATGGAATGAAGATCTGGGGGCTGTGTGATTGCTCAAGCCAGCAGCAAGTGGTAGGGAAGGCAAAGGGGACAGTAAGACAAGGCATCCTCCCCCACATCAACTCAATCCACATGACAGTAATTCTTCAGTGACAATGGTTCCAAGCTGGGGGATGAAACCCAACTTTCAATGTAGTTGCATAGGTTGGCAAAACACGGGACAGTAACCTAGGAGGATGGGACATCCAGCCACGGGTGAAGGAGGCAAGCACTTTCTTTAGAGGATCACAGAGTAATGCAGCCTGGTAGGGACTCAAACTCCTGCTCACAGCAAGGTCAGCTGTGAAATCAGACCAGGTTGCTCAGGGCTTTATGCAGCCTCATCTTAGAAACTTGTGAAGAAAGAGTCCACAGGAGCAATCCACCTCCTGACTGCCCCCACAGTGTGAAAGTTGTTCTTTAAGACTCTTACTTCACCTTATGCCCCCTGTCACTGTCTGCCCACCAGGCACCACTGTCCTGGCCACCTGCAGCACGCTGAGCTCCAGTACCTCGGTGAGGCGGTAGCACTGCTCCGCCGTGCACTCCGCTTTGCTGGTGGGGTTGCTCAGGGCAAACACAATGGGCCTCTCATTGAAGGCTGCCATGTCCTTCAGCAGCTTCTCAGTGAAGGCTCCTGCAACGGCTGCAGCACCTAGAACAACGAGAGCAGAGTGAGATGGTGCTTTCTGACTGGCTGGTACTGGGCTGATCCCTCTTGAATGCCTCTGTTGGTAAATGAACTGGGGCGGGGGGGAACAGGATGCATCCCTGGAGATGAAGGTGTGAATGTTTCTGTCTCAGATTAAAAGCCTGTCTCAAAGCCCCCTGCTCCTCTGGGCCGTGTTGCCATCAGTGTTTAAGCCAGTCTGGCTGCAGCACTTTGCCCCCAAAGACCTGCCTGAGCTGCCTTGGTGTCATCACTGTCGTGCCCAGTCTGCCAAGGCCATGTGTGCTGCTGAAAGACCCAGGTCCTACCACCCCCAGCACCTCCCTCTACATCCCTCTACACCCTGAGAGGGCTCCTGGAGCTCCAAAAGGGAGGAACCTTGTGCCCCACTGAAGGGAAGGCTGAAGGGAAAGGATGTGGAGAACTCAACTGGTAAAATGGGGACAAAAATGCTCATTTTATCTGGGCTGGGAGAACAAAAGGAGGCCCTGAAAGAAAGACAGAAACTCTCCTAAGAACTGAATTGGTGTGGAAAGGTCACGCTAAGGGAACTCCACCTATAATTGCTGTAGGCTTCACTTTCTGCACAACCTCTTCCAGTGTGTTCACACTGGGGTGGTCCTGAGCAAATATTTCTTTCTCATGGTTCAGGTGGCTCCTGCCCTGTGAGGAGAAAGGAGGAGTCAAACTTTGGTCCGTTGGCAAAAGGTGGAGACATAACGCAGTAACTCACTAGTTCATTTCATCTCTTGGCTCTCTACCTGAACCAGATCCCACAGAGCAGGACCAGTGAGGCACTGAGCTGCTGGTGCAATGTCACACGGGGCTGGTCTCTGCTCCTCTCACCCTCCAGACTATACTGAGGTTGTGTTGGAAGGATCTGGCTGCGAGGGCAGAGGAGGTGTATATATAGCACCAGTCTCCTCACATCTGATGAAGGACAAGGGAAGAGGCCCCTGAGGCACCATGGAGTGTAGGGCAGGTGAGATCACCAAAGCAGGGCACAGTGTTGCTGTTGTAATAACCCATACGACATGCAAGACTTGCAACACTGCTTGAGACCATGGCCAGCAGTGTATCCTACCACTGCAGAGGTACAGCCCAAAGCACTGCCTATAGAGCAGCCAGTGCTGCTGGTACACTACTGTCATCATGGGACCTGGTCCTCTTGAAAGCAGTGACAGCTCTGCTGACACCAATACATCTGCAGCCCTTACTCCTGGTCTGATCCGAGGTATCTGCCTGCTCTGGCCTCTCTTAGCTTGCAGGAGGTGGCAGGGGAGTGAAACTCAGCTCTGGGGACACATTTACCTTGACAATCAGTCCCTTGGAGTCCACCATCCAGATTTTTCTGATGGCATCCTCTCGTGAAATTCCTTCCTTTTCCATGGCCATAAGCAGGAGATAAGCTATGCCCATTGCAGCCTGGAACACAGTATATAGACACTTCACTGGGGTATCATCATCTCTCTTTGAGCAAGGAGTCATACAGACTACCTGACTTCTGCCATGGGGGCAATATGACTGGCTCCAAAAAGTGAGGTTATGTTCTTCCAGCTCTTTGAGCTTACAGTCCTTTTGACTCTATTGCTCAAGAGGCTCTGGTTTACCCTAAATACCAACCCTGAGGACTCAAACCAGCCTCCTCAGTGTCCCTGCAGCATGCTGCCTCATGAGGGACTTCCCTCAAGGTACTTGCCCCACTAAAAGGCAACTTCTATGCAGCAGCAGCATGGTCCCCATGTGGGGCCCACTCCTGCCCAGTGACAACCTGCTTCTGTGCTTTGTTTCCATGAAGCCTTGCAGGAAGCTTCGTGGTTGACTCTTCTCTCTCTGGATTTTTATCATATCTAAGAACAAACTTAAGAACATTCTCCTACCTCTCCAGCTCCCTGGAAAACGAACTTATGGTCAGAGAGCTTGTTCTTTGTGATCCTTAAGGCTGCAAAGATGCCAGCGACAGCAACAGATGCAGTGCCTGGAAAAAGAGAAACCCCGTGAGACGGACTTCCTTGCAAATGGATTGTCTGCCCTACTGGTATGCTGTTAGAAACCTTGTGGTAGCATCCATTCTCTTAGATCTTGGCACTAAAAGATCAGGGTGCTGTCCCTACTCTGAAATATTAAACCTCAGAAGACCCCTGCAAGGCAGGAGGACACAAACAACCCTCCATGTAGATTCAAAGGGATGATGAATTCTAGAATGCCAGAAGAAGTTAATACCTAACTCCTGAAGGATTAAGATACATGTGATGCGTAAGGATCATAAAGTGGGTTGGCTTTGAAGGGACCTTAAAGCTCATCCAGTTCCAACCTCCTGCCACTGGCAGGGACACCTTCCACTAGAGCAGGTTGCTCCAAGCCCCTGTGTCCAACCTGGCCTTGAACACTGCCAGGGATGGGGCAGCCACAGCTTCTCTGGGTACCCTGTGCCAGCGCCTCAGCACCCTCACAGGGAAGAACTTCTGCCTAAGAGCTCATCTCAGTCTCCCCTCTGTCAGGTTAAAGCCATTCCCCTTGTCCTGTCCCTACAGGCCCTTGTAAAAAGTCCCATAAGACATCTGCAGCAGGTGGTGGTGTGAACTTGGGCACCCTTGTCACAAAATCCTCTGTGATCACGGAATCACCATCCCCTTCTCGTTCACCTTCACAGCCCTGCACCACCTTCTCTTTTTTCACTTCCCTGACTCAGAGCCATCATGCCTCACTGCCAAGCATTAAGGAGTCACTGCGATCATGAGTTGTTCCCAGATATTAGTGAGAAAGAATCCAGTACATGGAGAGCAGATTCCTGATGTTACAGCCACTGTGATACTGCAGCTTTCCATTCATTAAGGGAGGCAGATGTCTGTGGGCTGAATAAACCCGCCCTCACCCCGCATCAATCACATACAATATTCATCTGATCTCTTATCCCAAGTGAAGGAACATGGTGGGAAGAACCAAGTAAGGCACAGACTAACTGGGATTCAGGCACTGATGGTATCTTACATCACCTGGGCAAGCTGGATACAAGGCTTAAAGAAGAGCTAGGAATGATGGAGGCAGTTTTATCACAGAATATCACAAGCTGGAAGGGACCCATAAATACCATTCAGGCCACTAGTTTTATTCCTCAGCATTTTAAAGGGTATCAATTTGGATGTGCCTGAGCCCTGATGCTGGTCTGTCCATTCTCACCTTCACAAGGCAGTCCACAAATAACAAGTCTTGTGGGTGGCCATGGATGGGAGGGACAATGAACCCTTTTAGGCCAATAAATTTGATTTCACCAGATTTCCAGCATTTCCTAGCTTCCTGCCCATTTAATCAGCCAGTGCATCTGGGTTTCAACCAGCCAATGCTTCAGTGAGACCCTCTGCAGTGTCCTTAGGGCTTGGGCTGCTGCCAGACATCAGTGAAGGGGGCCTCCAAGGGACTCTTCATTAGGGACTGCAGAGGTAGAACAAGGGCTGATGGGTTCAAACTGAAATAGAGGAAGTTCAGGTTAGATATAAGGAAGAAGTTCTTTACTGTGAGGGTGGTGAGGCACTGGAATGGGTTGCCCAGGGAAGTTGTGAATGCTCCATCCCTGGCGGTGTTCAAGGCCAGGTTGGACAGAGCCTTGGGTGACATGGTTTAGTGTGAGGTGTCCCTGCCCATGGCAGGGGTTTGGAACTGGATGATCTTAAGGTCCTTTCCAAGCCAAACCTTTCTGTGACCCTGTGATTCCATCAGCAAACAGCAAGCAGCTCATGAGCAAAGCATGACCATGAGCAGTGAAACCAGCAGATGGTGCTGCCCCATCTGTCAAGGACTGAGGAAGGACATCCAGCGTTACTCGCTCCTTTTCTGCAGTGCAAAAGCCAGAGCTAAAGCAGAAACCGGCTGATAAATCACAGCATCAGGGAATGATTTACTCTCTCATTATTTCCGTGCAAGAAAAAAAATCTAGCGGGAGCACAGTTATACTGGCAGAGAGGTAAACTTCTACTTACACCGCTTATTTTGCTTAGGGAACCAATATCAGCTACTCTGACAGAGAAAAACTTCACTGCATCATAGAATCACAGAATCCCAGGTTGGAAGGGACATCAAGGATCATTGGGTCCAACCCTTCTAGGCAAAGCATGACCCAGACTAGATGTCCCAGCACCCTGTCCAGCTGTATCCTAACAGTGTCCAATGCTGGGGAATCCACCACTTCCCTGGGAGATTATTCCAATGGCTGATTGTTCTCGCTGGGAAACGTTTTCCTCTTGTGTCCAGTCAGAATCTCCTCCGGGAGTAACTTGTCCTCACCATCCCTCATCTCTTCCATGTGACTCCTTGCAAAAAAGGGAGTCTCCATCTTCTCTGTAGCCACCCTTTAACTACTGGAACATGGGGATAAGGTCTCCCCTGATCCTTCTCTCCAGACTGAACAGTCCCAGCTCTCCAGCCTTTCCTCACATGGCTTCCCAGTCCTTGGATCATCTCTGTGGCCCTTACAGGCCAGACCAGAAGTGTTTATCATTTCCATTAATTCACCAATACGTTGTGTTTATAACTCAGATGAGTTTATTTCTCTAAAAATGAATAGTGCCACTAAAGAGTGATTCTGGTGTCCATGCACATTGGTACAGAATGGCAGCAGCACCGTGTTTTATTCATGAGGACATCACAAACATCCGTGTCAAACACAAAATGGACTAGGCTAATGTTGGAGGCTTTGTAAGCTTCTTGCCTGCAGCAAATCACTTGGGACGCTTGCTTCAGCACTGAGGATGAATCATGGAATCTCAGACTGGTTTGGGTTGGAAAGGGCCTTAAAGCTCATCCAGTTCCAACCCTCTGCCACGGGCAGGGACACCTTCCACTAGAGCAGGTTGCTCCAAGCCACTGTGTCCAACCTGGCCTTAGAGTGAACTGAAATTGAAGTTAATGAACCCCCTTCATTATCCCACAGAACAGTTTGTGTCATGTTATTTCCAGACCCAGATGACCTGAGTTGAGTCAGTTTAAAAGGGAGTTGATGTGGAGGGAACCAGCCACGGAGTGCTGCTCTGCTTCACCATTAACATGCCAACTCAGACAAATGAAGGATGTATGTGAGGGATTTCCTCTTGCTTCTCCTGCACTAAATCTCTGCCTTTTTAAGCTGTATTTAGAGTAGTGCACTTATCTGGCAAAGCACCATGCTGTCAGACTGGGAAAATTACAGAGGAAGATCATGAATATCCAAGGAATTTAAAGAAACACCAGATAATTGCCTTGGGGTTAGATTTCGCTTTTTGTGGGTGTCACATACCTAGCCCAAGCTCATTCTCTCTGTATTTCAGTCTATAATCAGCAGGACTGAAGGCTTGCTGCCATGCCAGATGCTGAGGATGGGATTCCCCTAAAAAACCATGTATGATCCTGCTCGTGCTAAAGCAGATGCCTGAAGTGGATCACATGAAATGCACCCTAAAGGTGTCACTGCCACCATTTCTTTAAGAGAGACAGGATAATTGGCATACATGTAGACAGTTCTACTGCAGGCATCTAAACTGAGGAGGAAGGGATCCCACCCTGGCAGTATGAACTGCAAAGAAGCGGGGTCTCTCTGTTGTCAGCAGTGCTAAGCTTGTGACATGCAGCAGAATATGAACACCTCCACATACACTTGTGTGCTCCCATGCTGTCTCCCAGGCTTACTTTGCATAGAAATCCCCAAATGCCCATGTGGGTGGTAATGGGGATTGGATCAGAGGAAAAAATTCCCAAGTGGAATAATTACAGTGTGACAGTGCAAGTGTAGGGTCACAGCATTAGCAATAATAGATGTCTGGAAAGTATTTAAAAGAGAGAAATCTAACTGGAGAAGTATCTTGTTTCTCTTGGTCCTGACCCAGGCAAGACTGCTTTATACCCTATGAGTATCAAGGAGTCTGACAGGACAAATGCAAACCCATTTCAAGGGGAAATGCTCATGGGACATTAAACAGAGGGACTTGAGGTCTCCTTAAAGATGTTATTAGGAGGAACTGCAGAAGGGGGCTGTATGGAAAGGAAGGATGGACAGATTCATCTGCAGAGCAGCATGCATGTGTAGAGTGGGGACCAGTGGGACTGGGTGTGCCATTACTCATCCCCTGCACTTGCTCTGCAGCTCTGACTAAGAGCAGGACTCTGACCCACTCTGCCATTCCTGAGCCTCCTCCTCTGTCTCCAATGTGTTTCTAATCCCTCCACATCTCCCAAACTGCATCTCACCCCCATTACTCAAGCATCAAAGTTACTGTACCTTGGCCTCAGCTCAGTATCTGTCTTTGATAATTACAAATACTGAGGCTGGAACAGCAGAGCATCTCCTTGGAGGAGAGTTCACAGCTGGTTTGTGTCAGGAACTGCCTAATCATTGTTCTTCAACCAAAAAATGAGCCTGGGGTGGGGAACCCTTCACCGTGACTTGTGGCAAGAAAAAACCCACTACCCTTCAACACGTTGGTCTATCTGTTTTCCAAAGAGACTGAATGCTGCTATTGCAGATAACTACTTCCCTAAGTAATTAGCAAGAGCCAGCTTGGCTGGTCTGCATCCAAGATGAGATATGAAGGGGTGCAGAGAGAAGAAAGGAAAGCACTCGCAAGATCTCATCTCTCCAAGACTCAACATAGCATCACAGAATGGCAAGCAGACCTCAGGAGCCCCTCTGGAGAGTCCAGAGCAACAGGACCAGCAAAGAAGAGGTATTTAAACCCAAGGTGCACTCAGGAAAATGGCCATGAATTAATCTCTGACACTCAGGCACAGTCAATACTGTAAAACATTAAGGAAAACCCCTCTGAGGTTGATGTTCCACTTGTACCAGTGTCAGAACTATCCCCAGTAGATGTCAGTGGAGCTACACTGGAGCAAAACAGGGGGAAAGGATCTGCTCTGTAGCTCCAAGAGGCTGCATGGATGGAAAAGGCTGCAGCCCAAAGGAACCCATGCTCAGGGACCTCATCCTTCATCAGAGTGGGGAGAGCGGACAGAAGGGCAAGCAGCTTCATAAAAGGAGTTACTGGCTTGAGTGTAACAGCAGTGCTGCCCAGCACTGATGTAAAGGGTGTACCATGCGTGACAGCACCCCATGGCTAAGCAGGGGACATGGGGGAAGCAGGCAGTCCCCCTATACTGAGGGTTGGCACTGCCCTATTACCTGGCTGAGTAGAGCAGAGCATCACTACCATGCTGTATCCTTCCGACAGCAGCAGTGATGGGAGCGTGCAGCCCGCACCATCGCCTGTTCCTTCGCACAGCACCCGTGTGGGTGGCTCCCCTTCCCCACACTGATTGAAGAGGTGGCCAAATTCAGACTGATCTTGTATTTTTCACCCTCGTCCTGTCTGCTTACACTTTGCTTCATCAAAACCATGCCAAGACGAGGGCCGGGGGAACAGCAAACACCAGTTTAACAGCTCCAGCGAAGGGCAGCCAAGAAAATACATCTAAAGTTATGGATGCAGAGGAAGCATAGGGCTTTTCCAAATTCTGGTTCACATTAACTCCCCGCAGCAGTTCCGCCTGTTACTGGAAAGCAGAGTGGAACTTGTCCAGATCCATTCCAAATACATAATCAAAAGTCAAACACAACAGAGCTGAAACAAAAAGCTGCTGAAGTGTTTGCAGCTCAAGGTCTTCACCTCCATGACTGTGGGATAGTGTTAGCCCTTCCCCAAAGGGCCTCTGTAAAACATGAAGGAAATAAACCTAGAAATGCTGTGGAGCACGTCAAGGAGAGCAGCAGTAAAAGGCAAAGTGCTCAGGGATGGAACTCACTTTCTACACTAACAGCTTTAGGGACACTGGTAACCCAGAAGAGGTGGTGAAGAGCTGACTGACAGTGGAGATGCAGAGCTCATCTTAAAGCAGATGCCTAATGTAGGTCATCCTAGGTGTCTGGTTTTAATCCTTCCACTGTAAAGCTATACAGTGCAGTGCCTGAAACAAACATTGCGGCAGTGGCCAGCAGCCTGGACTTCGAGATCACAGACAGCTTAACACAGAGGAGATGTATGCTATTCTTTACTGCAAAGGAGGAGTTTGCAAGGGCATCAGAGAGGAGAGGGAAGCAAATGTTACAATCCCTAAAATGACATAAGATACAGTCCAGCTTCTTAGAGCCTTGCACCACTAAGCCCAAGAAACTGAGGCCCCTGTACACCAGGAGTCTATATTCTTCTGACTTGCTTAGCAGTCAACATGTGATTTAGACAAAGGTCTAGGCGCTGGCCCTTATATCATAGAATAGTTTGGGTTGGCAGGGACCTTCAAAGGTCACGTACTCCAAGGCCCTGCAATGAGCAGGGAGACCTTCCACTAGATCAGAACCACATCCAGCCTGGCCTTGAATGTCTCTGGGGATAATGCGTCTGTATCTAATACAGCAGCATCAAGGGAAAATGCAGAGCACAGTAGGTTGGAGAGGGCTCGGTAATGGTGAAACTGAGAACATCTCCACATCTACCTTCATGCCGGGTAAATCCCCCCAGGGAAAGCATGCTGCTCAGGAGCTGCCTGGCAGGACACAGCCTGCTTTGTCCTGTAGCACCGTATGGTCCAGCGTTCCCTTCCTATTGTGCTCCCCTCCTCCTTAGTTTCCTGTGACAATTACTGATGCGTTTTCCACGCCAGCTGAAACAACAAAGTAAGATGCTGCACCATTTTAATCTGCTGCAATTAGTTAATGCCGAGCCAGCAAGTCGCTTTGCCTGCTTCTCACACCACACGGAAACGTGCCTGAAAAACAGGCCATGTTTGCACGTGATTGATTTCTAACTGGCCCAGATCAGCGGCACTGGAGTCAGCCTGTTCCCAGTCTCAGCTGAGGTCTGGGAGCAGTGTTCGGTGCTTGCTGAAGTGTCCTGGGAAGGTTATGGATGGGTTATCTGCTGGGATAATGAGGAAAGGTAGTTGGTGGGTCAAGAGATATTCTGAGGCTCATCAGCAGTCACACATCCAACAACAAAGAGGAGTCATTGCTCTGACACTGGGAAGTCTTGGAGAGGTCTGCAAAGTGATGACCCCAAGCACTGCCTGTAGTGTAGTTGTGGGAGGACTACGGGATACAAAAGGCTCAGTGTTTTAATGTGGCTAGTGATTTGGCATTTCCCATCCTGAAGCGCCTTCAAGAAGTCTCATTTGCAGTGTGGGTGTTCAGGATTTTAGAAATCCTGTCTGTTTATAGCATCTGAGGCTGGATATGGATATATCTGTAACACTCCAATTGGTGGTTCTTTGAGATGCTATCAATGTTATATGGGGTCTATATTTATGGGGTCTAAACTTATATGGGGTCTATATCTATACTTATATGGGGTCTAGTATTAAAAGACTGCTAAAGATGCCCAGAGCCAGGAGATAGTTGGCTTTATGCTTCTGTGCACTGTTCTCTCTGTCCTGCCCATGTCTGTGAAGGGATTTTTGACCTGATCAGGTCACATTTAAATAGCACATTAGAGATTTCTTCATTTTTCTCTGACTACACTTGCAGAACAACTTCTGCTGTTCAGTATGGAGTAAGAAATCTGTGCCTTAAGAATTCTTGTTTGCGTTGTGACTATGGAGGGTAACACACTGATCAACCAGCAGAATGAACGTTGAATAAATGAGGTTGGAATTGATGCCTGGACATCATCTAGTCTAGTATCTGCTCAAAGTGAGGCTAGCTTCAAAATGGGCTGAGACTGCTTAGGGCCTTCCTGAAGGATGAAAAGTCCCAAAGCACACTTGAGCTGTGCAAGTTTACAGGGTTTCTATAGACTCCTACTTACTTAGCTGGGATTATTCAACACACAAAGTCCATGAGACCTGATGAGATGCACTTGAGCATGCTAAGGTATGTGGGCAATGGTGTTACAAAGTCATCATTTGGAAGGTTTTGGTAACTGGGGAGATTCCTCATTCTTGAAAAGAGGCAAATTTCATACCCATCTTCAAGAAGGGACACAAGGATCCAGGGAACTTCAGCTCAGTTGGTCTAACCCCCTGATCTGCGGATTACAAAGCAAATCTAGAAGCTACATTTGGGAACATGATGGTGATTGAGGACAGTCTGGATCTCCCAAGGCAAATCACACCTGATTGTGAATATCCATCCTTACAGATACTGGAAATCACTTGGCTGAACAAGGCTCTGAGGAACCTGATCTAATGTCCAAGTTGGATCTAAGTTTGAAATTACCTTTAAAGCTGGGTGATGTACAGAGGTCCCTTCCAAACAAACTCCTTCAATGATTTTATGTATTTTCTTGTATGAAGCAGGAAGCCAGAGATGCCTCTCTCAGGGATGCACAAGACTGGACACCTTTGTAAGACTTTTCTGTTCTCTACTTCCTATTACAGTGATATCTCCAGTGATAACTGCACAGTTAAGTGGAGCAAAGTTACAGTAGGAAGAGAAAACAGGATCTAAAGCATTCTCATGTCCCTCTGATTTCCTATGTGCTTCACCGCCTGCCCTGGCACTTTACTGGGAAAAAGGAAGAAGTGACAATTAGTTTTCTCCCACAGAGCTGAAACTGAAGCTGTTGCCCCTTGCATGAACCCAGATGGAGCTGGGAAAGGACTGATGTCATCCCCCCATGGAGGAAGGAGAAGCAGCCCTTAATGGGAAGCTCCCACATGTGGGCACTGCGAGCCAGCTTCTGCTAGCTCCCAGGCTAATGGCTTTCAGAACCAGAGCAATCACCTCATCCCTGTTTGTGGTACCTGGCAGGTGTCCTGCTCAGCATCAGCAGCCTGGCTGGAGCTGGAAGGGGTCTGAGTCACTTGAACTCTACGGGGTTAGGGTGGGTTTGGCAATACAGTAATTTGTGTGGCCCAAAAAGTTGGCATATGTAAACTGCTTTCTGTTCATGTAGACCCTGGGGCAGCAAGAGGGAGGCCTAAAGGAGATTAAGTGGAGCAATTCATACTTGCTTCCCACGTTTCATCTGTGTGTGTGTAGGCTCATTGCATTCAGAGCCCCACTAACCAACAAGTTTAACTGCTATAGCTCAGGCCTGATCTAACCTGCACTGTTTGTGCCTAAGATGTGCTTTTAAATCAATATACTTAAAAAAATGCCAGCTCAGAAGCCGAGATAATTCAGGCTTCAGGAGGTCTTTTCCTGCCTGAATTGAGTAGAATGTATCAGGCCTGCTTAAACAAGGCTTTGCATGATTCTCATTAATCATTTAGAACACGATCTGCATTGAACTCTCCCACTTTTTTAGGTAGGCAAGTCGTGAAATTCCAGCATGTTGGGAAAGAGAGCCTGAGGTGAAACCAAAGAACAGGAGGGTGTGAGAAAATGGCACTTCCTACCTTTCTTGTATCATCTGGGGATCAGACTACTCATCCCAGCTTCAACTCCATTATCTCTGACATGACTCCAAGACAGAGTTAACTGAGGAGATTCAAATAGTTCAGCTTCCCAAAGGTCCTCAAAACACATTCCTGATTACAACCCTAGCTTAGAATCCCTTTTCTTTCTGACAGCTGCATAATCCCCACCTGAAACAGTGGCTTGCTTCCCTTGACTCATCACTTGTCTGTGCAAAAGATCAGCAGGATTTCTTTCCTTATCTACTACCATGAAACCAGTGCCAGCCAGATGCCTTATTTGAGAATATAAGGGAGTTTCACTAGCAAGAGGTAAAATCCTACTGTTTCAACAGGTGGGACTGCAGAGCATTTCCAGGGGACTTGACATCTCCCATGCGCTATGACACACATCTAATGGGAGGAGGCAAGGTCAGCTTTATGGTGATGCTGGTTTACAGCATCCTCCTGGATGTGGTTCATTTCCAGGAACTGTTTGAGGCATTCAGCTATGACCTATAGCCAAAAAGAAACTGTAAAAAATGTCTCTTGCTTCCCAACCAGACTCTTCAGTTTTGCTTTAATATCCTCTTTTTCTTGAAGAAACCATTCCAATTCACTAAGAAACCCTTTCGGTTCACTCTAATTCCCCCAAGAAAACCTACATCCAGGCCCACAGATCTGCTATATCGCCTGGCTTCCTTTCCTTTCGACTGCTCAGTCCCCTTACACCTGCAGAGACAGCAATTAATCCAACATAAACTTTACATCACCAGCTTCTTACTACAGGCTTCATCTGTCCGTCTCCAGAACAGTCTGAACTCTTGGTTCTTCCATTCAAGACTTCTATTCAAAAATGTATCTCCTCTGTTCTCTTCTATACTCCTCTGCCCACTGAAAGCTTTTGTGGGTGGCAAAAACCCCCAATAAGTCTTGTTGTACAGGAGTATCTATCTCACCTTCTCTGAAATGCCTTAAGCTCTGCTGCTTCTAAAGCCTCTTTGTGGAAGTATCTTTGAGCAGGACCATGCATCCCATCACACCAACCACATTCCCACACTCCAGGGTCTTACTCTTGTGTCATGATAGACATGAATAAGCTGTTACATGCACTGCCAAATATTGCTAGATGGGCAGCAGATGCAGAAATAGTGCTGCAAAGTCTGCTCAGAATAGAACCAGCATTGTGTGAAACAACACTGGCATTTCTTTCAGTCTCTTTCAAGTACAAGGGAGGACGAGCCCAACTGACTGCAAATAATGAAATCAACAAACCTTGGAAATTCTGCATGCTGCAAACAGGACTAAGGAAAGATGAAGGGACTCAGAGGAGAACTGGTTATTTAGAATCACTTGGGAAGATCCCTGTCGGATGGGCAAAGAACCCTTCCAGTGGTTTAAAACTAAGCACCAGAGCAGGATGCCACCAATATGCATCCATCCCTCTGTGCCTGCTGAGCCTCCCAGGGCCTGGGAGACAGGCTGGCTATAGCCCCACCTTGGCTGCTATCACTTCTCTTTGCCACTAGAAGGGTTATGTTAACCACTCTAGGGGAGAACAAACCTGTTACCAGATTACTGTGGAGTTAGCATCTATGAAGAGGAAAAAAGCTGGTTTAACTTTTCACCTGCGCATGTAAAAAGGAGGATAACAATAGAGGGACATTGCCAGGGTCAGCTAATGGCCACCTGGCTCATGGAAACTGAAAGCCTTGCCTAACTGTTAAACCCTCACCATTGTTTTAGCTAAATTACAGAAAATTAATGGAACTCTCTAAATTACCTTAATAATCTAAGGCACACACCCATTTTCTCCCTTGAACAACCCTTCTGCAACAAACATTCCTATGAACAATGCAAGGTCGCCTTTCGAGTTGGAGTGCTGTGTTTTTGCTTGTGTTTTGAAATGCTTTATGTGTAAACTCTACCTTTTATCACACATCTGACTATTGAACAGTAAACAGTCTTGTGATCTTAATCACAAGGTAAAGGTTAAATGTGCATTCTCCTAACAGTACTTACCCTGGATATCATCGTTGAACACACAGTATCTGTTGCGGTATTTATTGAGGAGACGAAAAGCGTTAGCATTGGCAAAGTCTTCAAACTGGATCAGACAGTTCATGCCATACCTGCAAGTCAAAGGGTAATTAAAAAATGGATACAAGTTTTTCCACAACACAGGATTATATGTACATCTTCTACCAGGATATTGTAGTTAGTGGCTCTAGTTCAGAGAGGAAAGTACCACAAGAGAAATGCATCACAGTAACAGCAAACAGGATCACACCCTTCCCAAGGTTCATAAACTCAGAAATGGAGAATCACCAAGAATAAATTGTATTCACAATTCAAGGGGCTTCTTGATATGTATAGCTATATACATGTATATATTTATATGCATCTTTGGCCTATCTGAAGGGGCTTCCAAGGATGCTGGAAAGGGACTCTTCATCAGGGACTGCAGTGATAGAACAAGGGTGATGGTTTCAAACTAAAACGGGAAGTTCAGGTTAGATATAAGGAAGAAGTTCTTTACTGTGAGGGTGGTGAGAAACTGGCACAGGTTGCCCAAAGAAGTGGTAAATGCTCCATCCCTTACAGTGTTCAAGCCCAGGTTGGACAAAGCCTTGGGTGACATGGTTTAGTGTGAGGTGCCCCTGCCCATGGCAGGGGGTTGGAACTGGATGATCCTAAGGTCCTTTCCAACCCAAACCATTCTGTGATTCTATGATCAGTTAAAGGGACACCCCCAAGTGCCCACTTCAACTGTAGGTGACCGAGAGATGAGAAAAAACCCTGCTTGTGAGATCCCATGGACTGAGTGTTTCACGGTGTGACTTCACAGCCACATTTGTGTGCTTTGGAAAGTCTCTACCGAGCTGCTTTGCAGGGAACCAGGCACACAATGACAGCCAGTGACCCATGGAGTCAAGAGGCAGGAAACAATTGCAGACTTTCCATAATGGTGCAGTAATTTCAGGGCAAGTGTACAGCTTCTAAAAGCTGGGTAATATTCAGACTGCTCCATAGCTATATACTGTCAGCACTCTGTATGACTCTAGCCTGTGTTAAGGCTTTGCAAATAAAATCTAAAAGGGCCATAGGTACTCTTTTCTCTCACATGAATGTCAGAGGGCAGCGGAGAAGCACAGGGAATGAGTAATGCAACCTCTGGGCTGTAGGCAAGTGAAAGGGCTCTAAATAGCTGCTCTGTTTTACAGACCTGAGCCTCTCTGGGACTGCAAGCAGTGCAGAGGCAGCATCACTTATGTACCTGTCATTCAGTCTTCCCTCCTTTGCCATTGGAATCTGAAGGAGTGGACACCCCTGCTTTAAACTAGAAACTGATACTGGATAAAACTTGCTACATTTGAGAAGCCTGGCTCCTGTTATGAAAAGCTC
Source organism: Pezoporus wallicus (assembly GCF_028554395.1). NCBI lineage: Eukaryota > Metazoa > Chordata > Aves > Psittaciformes > Psittacidae > Pezoporus > Pezoporus wallicus. Next base: position 1,973,202 of record NW_026636085.1, on the reverse strand, counting down.
TTTTCACAGTCAGCATCCCCTGGAAAGGATTGAACTGCTTATTATATGATTTTCCATCTCAGTTATGTCTGTCAACAAGGAGACAACGATAAGGACGTGCATTGTGCTCTGCTATTTGTCCATCATGAGAAACTCTCACTGGTCTCAAACAAGGAAAATGGTTGGCTTTTATGCTTGCTTCACATTGTCTGTGCTTGCTTTTAGAAAAGGACCACAATGGGACAGGCTGTTTAGTAGGGCCTGTAGTGATAGGACAAGCAGTAATGGTTTCAAACAGGGGAGATTCAGACCAGATATAAGGAAGAATTGTTTTACAATGAGGATGCTGTGGCTGCCCCATCTCTGGTAGTGTTCAAGGCCAGGTTGGACACAGGGGCTTGGAGCAAGCTGCTCTAGTGGAAGGTGTCCCTGCCTGTGGCAGGGGGTGGCACTGGATGAGCTTTAGTGCCCCTTCCAACACAATCCAGTCTGTGATTCTGTGAATGATCTTAGAGCCGTTTATGACTCTTAGATTCAAAAAGCTCAGATTCAACTCAATGCCTTGCTCCATTTAAGTTTCCTAATAAGCTTAATATTTGCAAAATAATACTAATAAACAATAAATAAAAATATCTACAAAAAAAATCAACTGAAAAATTAGGCGTTTGGAATCCTTGTTGAATAAGGGTCACAGAAGCTGTGGAAACTTTTCTGTGGGGTCTTCAATAAAGTTTCACATCCCCAGAGGAAAGCGTCACTGCTCCAGAGGGGAGCAGGTGGGTACTCCTTGAGGACCAGGAGCATCATCCCAACATTCCTACCTTGAACTGTGAGTCTGATATACTGGTTCTTTCATTTAAAGCATCTGGTCCTAGGGTCTTGCCATGACCAATGCGTGATCTTTATTAAGTTCTCACATTCTGCAAAGACTCACATAGGTTCAAAAATGTGGTTTAAAAAGCTCAGTGAGCATATTGCAGAGAGAAAGACAATGATCATCACAAAAACAGCTCAGTGAAAGAGGTTTGCATCCAGCACTGTCTTGTCATACCAAGGGGCAGGAAGAGAAATGAAGTGGCTTTGGGCCACCACACTTCTGCTCTGCTTAATAGAAAACGATCAAAGACAAAACCAGATCAAGTAACTGCACTGGCTCATGCTGCAGACCACAAAGAGAGGAAAGAATCTGTGCTCCAAAGAGAGCAAAAATACTGTTCAGGTTAATACTCTTGCAAATTCGAGTCTGTAGTCAGGGAAATCCACCCACCCGTGTGCTCTTCGGAGAGCTGGTCACACATATGTTAATGCTGGCTGAGGTCACTGGTTTTATTAAGCAAGTCAGCAATGTTACTTGCTCAGTGATACATATAAATAATAATAGTAGTGTTAGAGAAATAGTTTCTATAGCAACTGAAGTTGCTTAAAGATTTGCTGTTTGCTGTGAGATGCCAGCAGATGTTCTGGATGGTTTGTCATCTCCCTGTTAGCCATGTGTTCCTTACATGTCCAAATGATGAATAAGAGGATCATCCATTAGGAAACAGGTACTTTTTGTGCTGTTTATTGGCACTAATTCCTTGGATATCCACAGTCTTCATTCTGATTTCCAAGACCTTACAGACAGAAGGAGGCTTGTTCAGCATTCCAGAAGATAACCGCCAGAACCTGCAGTGGGGAGGCTTAAAGTGCATAGGCAGCCTGTCCCTCAAAGATTTGGTTTAACCTGTAGTCAGCAGCTCCCATTCCTCTTGGGCACACTGAAGTGTGCATTTCTTGGGATCTCTGCAGTCCTATGTCTCCTTGTGGAACTGGAGCTTTCCCCTTAGCATGAGTAATTCTTACACTTGCAGGCTGTGGAAAAGGATGCTTGGACTTCATTTCTGTACCTCTCTGGCAAGTGGTTTTGAAAGAATTCAGACACACTGGACAGAAATAGGAAGAGACTATAACAGCAAAGTCTTTGATGGTTACTAAATATTATCCAGGTTAATGTCCTAACACCCACCCTCAACCACTACAACACATTCACACTTCTCAGCAGAAATGAGACCTTTTGGAGTTACAAGCCAAACTCTGCCTGTCTGTTGCATAGCACATTAATGTCAGGTACAGAGTTTGATACCCTCTGATGAAGGTTGTGTGTGGGATAAATTAGAGTCTCTAATTTCTCTCTAAAACCAGTTTCTCACCACTGTCCTCACGTCATCACAGCTAGAACAGCATTAATACTGAAGCCTGTATCTGGTGACATTACAAGAATCATTATTTAATAGCATCACCATGTCTCTTGGTTCACTGTTGGCTGCCAGACCACCATCTGGGGACCCTGTTCTCCACCATCTCTGGAATTAATTTAGCCACTTTATAGAACTGGAAACAAAAAGATGTACTTTCCCAGTTCTTTCTCATCAAAAAAAATCACTAGTATTTCATAGAATCCCAGACTGGCTTGGGTTGGAAGGGACCTTAAAGCTCATCCAGTTCCAACCCCCTGCCACGGGCAGGGACACCTTCCACTAGAGCACGTTGCTCCAAGCCCTGTCCAACCTGGCCTTGAGCACTGCCAGGGATGGGGCAGATTCATGCTAAAGATTCTATTGCTGTCTCATTAGTTTGCACATTTTGGGGTTTGTGCTATAAATAATTACGACCCAAATTCTGGCTTTCTTTGCCATACTTTGCAAAAACCTCCCTGTACAAATAGCCTCACTGGGAAATGCTTTAGAGAACAGTCCATGCACTCATTTTAGTCTGGTCTCCAGACATTGCCTAGCAAACTTTGCACAAGCAGTATCTTTAATGAAATGACATACTACTGATAAATATAATAGTCTAAGACTGTCAGCTAATGAAGGATGACTCCAGGAGCTAAACACACACGACATTACAAGCCTGCTGTGAAAATTACCACCTGAAAACCTTTATTAAGAAATGATTCAATTTCCTGGAAAACAAACAAGCAAAGGGTTCGTGCTTTATTTATCACTGTACTGCTGTTCCAGTACTGCTACTGTCAAGCTAGAGCTACATGGAATCTCTAGGCTGTGCTAACAGGAAAGATGCTGTTAATAAAGCCTGTATCCCCTGTAGAGGATGATACACATCTCTCTTGGATGAGTGCTAAGTATGGAACAAAAGAGTGTGAATCCCAGAAGAGGGAGGCGGATGTTTTCTTGATGACAGTGGTTTTAGCTTTATTCAAGAGACTTCTCAACTGCCTGAGCAATCTCATTATGCAACTCTGCTCTTTCATCCTCATTTGTATGCACCTCTTCGAGCTCATCCACCCTCATTATAAGCCGCAAGGTCAGAGAGGCAAAAATTCATGAGACAGCAGTTACCATTAGAGAGCATCTGACCAAAACTGCACAAGTCAGAACTTCAAGGGTGGCCTGAGGACCTGGGCAGCGCCTTTGCTGACCAGTATCAAAAGGGGATTTTGTTTCCCCATGAGCAGGGAGTATAAAGCAAACTGTACTGGCAAGAAGGGCCAGTTCCGTTATGGAAAGAATCACATGAAGGAGGTTCCAATCCTTGTCTTAAGTTAGAGTTTTACAGCACTGCTTTAAGTCATTCACGATGTAAGGATTCTGCTTTGATGCACTGCAAGTCCTACTCACAGTCTTAGAGAAAACCAGGCAGAAAAGAACCAAATTGTCCTTGCCCTTGTCTTTGAGATCTTCCAGTCTTGGTGCTTCATACACCAGCAACCCAAGTTCTGATTTCCAAGAAAAGACACGTTTTCCACAAAAGAGCCCATCATCAGAGAGAAAATCATGCTTGGCAAGAGATCAGCATTTAGGTTTCATAAAACAAAGTCCACTCTAGCACATTAAACACCACCAGCACCTGCGTCACTGCTAGCACAGGGTCCTGAGGCCATTCCTATTGTTTAATTGTTAGCATGGTCCTTGGCAGGCTTCTGGTCAGACCAGCAGTGCTCTGCCCCAGAGTTCCTGGCCACAGTGTAGAGGTCAGTTTGGTCAGGCATCTCCTCAAAACCCAGCTGAGAGCAACCCTGTGGAGAAGGGCTTGTGGGTATCTGTGGATGAAAAACTGACTGGGATGTGACAATGTGCACTTGAAGCCCAGAAACCAGCCGTGAGCAGCAGGGGTAGGGAGGGGATTCTCCCCCTCTGCTCTTGTGAGTTCCCCCCCTGCAGTCATGTGTCCAGCTCTCATGAGACCCCAACACAAGAGGGACAGAAAACTTTTGGAGTGAGTTGAGAGGAAGGCATGGAGATGCTGTGAGGGCTGAAGCAGCTCTGCCCTGGAGCCAGGCTGAGAGAGCTGGCCTGGTTCAGCCTGGACAAGAGAAGGCTCCTTAAGGGGAGACCTTAGAGCAGCTCCAGTGCCTAAAGGGGCTACAGGAAACCTGGAGAGGGGCTTTGGACAAGGGCCTGTAGGGACAGGACAAGGGGAATGGCTTTAACCTGCCAGAGGGGAGACTGAGATGAGCTCTTAGGCAGAAGCTCTTCCCTGGGAGGGTGCTGAGGCGCTGGCACAGGGTGCCCAGAGAAGCTGTGGCTGCCCCATCCCTGGCAGTGTTCAAGGCCAGGTTGGACACAGGGGCTTGGAACAACCTGCTCTAGTGGAAGGGGTCCCTGCCCATGGCAGGGGGCTGGAACTGGATGAGCTTTAAGGTCCCTTCCAACCCAAACCTTTCTGTGGTTCTATGATGGTCTCTAGTTTCAACACCAGTTTAGAAGGAGGAAAAAAGTTACCAGTGGTTTCCTTTGAAAGAGAGTGTGAAGACTAACACATATTGTTACTGTAGATGATGGGCTGAAGCTCTTCAGAGTGCAGTGAGCATTCCCAGCACATGTCCCATGGCATTTTGATTTCAACCTTAATTTGCTCATATAGGCAAGCCCCAGAACCTCTGCGGGTCACTGTGATTAGGATCCTTGAACACTTTAGGTGAATATTTCTTGCAGCTTACTAAAATGTACCAGTTCAAGAGTAATACTGATTTGCCCTTTGCCATGTAACTGAGGACAGGGAAAACTGCAGCGGTGTATTGTATCATACAGAGTATATTACTCACTGGATAAAACAGCAGTTTGTCAATCTGTTTCATTCGGTCACAGGCTAGGCTTAACGGGCCAAATTCTGCACATAGCTGCCTCCCAAGAGGAGCAAAGTGCACACCTTGGAGCTCTCATTAAAGAGGTTAGGCATTCCATGTGTTTCAGGTGAAAGAGTAATGAATGGCAGTTTAGGCAGCAGGAAAGCACAGAAACTCACCCAGCTGCTCCAGAAAAGGCTTTTTTTCCTAAAACTGCCCAGAAGTCACACTTTCTTTCAAAATACTCTAAGTGCTAACTCTGAAGCCTCTGACACGCTCCTCATTTCATTACTAGATGGCGATTATGAGACCAGGAGGCCTTTCTGCTGACTGCAGGGGTCTCCAGCTATAGAAATCTGACATCTGTTTGACATTATTATTCCATTGGAAGAGTAAATCTTCAGTCCCTTGGCTTTCTTGTGGGCTCTGACACATTCCACTTCAGTGACAAGTGTCCCTTGAGCCAGCAGTGACTTGACAGGGTGGGAGGTACTCCTGCAGAGGAACTGACAAATGCTTTCCACAAGGACCTGAAGTACCCTCAGGAAGTAGGCAGAATTCCTGCATGAACATTGAGCTGAAAAGGAAGCCTCCGAATTCCAACAGATTTGTGTTCCTCCCCATATTACTGAATTTACGTGTGACACTATAGATTCTTGTAAGAAATCACAGCAGATCGAAGACCACAGCAGTTCATACCCACAGGTTTCCTCATACGTGGAAGCAGGCTACAAGAGCTGCATGGTCTTGACCTTCTGAACAATTTCTGCTTCCTTTCCTAACAGAAGCTAGAGCTACTGGGTTGCCTTCAGTCATTCCAGTGGAAATCCGAGACCAAATGAAGCTGTTTCATGTAAGGTTGCCAAACCCAAGCCGAGAGTAGAATTATTCACTAGTCCAAAGCTCACAGAGGATCACACTCCATCAACTCTTTAAAGTATGCTGGTGGTCAGGTGATAATGTATAGCAATGTCTCCTTTCACTTAAGGATCTCCAAATACTTTACAGATGGGAACGGAGATGTGTAAAGCGGAATTTCCCAGCTCCACTTTGCAGAGAACATTTTGGGGGCTTACTGTATTCAAGGAATTCATCCTGGCTATAAGAGAAATAGAAAAGCTGGGAGAGGGGCCTCAGGAACTTGATTCCCAGCACTTGGATGAAAGCATCAGGCATGACATCACCTCACAAGATAAGAGTTCATTGTTTCATGGCTGAGCGTCTTCTCCCTTCGATGTGGAGATTAGCTCATGTAAACTAAACACAGGAAAACAACAGCCAAAATCCTTCCTCCACAGCACAGAAAAGGCAAATTGTGTTGCTCTCACTGACATCACAGGAGTAGTGGGTGCAGTTTAACACCACAAGCATCTCAGAGCCACGTTCATGACAGCTGAGACCATCATTTGGGTTCCCATTCTATTGTTCCCATTCTATCGTTCCCATTCTATCATCAACACCACCACTGCAACACCTCTGTGGTCTCCCAGCCAGAAGGAAGTGGGATAGTTTTCTTGAAGGATTAATTAGGGACTATAACCAAAGCAAACAAAACCCCCACAAATCAACCCTGACAGCTCTTAAATCTTTTCTCCTTGTCAAGCCTCTTGTGATTTCCTACGTGTGTTTTACCAGTTCTCTAGCCTCCAAGAATTTCCTCCTCCTAGATAAACCACAAGTATCTAATGTAATACTACACTGTAATCAACTGGCATTTCAGCCAAGCTTTCTTATCAAATAGAAAGGACAAACCAGGGCACAAACACAACATTCTCTTCACTGCAGTCACCCTTTATTTTAATTTGGTGTTTTATTTATTTCAAAATAGCATTTTTAATCCAACAGAATTATTGTGTTCATACTCACAGATATAGGGACTACAGCACTGACTGACAACAAGTATCTTTACACAGTAAGTAGGCAACTGCAACTGGGTGGGTTGATGTACTGGCTGTCTATCATATGGGACGTGTCTACATCATGCTGCTGAATAGTAATGGAGAGACTCCTGCCTTAACAGCAGCATTGCATGTGCACAGAGTGCAGCAGAACACTGCGCAGAGCAGCCACCAACATCAACAGAGGCTGAAATTCCTCCATGACACTCTCTTCCCTCTCAGACCTTGGTTTGTCAGCTGTGATGGAATGGTCCTTAGCATTTCAGCCCCTAATTCCTACATCTCTCCACCCACAGCCAGCTGGGCAGTCAGACTCTGTGTAAAGATATGCTTCTCAGAGGATGGGTAGGTGTTGTCATTAGACACTGGTAATGATGCCTCCTACCAGGGGAGACAGGATGAACTGTGAGCTGATGACATGTTCCACCCACTCCCATTTATGCAGGAACACACACACACACACATACGGCCAGCTGGAGGCACAGAAAGAGAGAAGATCAAATATAGCTCCTTCAGCTGTGAGGGAAAGATCCTACAACACACAGACAGGCAGCAGCCTATTAATCAGGCACAGACTGCAGCACTGCCACTTATCAATAGCATCTGCTGCTTTAGAAAAAGCAGAAAAAGCTGTTTAGGAGCTTGGGGCTTTCCAAATATTCTTCTTTTTCCCCTTAACAGTTGTTCTCACTTTCCTCCTTATGGTACAGTCATGGAGATTTGAATATATTGTGATTCCTTGCAGAAAGAGGAACTCAATGCAGTGCACACACAGCACTGAGGTTGTGGTTCTGCTCTTCCCATCTCAAACTCCTTGGTGTATCAGAGACTTTCTATCCTAGCTAGTAAGTAAAAATGGATATATGCACTTGGTCTGTCCCACCATTAAAAAGACAGTGCTTATGATCCCTGCCTTCTTGCTCCACAGACTTAAATGCCAGCAGGCAAGCTCCCATTTTTAACAAAGCCATAGAGAGGCAGCCTGCAGACTCACACAGACACCACCGTGTGCAGTAACATGCCACTTCCATTTAGATGACTTCCTTCACAATGGTGAAAGCTAGAAATTTCCTTTACAAAGTGTAAACAAACCAAAGTTTAGATTCTGCCTATGCTGAATGAGGCTCATAAATGCATGATGGAGGCCAGACACAGCCCACAGGGCATATGTGTGACACCTCTGGCCTACAGGGACAGGAAATGGTTATAAATAGTCTGTCTCATTTCAGTTCTCTGAAGACAAATATTTTTGACACAGAGTGCTCGAGCACAAAGAGTCATTTGTAGACCACCCAGGAGACTTGCATTGAAATGACCTTTCTTTGCTTGAATGATCAGTTATACTAACGTTTGTTTCATGAGATGCAACGTTTGTTCTTAAATGGAAGCAGCCCAGAGGAGCCATGTATATAATCCCACTTACTTGTTGGTCACTGCCTGCATAAACTCATCAATCAGTTCGTCGTACTGTTTCCCACGAACCCTCTTGTGTTTCAGTCCAATATAGAGTGGATCACTCAGGAGAGCCTAGGACACAAAGCAATTCCGTTGACATCTTCTCTTCCACGGGTGGACTGAGATTTATGTCCCAGCCTACCCAAAAAGTTTCTCTGTTGTGGTCATATGAGTTTTACTTTCTATGCAGTGAAGGCCACCTCATACAGCTCTTCCATAAGAAGCTATGGACAATCTTTGTGTAAATAAAGTCAGAGGGATGTAATGCTTCTTGACTGCCATAGGAAATAGAGCTCTGTCTGCATCCCCATCTGCTCTACCAAAGGCTCCCTGCCAAGGTGCCTCACTCAGAGTGAATAAAACCGACCTTGTGTGAGGAGTGTTTATTGCTCATTTAGTTCTCCGTTTTGCACTGAGGTTACCAGGAAAGCTGTTGACCATAAACAGTGCTTTGAGCAATGAAGACCACCTGAAGTAACTTGAAATGACCCGTGTCATTTAGCTATTAGGTGACAGCCCAGAACCAGTGATCGGATGCCAAAATGTTCCCAAGCTCTGCACCTACCTAGCACTCACCTCAGTTATCTGCAGGTGTCAAGGCAAGGTATTTTGATACAACAGATTAGTTCAGTTTTTGGCTCCAGCTAGGAATACAAACCCAAGTTGTTTATCCAAACAATCCAGCAGACGTTCTGTCAGGACCACTAATCCATCTAAAAAGGACTGGGTCAGCATGGAAATAGGACATACTTTGGGCAAATTTCAAGGACAGGTGGGCCAACACATCTCTTAGCCACAGAAGTGCAACTCCCAGTTTCAGGAACTGAATCATCCACAGGAGAAGGGGATGAGCCATCTCAAACCTATTGTCCTGCAGCCATATGGCCCACAATATTGGCAGGTGTGCTAAAATCAGATCTGTTTTACAGTCACAGCTGTTTTCCCTTAGAAGGGAAGTTGAAAGAGTTTTCCCCTAAGTTTGACATATTAACTCTTCAGGGCCATTGAATATGCTGTAGCATCTCTCCTATGGAGACAGGCTGAGAGAGCTGGGCTGGTTCAGCCTGGACAAGAGAAGGCTCCTTAAGGGGAGACCTTAGAGCAGCTCCAGTGCCTAAAGGGGCTACAGGAAACCTGGAGAGGGGCTTTGGACAAGGGCCTGTAGGGACAGGACAAGGGGAATGGCTTTAACCTGCCAGAGGGGAGACTGAGATGAGCTCTTAGGCAGAAGCTCTTCCCTGTGAGGGCGCTGAGGGGCTGGCACAGGGTGCCCAGAGAAGCTGTGGCTGCCCCATCCCTGGCAGTGTTCAAGGCCAGGTTGGACACAGGGGCTTGGAGCAACCTGCTCTAGTGGAAGGTGTCCCTGCCCGTGGCAGGGGTTGGAACTGGATGAGCTTTAAGGTCCTTCCAACCCAAACCAGTCTGGGATTCTATGAAACACTAAGCAGACCCATTTGCACCACCTCACTGATTGTTCCTGTAGCGTCACGTACTCTGGAACCAGTTAATGGAGAATAAACTTCTCCCATAGGCAAGTTGAGAAATGCCAAGCTCTAGAAAAAGACCAATTTGCTGAAATAATGTACAAAGTATTATGGACTGTCAGAAAAACAAGCCAGAACTGATGCTAGAAATATGACTACTATACTTAATCCATTCTAGCTGAGGTTCCTGTGTTAGTAACACAGAGACAGATTGGATGCATATAAGAGGTGTCTTATTTCTGCACTGAGTTTACTCTTGGGCAGGACGGTCCTAGGACATGCTCAGGGTTTGGTTAAACTGGGTTTATGCACATGAGAAAGCCATTAAATAAAGATATTATTTATATTGTGAGGGAATACGTTGTTCATATTGCTGGAAAACAGCAAGTTCTGTACCTTAATCCCAGATGTGGAAATTGCCTCCGCAAGGAAGTTCCTAAACACGTAAGTTACACTTGATGTTGGGCAGAACAAAAGTGCCCAAGACTGATTCTGGGAGTCACCATCTGACCCTTGGAGATGCCTAAAAGTCATTGGTGCCATTTTAGTGTCCCCTGGATACTGAGATAGAAACAGATGGTCAGAAGCTTCTCATGGGAAGCACTTTCACCCAGGTCCCTGTGGAATGAAACTCCAGCTGGGAGGCTCAGAGCATCCAGCACTTGGTGGTGTCCAGACCAGCATGGAGGAGAAGGAAGAGATGAAGGAATCAAAGTCAAGTACAATGCCCCACTGACTGGAAACTCTAAGAAGTGAAAGACTGAGCCTTAATTCCTGCTTTAGCCTCAGAGGGTCCAAATGCAGAGTTCCCACTTTTTAGGAAAGACCATGGATCAGGCTGAGATGAGCACACCCTATATTCCAGAAGTCCATGACAGGGCAACATGCTAAAGGGATAAAATAATCCTGGGAGCAGATATCAAAGAGGTAATTGGGATTCTCACCCCAGATGCCATCCATGACCACTGATTTTGCTTTCTTTCATTTTTTTCAAGTGTCCAGTGTGAGACACTTGGGGCTGCAGTGAAAGAGGTGCAGAAGATTGCATCTGAAAACATCGACACTCATTTCCTCTTCATACACAAACTCTTATACCCCAGATTTGTTATTTCTCTCTAGAAACACATGTCTGGTTTACTTGAGGTCAAGTGAGGCACAAGGACACTGTACAGCAACAGACAAACCCAGCCCATCACAACTGACTTTAGGATATTAATTTGAGTTTGAGAAAGACATCCCTCACAGATGTCCATTCTGGCACAGCTGAGATGTGCTTCGGCCTTTCTGAGCCAGAGTCATAAGGCAAGAATCCGCAAACAGATGGAGTCCTCTTGTCTGGTTATCATGTGCAGTGAAGTGTGCAGTCTGACAGAACACTGAAATTAATCATCCCCAAACCACCCACTGGGGATTCTCCACTTTCTGGAACACAGTCACCAGTATCTGCCTGCTTTTTCACAGTTACCATAGGAAGAATAAATCTGGGACTTCCTGTACAACATCTTTCAACTCACCTTGCCATGTTGCCACTCCAACTGGCAATACTCTGAGTCTTCTCACCAGGGGACCACGAAGCTGTTTAGTGTTTATTTCAGTTCCCCATAAGAGAAAAAGTTTCTTTAGCATCAAACAGGAATGAAGCCTGCCCACTTCCCTGCAGTGCTGGTCTAGCCATCATCTCATCCTGGATGGCTCTGCCTGTGCCTCCACATTTAGGGACTGGCCTCAGTGAAGCATAAACCTCAATTCTTTCTCCCCCCTCTCCCTGTCAGATTAATGAAGAATGGTCTTACCTCGTTGTCTGTGCCAACATCCAGCAGGACAGGGAGACACTGTTGTGGGTGAACTCCACCACAAGCTGTGTACAAAGCAAGCTTCCCAACTGGGATACCCATGCCGTAACTTCCTAGATCTCCTAAACCGAGAATCCTCTCTCCATCTGTCACCACAATAGCCTAGGGGGATGAGGATCAAAAGAGACTGTTGTATGGCATTGCCAAGGCTCCAGAAACAAACCCAGCTCCACTGTCTTCACACTGATGCCATTTTGCAGTGGCATTGTGCAATGGGTATTTGCTCTTTCTATGTGACACCACGTTAACTAGCTGTTAGTGATAGAGGGCTGCTCATTTTTGGGGGGAGGGATGATATGGTTGATGGGGAGCTGCTTGCACTATGGGAGAGCAGCAGTTCTGCTTACCAGCACTTCAATCACCTGTAGCATGGCTTTTTGAGCATCCTCAGCTGTATAACAAGAAACACCACAAAAGAGATCTGCCTTTCATTTTTCCTCTTTTTCTTCTGGAAAAAAAAAGAGCTCGGTACACAAGTGTTTGTGCTTATGAACTGCATCTGTTACTGTGGAAGTAACAAGCTACTGTTTTCACACTATTGTAGAGTAGCTGTGGAGTAGCCAAGATGAGACAATCAAAACAAAACTCACTATAAGCGGGTTCCTCTGCCTCCGATTCCCCTGACTGCAAAGTGAGGTAGTCAGAAGCCATCAGCATGGACTGCAGAGAGGCTCCCACATGATGTATTTAATATTAGACCTTTTTTCCCACCCAGCTGGGAGTTAAACAATTGCCACTTGTGCCTTTTGCATTTCAACAACATCGTAATGTGCCACTTCACCAAAATCTCTGATCCATCATTTTAGATCTTATTATTGTACCATTTCTTTGTGACAAGAAGGGGAAAAAAAAGCTTGCTTAACGTTGTCCAGATTAGAAGCCTAAAGTTGGGCGATTCAACCCATACTGCACATCACTTGAGATCTTAGGAGGCAAGTGACCCACCAGATCTGACTAAACTTCCCCAGTTTTAGGTTAACTGCTCCGTTTGCTGGCTTTGTCCCCAGGGTCAGGCACTCTTTAAGGAAATTCTGAACTCCAGTAAGAACAGGAATTTACTGGAGCCCAGTCCCACTGTGGGAGATGAGCTGTAAATACAATAATAAACCTCAGCTCTCAGCACTTGGGAGACCAGAGCGCTCACATCAAATGGTTTATCAGCCTGCAGGGGACTCATGCACAGCCTAGCTTGGATTTCAAAGCAGAAGACTGCAGAGAAGCTCTTTATTTGCTGATCTGGCAAAGTTAAGGCTAAACTTAGGACATACATGTGTGTGCTTTCGTGAGAAATAAAAGAATGGGAGATTAGAAGCTACAGATGTACTTCCTTGGTGGCATAAAGATGCATTGGTTCATTGCTGTGATGGAGAAGCATTTTGTTGTTTATGAGTGGGATAAACCTTTTTCCTATTTCAGGAAGAATCATACTCATCTGTTTCAGTGTCTTTTCTTATTCAAACTATATACACATCCCAAAACTATGTTCTCCCTCAACCTAAACCACTGTTTCAGAAATAAGCCTGAGGAGAAACTAGAGACCCAGAGGACACACGCATCTATTCTGCATTTTACATCTATTTTGCTCTCTAGCAAAAATAACCCCCTCTGTTATGGTTTGAGGCATGATACATTTCAGGGTTGCAAAGCTCATAATAATAGTGACAACCAGTATGCAACAGAGGTTATTTTGACATGATCCTCCTATATGCAGAATATGAAGTGGCTGTTGCCACTTTCTTGTCACTAAGAAGTGATCCTTCAATGAAGGATCTATTCAAACCAAAAGGTCTATACACTGTCCTTAGACTAGAGGTTGGACAATCCCCGACATTCAGTCATGGCAGTAATACACTTATCCACCTCCATTTTGGAACTGTTTCCTGTTTTTCCTTCCTTCCTTCCTTTGCTTTTCCTTCTGAGTCAGTGTGAAATGCTAGCGATGGGAAAGCCTCTTTTTGGGTGGGCTCCATCTGTTTGTGTGTGCTCAATTCTTTACCACACCCAGAGGATGCAATCGGGACTCGAAGGCAGAGACGCGAATAGGGAAAGCGGCAAGCACAAGAACTGCTCCAGGTTTATCCTGAAAAGTGATGCAAACTATTTGAAAAGGACTTGAAATCCTAATTATGCAGATAATATATATGTAAGTTATAATGAATCAAAATATTTCTCTTGAGCACAGATCCCCTTGCATCCAAACAAATAAGTGATCACATGTGAGCCTAAAAACTGCTTGATAGCACTTAGATATCCATCAGAGAGGGAAATTTTCTTCATCCTTAGATGTGCTGCACTCTATAGGTACCAAAGCTCCTCAAAATAACACTGAACAGAAGATACAGCATAGGAGACATTCATTACTGTCTCTATCAGATAAAGGAATGGTTTCAATTGTTCATGCGACCAGAACTCAACAAACAGGACTTTAATCTCTAGCTGAGCAGCACAGACCCTTCAAACTGAAGGGCTGGTTTAACAATCAGAACCTGTTTTCTGCTTCCAGCTGTGACACAATTTTCCTGATGACTCCAGGCAAGTCTTTGGCTAAAGGTAAAGGTTGGGTGTGCAGTTTAAGCTGATCATTTAACTGATGGGGAGAGACAGAAGCCTCCAGAGTCCATCTCCTCCCTCCAGCAGCTGTTTTGGGAAGGGATGAAAGGGATATTTCTCTTTGAAGATGCTCATCTCTCTCACGAGTCCAGATTACTGAGTCTTCTCCTGTAAGGAAAAGCTGGAAGAACTGGGGTTGTTCAGCCTGGAGAAGATACTGAGGACACCTTATTGTGGCCTTTTAGCACTTAAATGAGGCCTATAAGAAAGATGTGGAGGGACTTTTTAGCAAGGCCTGTTATAACAGGATGAGAGGTGATGGTTTTAAACTAAAAGAGGGGAAATTCAGGCTGGATATGAAGAAGAAATCTTTTACAATGAGGGTGGTAAAACACTGGCATGGGCTGCCCAGAGAGGTGCCCAGATGCACCATTCCTGGAAGCATTCAAGACCAGGCTGGGTGTGGTTCTGGGCAACCTGATCTAGTTGAAGATGTCAATGCTTATTGCAGGGGGGTTGGACTAGGTGACCTTTGTAGGTCCCTTCCCACTCAAACTATTCTGTGGTTCTATGGTAACTGAGATGGCTCTGGACCACAGGCCATATGCAGTAACCCAGTTTCACAATGCCAAGGTAGGAGGTGTGTGGTCCAGCAGTCATCCAGAGCACTACAGTGATTTCCATGCCGCTGAGGCATGTGCCACTGTTGGCATTCCCATTTCTCTGTACTGACTGCATGAGGGCAGCGTTCACAAGATGAACTCATACTCTGCCTTGAGTGCACCAAGAGAAAACGCTACATGGAAGGATGAGCTTGAACAGCCCTGTACATTGTTATCCTGATGGGGATTGAAGATGCTGAGTGAATTTCTAGGTGAGCATCCTATGGAAAGAGAAAGGGAGGGAAGCAGTGAGGAAGGAAAGGAAGGAAAGGAGGGAAAGAAGGGCAGAAGGCCAGCGCAGTACCTAGCATGACAACACACTTGTGTTGGAATAGAATATATAGTTTCTAGATTATCCTACTTTGAGATGCTCATAGCTGCCACGATGAAACCCTGCCGCAATGCCATCCCGTAGGATTCTCTTGCTTTAGCACCATGCAGAAAAAGAGTACCAGATTAGGGAACCAGAGAGAAAATTGGGATGGGGAGGCACTGATGAGTCAGTCATCACTGATGATGCCTGTCAGCATTCTATCCAATGTTTCTTCATGGCACAATTCATAAGCCACCCTGGAGGAGACATGAAAACCCCACGCTCCCATATGAGTATGTTCAGAAATGGCTTCCTGCTTGTTCTGTTTCTGGCACTGCCCTGGGTTCAGCAGTAGCAGTCATTTTTCTCCTTCTTGGTAGCTGGTGCAGTGCAGTGTTTTGACTTTTGGCTTGGGAGCAGAGCTGATAACACTGATGTTTTGGTTTGGCCAAGGACTTTGTGAGCCTCATGCTCTGCCAGGGAGGAGGGGAAGCCAGGAGGAAGCAGAGACAGGACACCTGACCCAAACTGACCAAAGAGGTATTCCATACCACAGCACGTCATGGCCAGGATGTAACTGGGAGTGAGCTGGAAGGGCTGGGAGACTGCGGGGTGGGAGTCAGAGCTTGGTCGGGCTGGGTGGGGGTGGGGCGAGTTATCAGTCGGCTGGTGGTGAGGTGTTGTATTCTCTTCCCTTGTTATTTCCTTTATCATTATTATCATTGGTGGTAGCAGCAGTGATTTGTGTTATACCTGAGTTACTAAACTGTTCTTATCTCAACCCGTGGGAGTTGCATTCTTTTCGATTCTCCTCTCCGTCCCTCCGGGAGTAGGGGGAAGGCAAGAAGGGGGGGAAGTGAGTGAACGACCTGTCTGACTGGGTTTAAACCACGACAGGCACTATGGTTCTTTCAGAGCAGCCCAGTTACATCAGGGGGGTAGAGGTGTGGCACACTGGATCTTGGCTGAGGCTTTGCTAAGCTAAGCAGAACACCCTTCCAGCCATTCCAGGCAGAGGATCCAAGCCTATGACCCAGATTTCCCATTTCCACAGTTGCCATGAATCTCTAATGAGCCACAAAGCAGAATGTGAGCAACAACTCCAGGTATTTCTTCACTGTCTTCAATGGGATTTATTGGTGTTTATGTTCAACCTTCTCAAAAAGCTGGGTCCCTCCAGGGACTGATGTGCAGTGCAGGTGCCTCCCTAGTTATCTCAACATCTCAAGTGTTCCAGTTCAGGCAGGGAGAAGCCTGTGTACAAAGACACAAGGAACCCTGCAGTTCAAACTAGGGATGCTGATGAAATTAGCTGCCTTTGTAGTCTGGCAAATCTGGAGCATAGATAGTCTGGATCTCTTCCATGGACCACTGCCCTTCCTATGGTCTGGTTTGGGTGCCAGAGTGGGCTGTTTCAACAACAGTCTCTCATCTTTCTGTGCCAGTTTCCCCATCTGCAAAAACATATCTATTAGCCTTAATGAGTTCTGCTCATAGTTCCCTGTCAGAAAGAAATGGAAATACTGAGATCTTTGGATAGAGTAAGGACAAAATTTCTAGTTTGCATCTGTTCTCCACAGTTCCAAAGACAAGGTTATAGGAATATGATTACTTTTTCTGGAAATATGTCAAATTCCTCTTTTTTTGGCCCTGAGAAATGGAAAATGCTTGCAAGGGTTTCTCAGCTGCCAACCCTTTGTTCTTGGAAGAAACAGCTGATAGGGGACCAAACCTGTCAATAGCCAGGGAAATTCCCAGCCACGTGTACTTTCAGACTGATGGAAGGAGGTGACTGGCAAGACCTGTCTTAAGTATTAACATCTCATGGTATTTCATGCCAGGGACTTGCCCAGCCCCGAGCTCTAGTGAAAAACACAAGATCACTTGTTGGGTGGGGTGTTCAGCTGCTGGATATCAAGTATTATTTGCAGAGTTGCCAGTGTTCTGGATGCTGCATGACTCACTGGATTGGGAAGGAGTCCTACAAGCAAGTCAGTTACAGAGATACCTTAAAGATGTATCTTTGCTACATGCGTTCTTCAACAGACATATCTTGTTTCTCCACTAGGACCCCTATTCTGCACAAGTTCATTATCACGTACAGTCTTTAATGGCCAAAGTCCTGTTAATTCTGATAAAGTTGATCTTGACCATATACACACATAACAGAGTCTCTGAGGTCCAACCTGGAATGGAAACTGAACCTGAACTGAGTCCAGCTTGGAAACTCTCTGAGGAAGGAAGTAACTCTTCGCTTGTCCTTTTAAATAGGCAATTCTGTAAACAATGCCAAGCAGTTTCAATCAAGATCCCATTTTGTACCCAACTCCCTGTAATTTCCCAGTCCCCAGAAGATGTGCCGCATACCTTAATGTTTTCTTCAGGCCAAGAGTCTAGCATTGTTGCGATGTGGCCTTTGTCATGGATGGTGATAAACAACCCCCTAAGAAAAGAAGAAAAAGAAAAGAAAAATGAACCTTGTAAAAAAGTTAATAACCCCAAGATCAAATAAAACAGGTAAAACCTGAAAATGGAGGGAAATGACCTGCTGAGCACAAAACCAGCAATTCACTGACATGAAAATGAGGCCTCAATGGATTGCTAATGACAATTCTCATTTCAAAACCCAAAGGCTCAAGGTCCTTAATAACATCTTCACTCAACAGCCACCGGTGTGGCACATTTCAGCCATGTGAAACATCTTGATGCTGCAAGGGCTGGAGCATCTCTACCATGGAGACAGGCTGAGAGAAATGGCCTTGTTCAGCCTGGAGAAGAGAAGGCTGGAACTGTTCAAGGCCACGATGGATGGGGCTTGGAGCAACCAGCTCTAGTGGAAAGTGTCCCTGCCCATGGCAGGGGGTTGGAAGTGGATAAGCTTTAAGGTCCCTTCCAATCCAAACCAGTTTGCTTTGGGAAGCAAACTCTGCCTTAGTGCAGAAGGAATTTCTAGTTAAAATAACTGCTAAATGCAGGGGAGGCTGATGGTTTTACAGAAGCCTTGTTACATGTTCTTTCCTGAGGAGTTTATTGTTGGCCATTCAAACAGTGAAAGCATGATCCTTCTCACCCAGTTACCAATGTCATTGATGTGGATGGCTACTACGGAGCTAGACATTTTGAGTCTCCCCTCTAGCCAACAGAGCTCTGACTGGATCAGTATTTGCCATAGCATTTGCTTTGACCCAGGCCAAACCTGCCCTTGCAACACTGTTTTGCTCTTGCATATCTAACCTCAGTTTTCAACACTTGCATTCACCACAGGAAAACCACCAAAACTTATGCAAAATGAAAGAGAAAATTAAATGCTCGGATGAAACCTCAGTGCGAAGCATTTACACAAACAATAGCATACCTGATTGCACAACACAAAGATCTTCAAGGTTTAAACAAAAATGCCTTCTTTTTCATAAAATGAGGAACTGGAAGCCAGCATTCTTGAAACATGTTTTAGACTCGTGGCTTGTTTTAATCTTCTTTGCTTCTATTACAAAAACCAATACCCATTGCAGGGATTCTTCCAATACCCGGGACAATGTTATTCATATTGATTCATCTCTTGCCTTTTATGCAGCACTAACCCCAAAGGAACAACCTCCTCCACATCTGTCCCAGGGGAAATCACTCGTATTGCTCACAGCTCTCTCTTATCAGCACAAATCAAGGGCTCTAACTCAGGGGCTCCTCTTTGCAAGAGGAGGCACCCATTTTCCTTGCCTTCTTATCTGCTCACCAAAGCAGGAGCTGTGCTGGTTATTCATATCAGCTGGAACAACAGAGAAATGCATTTTTGTTGCTTGCATCTCTCTACTATTGCTCACAGCCCTAGGACGTTCAGATCTGGTTATGGTTTGGGGTTCTAGTGTGAAATATTAGGTAGAAAACACTTGAAAACAATCTCCATTGTAAGTCCATACGAGTGATGAATAATCAAACATAATTGGGTTACGCTCTCTGGCAAGGGCTTCTCTCACACGACTCTTCTAGGGGGCAGATATCTTCCCACAGTCAACTGTGGGATCCCAACTGAAAAAGCCCTTTACTTTGAAAAGAAGAGAAATGAAAGTGTTGACTTCAACAGTGATCAAATCACAATCACACAGGAAGATCAGAAATGCAAAGAAAAGAAAGTAATGGTCCATTTATTCAGCATAATTCTTTAAAACCATGCCCAGTAATCAACAAACTAATCATATACACATGGCCTATCTCAAAGGCAGTATTCACAGATGTCAATCTGCATAAAAAAAGGGTACTGGGCTGCTGCCATCTGCATTTAGAAAGGAGTTACTAACTAGGAATTAGAAGCATAAATTCATAACATCATTGCAGATACTTCACGTAATGAAGTTTCCATATATAATAAAGACACCTATTAAAGCGTGTGTCATTCTCTCCCATCTTTTCAGTGCTGAAGCTATTTAACCTTTGAAAGACATCCAGCGCTCACAGCAGAAGCTGAAACCCATCAGTGGGCTTGACGAAGCGCAAGACCTTCACTCTTCTTTCAGGCTATGCTACTGAATCCTAGCTACATATATCCACTGTCAGTCATCCCATTCATAGAGCAATTCAGGTGAACAATTGCTGTTTACTCCAGGCCAAATCAGATGGATTAATTTAGACTAACAGACACACTAAGTTCTGGTGTGCTCAACATAAAAAGGACATGGAGCTGTTGGAACAAGTCCAGAGGAGGCCACGAGGATGATCAGGGGACTGGAGCACCTCCCTTATGAAGACAGGCTGAGGAAGTTGGGGCTGTTCAGCCTGGAGAAGAGAAGGCTGCGTGGAGACCTCATAGCAGCCTTCCAGTATCTGAAGGGGGCCTATAGGGATGCTGGGGAGGGACTCTTCATTAGGGACTGTAGTGATAGGACAAGGGGGAACTGGTTCAAACTTAAACAGGGGAAGTTTAGATTGGATATAAGGAGGAAATTCTTCCCTGTGAGGGTGGTGAGGCACTGGAATGGGTCGCCCAGGGAAGCTGTGAATGCTCCATCCCTGGCAGTGTTCAACGCCGGGTTGGACAGAGACTTGGGTGACATGGTTTAGTGTGAGGTGTCCCTGCGCATGGCAGGGGGGGTGGAACTGGATGATCTTAAGGTCCTTTCCAACCCTCACAATTCTATGATTCTCATGGTACCACCAGCTTTGGAAGGGAAGCCTTCAGGAGCAGAAACACTGATCCATCTGGGGAAAGCCCCACAAACTGAACTCAGCAAAGGTTTGCTGATGACTGAACAGGGAAGAAAACGCAGCCAGGTTTCTCTCAAAGGAACCCAGATTATAGGAGAGGTAATAAGAGGAAAAGCTTATTTGTGGCTTTGAGAACAGCCAGGTAGAACTCTGAATACTGAGAGGGACAGGCTGGTCTATGTGGGCCAGTAGTAAATGAGAAACATCCAAGTTGTAATAAAATGAATCAACTTGGTGTTTTTTTCCTGAGGAAAAGATGCAGCCTAAGCATTCTGAAGAATGAATGCAATCTATGCAACAGATTCTGCCTTTATCATCATGCCTCCTCTATTGGGATTACAGTTGATAAATTGCTTCAGAGAAGCAAAAAAGACAAGGAGGCAGTTCTCCTTTAATCCCATTGGGACTCAATAAAAATGATTCAATTAAAGTAAACCACTAAGAAGATAAGTCATTTTGATCAAGTCATGTAACATGGGCACTATGTGGGGCAAGCACACAACCTTGTTTTCCACAACAGAAAACTCACCTGTGCCCAGGGACCTGCCATTCTACATGGGTTTAGTCACCGTATAGCTTTATCCCCTCTCAGAGAGGCAGCTACACACCCAGTTATCTGGAAACCAAACGCACGTGCATGGGGCAAAACCACAAGCAATAGAGCTGAGTGAAAATTAACTGCCCCAGCAATGTCAAGCCAGAACACACACGCTGTACCACTACTTCTGGCTAAACAGTAACCTTCAGAGAGCTGTTATCCCTCAGAGCAGGGAGTGCTCCAGCCTGCATTCATTAGGGTTTCAGGGCTGCAGCTTCCCATTATTCAGTCCATTAACATCACAGGTTTCCCTACAGCTGCCTTTAGTTAAGGTAAAAGCCAGCCTTGATTTTATTGTGCCACTGGGCATGCTATAAGGTTGCAGGGAACTTTCAGGAAGGTTACAGCTTCTTAATCTGTCACTGAGGCAGTATTTCTGTCTGCACCTTACTGACACCCCGTGATGAATGATGCTCCTCAAGGACTGGTATCGGGACTGGTATATGTTTATGCTGTTTAACATCTTTGTCAGCAACATGGACAGTAGGACTGATGCACCCTCAGCAAGTTTGCTGATGGCAAGAAGCTGTGGTTCAGTTGATATGCTGGAGGGAAGGAATGGGATCCAGAGGGACCTTGATATGCTTCAGAGGTGGCCAATGTCAGCCTCATGAGGTTCAACAAGGCCAAGTGCAAGGTCCTACACCTGGGTTGGGCAATCTCAAGCACAAACACAGGCTGAGCAGACACTGGATTCAGAGCAGCCTTGAGGAGAAGGACTTGGGGGTATTGGTTGATAAGAAGCCCAACATGAGCCATCAGTGTGCACTTGAGCCCAGAAACCAACTGTGTCCTGGGCTGCACCAAAAGGAGCGTGACCAGCAGGTTGAGGGTAGAGATTCTCATGACTGTATTATTCTTCCCCCTCTGCTCTTATCTTTTCCTTTCTGCTTTTGTCCCAGCTGAGTTCATAGAAGTACTCCAGGAAAGCTACATAGCGTATTATGTGAGACATGGGAATAATCCTGTTGTGGTGCTGCTCAGTACCGGATAGATCTCGGCCATCCTGATGGCACTTGAAAGACCCACAATGAAGACAGTAACAGAACTACAAGGCTCATTTTAGGAAGAGATCAGGGACAAGGGAGACAGGGCACATGTGATGCCTGGAGGAAGCTGTGCCAGATACTGGTGATGGCTTTTAGAATAACATTCACTATAGACACTGGGGAAGGAATGAATTTTAACATGTCTCAGGTATTAGGAAACAAAAATATTCTTTAATGCTTTCATTCAATGAGCTGATACTTCTTCCAAAAGGCAAAGTAGTGTTCCCCTTTCTGATCTCCCTGATTAGCAGTGCTGCCTTGTGAGCTGCTTTCCGTTAGAAAACAGTGTACGATGGAGCCAGCAGTGCTATCTCTAAAGCACTGATGTTTATTTACAGCGAATGTACAAATGCATCTCCCAAAACACAGAGGGGAGTGAAAAATACCCTGCAAGTTCTTTCCTCACAGCTCCAAATCTCTCCTTGCTTCCCTTCTATCCCTAAGGTCTCCCCCTAATAGCTTTTCCTTGGGAACGACCAGTGCTTCTGTGGCTGTGTTTACAGCCCTCCTGGTGTGTTCTTGCTCCACTTTTCTAGCCTACTGCTGCCTCTGACATGCAATCAAACAGAAATCCAATGCAGTTAAATGCAATCAATCGCTTTGCTTTATCAAGCTCCTTGCAAGCAACTTCTTTGGCCAGTGCTGTGCTCCTCTTACAGCCTTGGCCTGTTGTTTTGGACTCCAGTTACCTGTTTACATCTATACAATGAATGGCCTCTTTACATTTACCATATAGGACTAACAATCAGCAGTTATATCCACCAGCTTTACAACAGTGTTCAAAAGCCACCAAAGAGCAGAACAGATGATGGTGCTGGATCACTGCTATGTACACGAGCATGAAGCAAAAGGACACCACTCTTTGCTTCACGTGAATTTCCCTTACTAGCTGAGATAGGACCATATTGTACATCTAAATCCCTATGGAGACAAAGAGACACTATTAGAAGGATCTCAAAAACTAATCTGACCCCAGCTGAAAACCACAGAAAAACTCCAGTCAACTACTGCAGCTTTATCCTTCTCCTCCTCCTTCACTCCTCCCAAAGGACTACTCTCTGAAGACAAATATACTTGCTCCATAAGGGAGGAATGTATTTGCACAGCATTATCCAATATTTACAGACACTGCAATGGTCAGGCTTGCTCAGGGTTTGGTATTGAGCATGAAGAACACAAGAAACTGAACTGCAAGTTGCATGCTGCTGAACTGCACAATGATCAGTCCATCAATCTCGTTTAATGGATCTCAGAAAAGAAACATCAGTGGTATCTTCTTTAATATGCTGCCAGTCTTTGCCCTATATAATTACTTGTTCCTGAAAAGAGACTGATGAAGGGATGCAGATTTAAATAGCAGCTAAGGACCCTGTTTCTCCAGATATTTACACACTGCTTGTCATTCAACACAAGAAAGGGTGCTTGCAAGAAGTCCGGCTCCTCGTGTGCGTGCTGCTGTACCCATATGTGATGAGTTACAAGACTAAATCATGAATACACCCAAAAAACCTGAGGCTTTGGTTTCATTTTCTTTCCAGTCCTAGTGGAAAGAAACTTCTAGTCTGGGTGCTAGGAGGGAAACTTGCTCCACAAGCGAGGAGAGGATAAAGACTACTGGGGGAGTTAGCATTAGGGCAATGAATATGCAATACTGACATCACATAGGCAGGCATCGTGGTTCAGTGTTTTCATCTGGATAGGAAAGGCTCATTCTCAGAACAAAAGCATTCAGGACTAAGGCTAAAGGTCTCCACTCACAACCAGAAGGTGATGAAATCCTGCCCACATTAAAGTCCTTGAGTGTTTTGACTGAATAGGGCCTGGATTTCCCTCAGAAGGGGTAGAAAGTCCATGGGAAGCCAGTGCTTAAAAAAGCAACAAACAAAAGAGATAAGACAGATCTTTGCCAACATCCAAACCTGACTTTGAACAGCCAAAATGTTGTGAGGCAGCGGTGAGAAACCTTCACTGAGATACAAGGAAAGGGCTCTGACAGGCACAGCACAAACTGACCTGCTGCTGCAACCACAGCCGTTGCCTTACTTAAAGGCTTGATGCTCTGGAAATCTTTGAGCAAGACTGTCTCAGAGCACTGTTGAAGTTCACCTTCATGCTCAGGAAAGAAGAAGACAAGCTGTCTGGTCACTGCAGGAGGATGCTGCTGCACGCTGCTCTGAGCTCTGGAGTTCAGCTGAATCGTGCTCCAACCCCAGATGACTGGTAGGTGTTTCTCGGCTGTCCAAGGCTGCAGGGGGTACATGCATGAAGCAGTGAGGAGCTGATGGGTTGGCTTTCACTGCATGCTAACCACAGCAAACTGTCACTGCCGTGCCAGAAGAACAGGCTGGAGGAGCCACTCTGGATTAAAGGCCAGTCTGTGCTGGAGATGCAGTAAAATGTGGTTAGAATAAAGCCCTACATTTGGCCTTATTTATTTACACTTTCAGGACTCACACACAAAGTTGACAGTTGAGCAACACGAGCCTCTGGAGACATCCCCACCAGCTGCACCCCTATTGTCGAGGGTTTGGGTTCAGGGCTCTGCCAGAACAGGACAAGAGGCTTCAGGATAACAAAATAAACTTTGCAATTACTTGGCTCTTTTAGAGAGCTCCAGATTATAAATGCCTGTGGGCTACAGGCTTTGGAGACAAAGTATGTGCTAACATGCACTGATGTGTCTGAAGGCAGTTCAAGTAATCATTACTTTGGATAAAATCTCTGGGGTGATTCTTCAGCTGATCCTGAAGATTTGTTTACAATAAAACCCAAGAACTTTGTGTTGCTTTGGATAATTTTCGTGGTACATTGGTGGATGCCCTGAGGTACTGATGAAAAAACAATTGCAACGAAGCACAGTCAACTATTAATTAATAAATAAATCTATACAGACATTTATGAGGCAATACCCTACAATTTCAGTAGGGTTTAATTTCATATGATCTGCAAGGTGAATGTTTGCATTAATATTATAAATGTCCTTCAAGTTGTCATCACCCATTTTAGGCAGGAAAACTACAATTCACTGTGGGAGCCAGAAGATGCAGGCTCCCAGGTACTGTAATGAAAGATTTGTCTTCCGAACTAACCCACCAAACCCATGCAGGAAAATCTCCATGATCCTAAGGGATGAGTTCAAACTTAAACAGGGGAAGTTCAGGTAAGACAAGGAAGAAGTTCTTTACTGTGAGGGTGGTGAGGCACTGGAATGGGTTGCCCAAGGAATTTGTGAATGCTCCATCCCTGGTAGTGCTCAAGGCCAGGCTGGACAGAGCCTTGGGTGACATGGTTTAGTGTGAGGTGTCCCTGCCCATGGCAAGGGGTTGGAGCTGGATGATCTTAAGGTCCTTTCCAACCCAAACCATTCTGTGATTCTATGATTCTATGGCAAGCAGCTAAGCTGTAGGAAACTGCCAAATATCAGGAATGGAGAGATGTGAGTGAGCACAGACGAGGGATTACTCCCAAATGCAGGGAGCAGTGCACACAGGCTTCAGTGCAAGCTCAGCCCTCCCAGTTCTTAGGCATAGTCCAACCCCTGCCACAGCAGGAAGGTCCAGATCAGAGCCCAAAGCAAAGCTTTTGGATCCAGCTTCAATTCTGCCAAGTTATTAACACCCAGCAGTATTTTTAGCTGGGTTATTTTTCCAGGAAAAGGGAGCTTTCCAATCACTCTGTGTCCTCCCTTACCTGCTAGCTCATTCCAAGCAATTCTATCAGAAAGGCAAAGGTCTCAGAGATGTTTGTTCCTACACCCTATTGTGGAAATCACTGTTGAGATAAAGGGAAAAGATAATGGGGTTCAGGTCCCCACCACTCTGGGGAGGGGAACACAGACCTTCCTCTCACAGTTATTCTGACAGCTGGCCAGAAAGATAGCTTGCAGCCAGACACAACAAGTGCTGCCTCACACTGAGTTCCTACTGAGCCCTAGCAAAGCCTTAAAGCCCTTCTGGGCTGCAGGAATAAGCAGAAGGCAGAGAAAAGGAGGGGAAAGCTGAGTGTAGAGGAACCAAGTGAAAAAAGGGAATGGTTATGGGACAGGATCAGGAAACCATCGGGGACAGCACAGCCCAAACCTGTGCCTGTTGCTCCCTACAGAAGAGGTGAGAGAAGCAGTGTGAGTGGCTGTGGTGGAGCTCAGGTGGATATGGACAAGGGATGAAATGGATGTGGAAGGCATCACAAATGTGAAGTGTTAGGGGACAGTGGGCACAAAACAGGAGGAATCCTGGATTTATTTGCTCTGGTAGTCAGGAAACAGCCTGAAGAATAGTCCATACTTCCTCTCCAGGGGAAAGCAATGGAGAAACAGCAGCTCAGTAACTGTTGTTATTGGTCATCGTGCAGCAATATGAAAATGCAGAGGGTTGGTATCAGGTCCCCAGTGAATCTCTGCTACACACAGTTCAGGATTAAGGGAGGAGGCAAACAGGCTCACATTGCTCTTAGCTTGTCTTGAGATGCTCATCCCTGCTGGATTCTCAGGATATAATATCCCACCACCCCGGTATTCCATCAACCAGCAAGTGGGGGCATCTCCTAAATCCAGTATCCTTTGCTGCACTTAAACTCATCACGCTGAAGGAGCCTGAAGCCCTTCATTCAAAACCAACTGTAAGTGGAGGAAAACCCAACTCAGCACTGATTCTTCTCTGCCTTTTTGGAGGCTCATCCTAAACCTGCCTGTATGTTTGATCGTAGCTATATCTCAGCAACTGGAAGATCATAGGGTTGCAAAGAGAAACATCTGTGTTGAGATGGGCAATCAGTGCTGTTGCTCAGTGATGATGACCAAGGAGCCCTTATATGCTTTCACTGATAAGCACATCACGTATTCTGTTTTCCTTGATAACACAGAGGTTAAGCTGGGATCAGAAATCCCTGGGAAGTTAAATTAAGTCCTACCCTCATTTTATTTCCTTCCTGTACTGAGCAAATCCTTCCAAGACCGACACCTTCACTTTTAAAGTGCACTGCAGGGAGCCCCGAGAATGAACACAGACCTGGGACAAAGTCAGACATGGAAAAGAAACGTTATCTTGATAATACCAGAGCAATCAGCTTTCAGATGAACCCAGTCTAACCTGGCATTACCTGGTCTTAGTGAATCCACCTCATGAATTTTAACTTGTGCCATCAATTGCAGCAAATAGAGCAGCTTTTACAGTCCATAATCATGGACTGAAGATACTTGCGGCTTGCTTTCTCATATCTTTGAATGGTGTTTCATCTGCACACAGAGCTCTCTAGAAACAAAACCCCAAAGGAGCAAAACCCAAGGAAGGTGAGAACTGCAGTATCAAAGAACAGAAGGCCTCACTCTGTCCAGACCTGCTGGGGAAGTCTTTGGCAAATGCAAAACATCTCTTTATGCTGCCTCTTGACTCCTCTTCTGGAAGCCCTGTTCTTAGAGGATAAGGGAGCCAGCTTGCAAGCTCTGACACAGGAGACCGCATCTCACACTCAGCCTGCAGTGGCATAGAAATTCAGTATAAATTATATAAGTTAAAAATATCATTTCTTAATGAGGACCACGAGGACGATGAGGGGATGGAGCACATCCCATACTAAGGCTGAGAAAGTTGGGGCTGTTCAGCCTGGAGAAGAGAAGGCTGTGTGGAGACCTCAGAGTAGCTTCCAGTATCTAAAGGGGGCCCACAAGGATGCTGGAGAGGGACTCTTCATTAGGGACTGTAGTGATAGGACAAGGGGCAATGGGTTTAAACTGAAACAGGGGTGACTCAGACTAGATGTAAGGAAGAACTGTTTTACAATGAGGGTGCTGAGGCATTGGCACAGGGTGCCCAGAGAAGCTGTGGCTGCCCCATCCCTGGCAGTGCTCAAGGCCAGGCTGGATGGGGCTTTGAGCAAGCTGCTCTAGTGGAAGGTGTCCCTGCCTGTGGCAGGGATTGGAACTGAATGAGCTTTAAGGTCCCTTCCAACTCAAACCAGTCTGGGATTCTATGATTAATATAAACATTCCATAAACCAAACAGTTAAAAAAGAGGATTACTCCCCATTAAAAGTGTCCCCAGGTCAAGACACACAGCCCATGCGAGGCTGTCTCACAGCTCAATGGATACTGGTGTCTCCAATTTACATCCTGGTATTCATTATTCTAAATAATTCTCCTCCCTCCTCCCTGTCTTTGGCATTTTTTGTTTAAGGTGGGGTTGTTCCTTGTGGCAGCAGCACAGATTTATGCCAGATTAAAGGCAAACACATTCTGTTGAATTTCCTTGACCAGGTCAACCTCTTTCTTTTGGCCAACTCCACCTCTTCCTTTGAGCTTCTTCCTTTGAAATTTCTCCTGGTAAATCAGGGAATTTCAACAGACTTAAAGCTAAATCACCTCTGACAGCAGAGGAAAGCATGACCTTCATCAGTTAATATGAGACTTTGCTGTTAACTTCAGTGGGCCTGAGTACCACATGGCAGTGAAAGTTCCTCTTGGTTGTTAGAGCTGCTGCACATACATTTTACTCAGGATGAGTAAGGGAAGAGAGAAAGCAGACTGGAGATATAGAAAGAGTAGCACTGATTGTTTTTCTAATGAAAAATGGATCTAAGTCCTTTTTCACTCCCATCACAATGTAATAACTGTGGAACAGCCTCGCACTACCAACAGCGTCCATCCTATTCCCAGTCTCCATGGTACCTCAGGTGCCAGCTAATACACCAGATCTCTCTGGGTGCCCAGAAGCCAATCTGTGCTCCTCTCCCCATTTTGAGAAGCATTTAACTGAAGTGGGAACAGAGAAAGGACAAGGATGGGGGTACAGCATGCTGAAAAGACTTGCTTGGAAAAGGTGGGCTCAGCACAGCGGGAACAGTGGGAACCCTTGAACTACTTTGCTACCCCTCAGCAGACATTTCCAGATAAGCTTAGCTGTTCTCAGCATCCCTGGGCTCCTCCTGCGCTAACTCCTTCCTCTTCACCTACTCCAACATTGGTCTTCTCCTTCTCATTCCATAAACTGGTCCCATACCAAAGACTGTGTCCCACTTATATCTCCTGCCAACCCCTTCAGGGCTTCCTGACTACGCACTGTCTCCATGATCCTTTCCACAGATCCCTCCTTCAGTCTGTTACAAGCCTAATCTCCTTGAGGTGATGTTATCTAAACACAGATCATTAAACACATTCATCTTCTCTTACACTGCTTTCAGCTGCTTCTGGAAGGAAGCTGAACCAGGCTGGTGGCAACAAGAGATTTTAAGACAACTGGTGTTCTTACAGGAAGTAGAGATTGCTTAAAGCGGTTTCAAAGCAGACTTTTCAGGACAATGATCCAAAGCCCAATCTTCCCACTCACTTTTGGTCTCCACTGTTTTATAGAAGAGGGAGTGCAGACAACTCTGTGGGTAAGGACAAGTCTATGGGATTTACACCTCTGTTCTAATTCCCATTTGGTTTGGGTTTAAAGTGTCTAGAAATGACACGGAACTGTCTCTCCTATGGATGAGACTGTGCAACACCATTAATAAAAGTGCCTCAGTGGAGCCAGATCTGTTGACAAGACAATTCTGCAGACTGACTGCTGTTTCATTGCTCATTTGTCATCAGAGACATAGATCTTTATCCTGTCAGGCCATTTTCGCACCATCTGCATCCTGTTAGCTTTCATCCTCCAGGTTCAGCTTCACCCCAACACGTTCCACATTGTTTTGCAATCGTTCTCAAGGATATTTATGCCTCTAGGAAAAGAAAAGTGAACTTGAGCAAGTGTTTTATGACCCCATAGCTTTCCTCCAACACTGATACACCAGTCCTGCTCTCTAGGCATGCCAAAGCCTTTTGAGGAGCAGCTGACAACTTTATACTTTCAAATATCAGTGTGCTCATGAATAACCCAGTGTCTTGAGAGACTGCGCTTTTATGCCACCATAATAAACTATCCCTCACTATCACAGAAGAAATGAAACCCTGATTCCGTGCCCTGAGATAAGGTCCCTCCCTGCTTTTTCTTTGTGAAAAAGTAAAGTCTCTTTCCAAAGATACTGTCACAATTAAGATATTCTCCAGCTTGAAAAATACCTTTTAAACAGCATTGCCCATGTGCAGTCCTGTGCTGCATAAGGACCCCCATGATGCTCATTAAGTGCAGCTAAGAGTTTGTATATAGAGACCAGGAAAGGTAATAGAGGCAATGAGTTATAACAGCAGTGTCTGGCAAACAAAATCTGCAGCCATGTGAACACTGATAGACATATTCTGATGAGAGAAGCCCTGCTGGACCTCGTAGGACTATTTTCAGATGCTCTCGTACAAGAGTTGCTGTGTAAGCAAGTTACTTGTGCTTTAGTCTTTCCAGGCTCAACCCTCAAACATAAAGCCAAGCACTAATGGGGCTGAGAAAGATCTCAATGCAGAGAAAAATGTATTGTGTCCACAGGTCACTAATTGCTGCTGCTGTGGCCACAGAAAGGCTATGTATTATTCTGCAGACTTCCCTCCTCACCATAAACTATGCTTGTATGTGCACATCCATCCACGTTGGAGCACCACGTGGTGTTTTAAAAGTGAGGTATCTCATCTCTCCTGCCTGATCAACAGCATTAAATGTGACAGCTTAGATAAGAAGGTAATTGCTGCAGCAAACCAAATCTGAGGGTAGGCTGAAATTCATTCCGCATCTTTAGGGAAACAAACTCCCTGCCATAGGAAGTTCTGTGTACTGAGAGCATGACAGTTTGGCCTTTGCTATGGAAGCCAGAGGCTGGAATCCAGAACAGCTCCAAGCCCAAGTTCAGCAGCAAAACTGTCAGACCATGAGAACAGATGTTCTTACCACATTGTTAAAGTACTGTGGGCTTAAAACATGAGAAAGAAGTGAGTTACAGGAAAGGGAATTCTCCAACAACTGCAGAGAGAGTGCAGTATAAAGAACCCTGCCTTGCTGATGATAACATCAGGGATAGAAAACAAAAGAAGCAAAGCTCCCAAATATTGTTTTAACTTCTTGCAAGGTGAAGGCAGACTGAAGGCAAACACACAGTGGCTGTGCAGCAGGAATTGCTGCTGTGAACGTTGGCTAGCTGGAAACCAGCACTGTGCTCTTCCCTGCCTGACCTGTTCACAGCTCATCAGAGTCTGGGCTCCCTTATCTCTGCTACCTTCTACTCCTGCACAGAAATAAGTGTCCTCCCTCTGTACAAAGAGCAGTTCCTTCTCTGGTTTCCTCATACACACTGAGGAGGAGGAGAAGATATGATCAAGGCTTGACTAGATGATACGGAAGTTGGGTATCGGGGTACAGAATACAATTACCTGGGAGAGATATAAGCCAAAAAGCAACCCTGAGGAGCAGCTCATATGAGGGAATGCAGTGGTTTCACTAGAAATTCTGATGACAAGCACGATGCAAGTGTGTTTGCCAAGATAACCTTATCCATAATATGTTATTTCTTATCTGATTACACTTCTTTGAGGTCTGCCTCAGGGTGCCTTGAGTCAATAAGTAGGACTTGCCTCAGTTTCCCCTACTAGCATACTACTCTCAGCTGAAAATGCAGTTAAACATAATGACGTGACATGCTTTTAAAATGGTATTATTCAATTACTTTACTTTGCATCTTTCTATACCAAAAGCTAAATTGTCTATCTGCCTACTGGTACATTTCAAGGACACAGTAATGAAAAGCTTGTAAAGAGAAGGGAACCTTACTACTGAATTACCTGGCTAGGACTAAAATGTATTTCACAATGTTAATGAGGGCTTTATTTAAACATTAATCATTAAAAAGAATTATGCAGAACAGGGCCTTCAAACACAGTACAGAGTGTTTAATGTTGCATGAATGTACACAGCACACAGCGAGGAAGGCACTGGTGCAGAGCATCACCTCGTATGAAAATGACTCTTGTGGGGTGGTTTGTGGAAGTGCATACAAGAGCCCAAAATCAGCCCAAATGTATCCAAACCCCAACAATTACTCCAAAACCAGCACTGCGGAAGGCGCTCAGTGCTCTTGAGACAGCAGATGGGGAGGGTGCAGCCACAAGTTCAGAGAGCTGTTTGGAGCTGAGCTGCGCAGACTGTACGGTACTGTTTGAGAACAAAACCACTCTGTTTGCTGTTTATAGGAAGAAGGCAGAGCTATTCTCGACTCCCCAGCTCATCATTAAATGTACACACTGGTCCATCTTTTAATGAGGGACTGAGTTTTCTGGTGTTTCAGGACACTCATATGAAGATGGACTGTTGATAGAAAAGAAACATTCACATGGAATTCAAACAAAGGGGTATGAACAGTGCCTTCACTCACCGTGGTCTCCTGAAAGCCAAACCATACTGCTGACAAGCCAGGCCAACTGTTGGGGTGTAAATGATGGGCATGAATCTCTCGATGTCAGAGGTCAGCACTCGGTAAAAGAGCTTCTCATTCCTGTCTTGTAATGTCATAAGAATAATATACCTTAAAAGTAAAATAAAACAGATATGTGTTAGCATTTATGGCTTTTGGCTCACTCACTATATACACAGCTCTCCCAAGCCCTGACACTCCACACTGCTATGTTATGAACAGATACTTGGAGCAAAACTCCCCAGAACCTGACCACCTCCACCATCCTCACTGACAGCTCTATGGGGCTGGAAGTCAGACCCAGGCATGATCTCAGAACTTCTGAACTAGCATGAAAAACAAACATAATGGAGAAGGTCAAAAGGAAACTTCAGGGCTATGTGGGACATCATCTTTCTTATAAACATCTATTCTGCAGTCTAGAAGATGAAATATGCACATATGCCATGTTAACACGCACATTTCAAAGCACTGTCTTTCCTCAACTATTTCCACAAAACCTCTCTCTCCATTACCCTGCACTCTCAATTATTTCATCACTAAGGGATTAAATAATTAATCGAGGAGCAGCTAAATTCCATCTCTGAAAATCAAAAACCCAAACCCCATTAGTTTAGAAAAGGAAAATGTTAAATCAACTTTGCATCCTTGGTGTAGTCCAGACTTCTACATGCATC
The DNA here is from genome assembly GCF_028554395.1 of Pezoporus wallicus. NCBI lineage: Eukaryota > Metazoa > Chordata > Aves > Psittaciformes > Psittacidae > Pezoporus > Pezoporus wallicus. Next base: position 1,940,106 of record NW_026636085.1, on the reverse strand, counting down.
ACCAGGTTTATATAACTACTTGGTGACACAGAATAAGTTATATTACTCTCAAGATTCCTCTTTCTTGAAAATGCTTCACTGGCTTAGATTGAATATGTCAAATTGAAGGCAGAAAACCGAAAAACTCAGAAAAATAAAGAGACTGCAGATGTTTTTCTGTCTGAGAAACTTGTATGAACAAAATGGCGAACGCCCTTTTGAGTTCAGCACTTGATCTTGCAGTGTGGCTTCAAAAAGGCATCTCTCACTGTCACAAATGTATGATTTGCAAGATGGACACAGTCCTTTGTGATACAGAAAAGCCCGTTGAATTGATCTGCTGGGGAAGAGCCTTGCTGCATCAGTCCCAGATCTATGGCAGCTGAGATGGATGGATGCAAACCCTACTGTCTATCACAACAGGAGTCAAACACCATCTTCCATCAGTAACCCTGATGAACAATACTGGACGCAATGGAAGTTTAGGAATAGAGAGATTAGTCAGTACACATCATTGCTTCTGGTTATTTCTTCTTTTCCTACCACTTGGCAGGTTCTTTCTGTTCTTCCATCCAGTATTTTAGTGAATGTATTGATGAGCAAACAGGTACATGCACTATATGTGTTCACCTCCAGTGCTCTGGGGCAGGCACTACCTTTTTGTTGTGTACTTCTACCCAACGTATAGCGAATTGCTGGGCTAACACCAGAGCTCTCCAGCAATGGGGTGGTAGAAAAAAGCAGTACCAGCACTACTATGGAACTGGGATGGAATATAAGTGAAGTGAAGGCAGGCAGGCCAGAATAAACACTCCTGTTGCTGGAGAGCATGAAGAAGGTGACACTGAGGGTAACCTGTATGTCTTGAAGCAGGATCCTCAAGCCTTCCTGGGGTCTTTAAAGAGCTGAAAATGACAGGGGGAGGAGGGAGGCAATAAGATGTTTCTGACATACTTGTCTAGATCGTTAGATTGCTTCTCGTAGTTTCTCAACACACGGAGGACTTGAACGTTCTGGCTTAAGAAGCAAGGAGGAAGGAGGCCATGAATTCCCAGCTGCAGCCTCTCTTGAAGCGTAAAAGCCATTCCCTGGGAAGAAAAGAGAAAGGCATGTTTAAATGGCACGATGTGCACTACTAGACAGCATATCCAACAGGAAAGCAAGCAACAGCACGCAGCCCTTGAGGGCTTGGAAGTAGTCCTTCCCTGCAGAGACAATGGGGCTGGGACCATCCTGACCCTACAGCTTCTGGATTAGCAGTCCCAGTGCCAGCAGCGCTTTGATGGTTCACTCTCTTTTGATATTTGAATTTGGTTGGTCTCTATAGTGTATACAGCTTTATAATGTACGTATTCTTAGGGTTTCATTCATTTCATGGCAATCTTACATTAATTAATTAGCTCACTTCTACTACTTTCAATGGCTTGCCTGAAAGCCCAGCTCCCACAGTCCTTTACAAATCACCTAACATGTTTAGAATCACAGAATCATTTAGGTTTGAAAAGAACCTTAAGATCCTTAAGATAGACTCCAACTATAAACCTAACACTGCCAAGTCCACCACTAAACCATGTCCCCAGGCACCACATCTACACACCTTACACACCTCCAGACCCTTCACCAGCTCCATTGCCCTTCTCTGGACCCGCTCCAGCACCTCAATGTCTCTCTTGTAGTGAGGGCCCCAGAACTGAACACAGGATTCAAGGTGCAGCCTCACCAGTGCCCAGTACAGGGGGACAATCACTGCCCTGGCCCTGCTGCCATACTATTGCTGATACAGGCCAGGATGCTGTTGGCCTTCTTGGCTGCCTGAGCACAAGCTGCTCATGTTCGGCTCTGTCAATCAGCACCCCCAGGTCCTTTTCCATGAGCAGTTTCCAGCCACTCTTCCCCAAGACTGGAGCATTCCATAGGGTTGTTGTGGCCCAGATGCAAGACCCAGCACTTTGCCTTGTTGAATCTGACACCACTGGCCACAGCCCATCGATCCATCCTGTCCAGATCCCTCTGCAGAGCCTTCCTACCCTCCAGCAAATCAGCACTCCCACCCAGCTTGGTGTCATCCGAAAACTTACTGAGGGTGCCCTCGATCCCCTCGTCCAGGTCATTCATAAAGACATTAAACAGAATTAACCTCAGTACTGTGCCCTTGCAGATACCACTTGTGACCAGCCACCAACTGGATTTAAATGTCACTGTTTGGGCCTGGCCATACAGCCAGCTTTTCACCCAAGGAAGAGCCCTTTCCTCACCCACTAACCCGGTCATCTTGTCATAGAAGGAGATTGGGTTAGTGAAGCAGGACCTGCCTTTCATAAACCCGTGCTGACTGGGCCTGATCACCTGCTTGTGCTGTGTGGTGGCAGCACTCAAGACACCTGCTGCATAACCATCCCTGGCACCAAGATCAGGCTGACAGGCTTGTATACTCCCCAGATCCTCCTCAAGGCCTTTCTTTTAGATGGGCATCACATTTGCTAACCTCCAGTTAACAAAGACTTAGATCTGGATACTGAGGAGTATACCCAACTCAACACTGTATCATAGAATCATAGAATCATAGAATAGTTTGGGTTGGAAAGGACCTTAAGATCATCAAGTTCCAATCCCCCTGCCATGGGCAGGGACATCTCACACTAAACCATGTCACCCAAAGCTCTATTCAACCCGGCCTTGAACACCAGCAGGGATGGAGCATTCACAACTTTCTTGGGCAATCCATTCCAGTGCCTCACCACCCTTACAGTAAAGAACTTCTTCCTTATATCTGATCTAAACTTCCCCTGTTTAAGTTTGAACCCATTACCCCTTGTGCTGTCACTACAGTCCCTAATGAAGAGTCCCTCTCCAGCATCCTTGTAGGCCCCCTTCAGACACTGGAAGGCTGCTATGAGGTCCCCATGCAGCCTTCTCTTCTTCAGGCTGAACAATTTGATACCCAACTCATCATTGCACACCCAGCTCACCAGCTTCAGTTACCTTCCCGTTTTCCACCAGACACAGTGTGTATTAATGGCATATTAGCACACAGACATGACACACAGGGTGCTTTCTCAGTGCTAACCCTTTCTGTTTATTCAGGGAGCACACAGAGCACCACAAGTCTTACTAAGCAGCTGCCCCTGGCCCACAGCTGAAGCGTGAATGCTAGATTACATGGGATAATCCCACTCTTACGGGACAATTTCACCCTTCCCGGGCAGAAGCCTGAGCGTGTCCCACTCCCGTGTATGCAGGAGCTGATGCTCCAGATGACCAGCAGTGCCCTGTGCTGGACTCAGCCCCATGAAAAGCGATGGTAAATGCCTTCTGCAGTCTGGGAAGAAGATTAGGAAAGGCCTTAGTCCTTAATTAATGGGGTTTCTGCTACACTGATAGCGGATTAGACAGCAGGATAGGAGGAAACATTTTCAGAAGCATCTAAGGAGCTTAAATCCTAATGAAAACTTCACCCATAACTGACCAACTGAGGCTTATCTTGATGAACAGCTGGCAGTAAAAGATTCAAAATGAGGAATTACTGGACTACATCTACTCAAGCACACAGACCAACACATAAGAAATCATAATAAGCAGCTTTATGCCTATAGAGCTGTTAAACTGCTATTTTCTTCCATGGATTTAGTGTTTCTCCGTGACAAACAACTGTTATTATTGCACAAGAAACACTGAGGACACATCTCGATGAACTTGGTTTTGGCAGCCTTCCCTCACCTCCTGGTGCTTGTTCCTGTCCCCGTGCCATCCCAATGGTTGTGCCAGCACAAGCATGTGTGCAGTCACATGGCTCATCAGTGAGAGGAAGTACCTGGATTAAAAATAACCAGGTCATTTGAGCTCCCCTGGCTGATGATACACCATAGATGGTCCTACAGACACTGGCACAGCCAGCTGGGGACATACAGCCATGGGGATGGACCACTGGAAGAGCTGCTCACTTGTAAGTGATGCAGATGCTGGTGATAAAGGTTTGTCGAACTATCAGTGATGCTGAGAAACCTGCGAAGAGATATAGGAAAGGACTGAAAATGATTCTCCTGTTTGCTAGATCCATGCTTTTACGTAGTGTGACCCTTCTCTTAACAGTAACCTGTGCACTAGAGCAAATTAAAGAAAAGCAACACCTCTGCATCCATTTCAGAAAAGATATTCAGCCTCCAGAGGAACAGATCTTTATCCCACAAGCATTTTTCAGGTTTTTCCTGGTCTGTATCAGGATAGAACCAAGTACTTTTGAAATCTTTGATGTAAGAAAGAAATCATTCCTGTCCCAGCCAGCCAAAGAGGAGTCAGCAGTCACCCAGGAAGCAGGAGGTCAAGATTTTGCTGTCAAACCCAGAAACAGCATCAAAACCTCTGTGATCACTGTTCAGTGTTGTACTCAGGACACAGACGGTTCTGCTGAACCCTGTATGCTGTGATCCTATGATTCAATTTGGAGATCTACGCACGTGAATGGATGTTTTTTTGGAGCGTGAGGGCAGATTAAACTGTTTAAACACAACCACAGCTGTGCTGTTAGCAGCAATCCAAGGGGAAGCACGGTCACACTAACAGACAACATCTCCAGCTCACTGCACTTCTGCATTTGTTGCACCCGAATTGCAACCACATGTGATGAGGAAGCTGCTGCCTTCACAACCAGTTAAACCTCCAGGATGCTTTTAAGTACAGAGCTGGTCCATCCTACAGTGGCTTTGTGGCAGGGCAGGGAGCAGAGCAGAAATTGCCTGCTCTAACTTTGAAGGCTGCTTTCTGAAGTTCCGTGGAAGGTCTCGGAGCAGGACCCCTGGGTGAAGCGGTTATATTCACTGAAACAGCACAGCGTGAAATGAATCTGGAAACACATTCTGCCCCGGATCAAAAGCTGGAATTCACTGAGGTATGGCTATGTTTAAGATTAAAGCTTTTAGGGGTTTTTAAGGCTGCCTGAAAGCCATATTGTACCACTCTTTTTCTGGTCTTGAAAGGTCGAATGATTAGACGGTGAGCCACAGCCCTGCGGAGCTAAAGCCAGGTGCTCCAATTCATTCTTCAACAGGAAATGAGTTGGCATGGAGAGGGCAGATGCTATGTCACTACCCAAAAACAAAGGCAAAACCATCAGCTGCCCACAAGGCTTCACACTATGCAGGGGCTAAGGAAGGGGGGGTTGTTCTAAAAGAACTCAAATGCTCCTGTTTTGTTGTTGCTGACAGCATCGAGTCTGCTCTGTGGCAGCTCCCTCTTTGTAGCCCATAAAAGCCACTTATTTCAGAAACTGAAGGGTGAAGCCAATTCACAGGTAAGGATTAGTTTTATCACAGCCTGTGATAAAGGAGCAGTGAGGAGAGGGTGTTTCACTCTGGGATGAATACAAGCGGGAGGGATGCTAGCATGGCTTAGCCTTAGCATTTACTCATTATAGATCATACTTCTGTAGGTGGAAGCAGAGAAACAAAGGGCATCAGAAGACTGTTATTAAGGCAATGGGGGCTTAATCAAGGGCTGAATTAGGCCTTATGTAATGCAGAACATGCAGAGTCCACTGTGGTTTGGACCACATCCAGCTGCTCAGCATCCTTTTGGACCAAAGTCTTGGCTTACTGCACCCATCCATATCCCTGTGCTCCAGAGTACAGGAGAAGCCACAGCACAAGGAAGGAGGGCTGTGAAACAGCTTGCATGGCCAGACTGAGGGGTTTAGGCAGTTTTACAGCCTCAGGCTGTTGCCCTCTGTGATGTTGGGCCTCAAGCTGCAATTCTCAGGCAGACTTTAGGACCACAATTCCTAATCCAAGAAACTTGGCCTGGCTGTGTCTGAGCTGAGTCAATGAGGGTTAGTGAACATCTCCCAACCCTTTGGAAACAGCCCCCAGAAGAAGGAAATTTCTGCTCCGATAAGAGCAGAGTGATGGAAGGGGATGCAGGGGAAATAAGGACACACACTGGAGGCTGCAAGAGCAGGCACAGCTAATCTGCTTCTCCTTTACAATTCAGATTTAACAGTCATGCTAAGGAAGTTCTAATAGTCAAGGGCCTTATTAACCTTATTAACCTTACTCCATACAGATTTTCCCTGTAATGTGTTCTCCATAGATACTTGGACCTGTCCAGTGCAACCAGGATGTAATTTGACTGTCTGCAAACAGAAGTTCAGCACTAAAACTAACCCTCACAGAGACTGCATGCAGGGGCTGGGGAGCAGAGAGCAGCAGCAGCAAACATCCATTTCTACACTGTGAAAGGTCTTTCTGACAAGGTCAGATCCTGCTGTGGTCTCCTCTGCTCCAGCTGGCTTGATAACCATCTTCACACTGCTGCTTCTCAGCTACTGCTGGTGTGGATGGAGCGGCATGGGCTCTGTCTTGCACATCCCACCCTAGGAAAGCTGTACTGAGAATGACATTTGCATAAAAAGAGGGAAGGAGGCACATCAGAGGGGTAATCCTTTATTTTCTCATTTTAAATGTCTTGTAGCTTCTTACCACCTTTAATTTGCATGGTTTTGTGTCCTTAAGCTGGGAAAAACCCAAACCCATGATGCTTTGGGATAAGGGAAGACATCATCTGGTGTATCTTCTCTGAAACCTGGGAAGCAGATTCCCCACTGCGCCTTCTCAGCAGTTATTGCTGGGCAAACCTCTTGCTGACTGTGGTTTACAAGCCCTTCTCACAGTGTCTGTGCCTCTCTCTGGGTTCAAAGTCACCAGCTGAACAACCCCACACTCTTGGCCATCCCCTTTGTTAATCGTGGGTTTCTAATCCTTTCATATCCTTGTTTCTGCTGCTTCCAGAGCCTGGGAACGCTAAAAAACCCCACTCCAAGACAAAGATAATGAAGCAACTCAACTCCATGTTTGTTTCAGTTCTGGGGAACCACCTTTAATGTGATTCACTAATGCAGTTACAATGTAAGTTGTCCCTACTATTAATGAGGTTTTACCAGCAACTGCTTTGTCTTGTGCAAATAACTTCCTTCCCCTGGGTTGGGATGTATTTCCATTACATTTCTCATTTCTACCCTGTCTTACAACAACGACTTTTGATTTACACAAACCTCAGAGTGAGCAGAACTGGAACACGACAACGCCCCTGTGCCAGAATAGTCACTGAGCGGGGACCTGATCCTGTTTAGCTCAGAGCAGCAAATGCCACCCTGACGAGGACATCATCAGGTTGCTCAGGGAAGTTGTGAATGCTCCATCCCTGGCGGTGTTCAAGGCCAGGCTGGACAGAGCCTTGGGTGACATGGTTTAGTGCGGGGTGTCCCTGCCCATGGCAGGGGGATTGGAACTGGATGATCTTAAGGTCCTTCCCAACCTGAACCCTTCTGTGATTCTATGACTCCATGACATCCTGATGGGCATGCGGCAGGCAAGATGTGACAGGGTCACAGGCAAGAAGCACCATGCTGTTCCCACGTGATACAGGAGGTTTACCTCAATAAAAAAGCCTCATAAGACAAATATCTTCAGGGTTTTATCCATTAATCCACAGGAAGAACTTCAGTGCCTATCTCCTCAAGCCCTGCGCTGTGATTTCAGACTGAGGGGTACAGCTCTATACTGAATGTAGCAGAGAATTCACTACTATTTCCCACAGATTGCTAGCCTCTAGGGCAGCAATTTTTCCTTCATAGCGAGAGAAATCCATATGCTAGAAACTGTATTTGTTTAATCTGCAAGCAAAGTTCTGTTGTATTATATGCATAAAACATATTTCTAAGGCTGAACTAGACAAACTTCCCCAAAGAACAGCTGGTTTTGTGAAGGATCTGTGGACTCTGTAGATGGTTAAACCCAGCATCATTACTCTATTGATAGGAAAAGTGAAGACTGACAATGCCAAGTAAGAGATGTCAAGACAGAGCTGCTTTTTTCTTGAAGAAACTCAAATCTGGGGGCAAATTTGGGCCTCGTTTCTAGCCACAAAAGAAATATTAAGATCCTCACATGGTTCTAGCCAAGCTAATGGGAATACTTCTTTGGCTTTAGTGAGAAATAGGTTAGGCTGACATTTCTCTTGATTTTGACTAGATTCACAAACATCTTCACATGCATGAAGCATCTAAATATAGGCTTCAGTGTCTTTCAGTACAGGAGAAGAGTGAAATCACTGCATGGGGAATAGGGCTGCCATGGTACAGAAAAACTTGTCTGTGATGGGCATAAAACAGAGAATAGGAGCAATAGAGCAGCACAGAATCCCGTGTAGGACCCATAGTGCATGCACGCATGCAAGCAACAGAGTAAAAGCCTGCTCCTGCCTGGATGAGCCCAAAAGATGAAGCACTCCCTGGTTTCCTCTTAATGTACTTGGTAGAGAAGGGAGCTTGATGGTGCAAGCAGCAAAGAGGAAATCAGATTTGGGAGACAGGCGAGTGCATCGTCAGATTCCTGAGGCAAACCCCAAATTCCCAGCCTCATATAAAAAATATCTCATGTGATCTTGGCACACAGATCCCAGTGGATTTGCCCTCCTGACTCCCGAGTAAATGAAGACAACCCAGTGTCTCCTCTACATGATTCTCAGTCTCCCTGTGTAATTACACATCTCTTTTGCACCTACCACTGTTACACATTTTCATGCTGATTAGTGAGTGAAACAAGCTAGTCCAGAGGGGGAAAGTGAGTCCTAGGGCTAACTGAGAGGAGGCCACAAAGATGCTCCAAGGGCTGGAGCAGCTCTGCTCTGGAGCCAGGCTGAGAGAGCTGGGCTGGTAAAGACTGGACAAGAGAAGGCTCCTTAAGGGGAGACCTCAGAGCAGCTCCAGTGCCTAAAGGGGCTACAGGAAACCTGGAGAGGGGCTTTGGACAAGGGCCTGTAGGGACAGGAAAAGGGGAATGGCTTTCACCTGACAGAGGGGAGACTGAGATTAGACATTAGGAAGAAATCAGTTTCTGCAGGAGGTTTGCCAAGCACAAAGCCCAATATCTCTGCCTGAGTGGGGCAGTTTGTAATGCTGCACACACACTTTTCTCCCAAATAGGATGCTGCCCCTAGACAGGAAGAATTTAGCATAAATTACAATACTTGCATTCCTAGTCCATGAAAACCAGCCCTCATCCTCAATTCAAACAAGCACGCCTGAGAAGAAAGATCAAGGCAATTTTAAGGTTTAAATGTGATCCAAAGCATTAAGAGAATGTGGTTTTAAAAGCCAGTTTTACAATGTCTGGAAGCTTCTCCCACTGTACAGGCAGCTGGTCACGTGAATTGTGGTTGCATATAATTCGGGTTTGATGCTAAAGAGAGCATTAAGTTCCTTTTGAGGTTCCAGCAATTACATAAATGAGTCTTGAGCACTCGGTGCTCGCACGCAAACTGCATCACGCTGTGGGGCTGGGGGACGGGAGTCTCTCTGCAGTTTGTATCTCATCTGCTATTGCCACTCCAGCAAAGGAGGTTGCTCCACATGTAGGTTGGTGCTGGATTCCAGCTCATGGATGACTGCTGACGGCTGTATTGGGTGGAACACCATTGAAACACAGTGCTTAAGCCATATAACTCGCTGCTTCACAAGATCACTTGGAAGGAAGCTTAGTGTGAAAGGAACCAAGAGTATTGTTACTGACGTTATCAGAGGTGACTTCTCCACTGTGCCATTCATAAGTCCTTGTATGCTTTACCCAAAGCTCTGTAGAAAGGAACCAGCAGCAGAAGCTTCCTAAGTAGTACCAGATGCTGTCTGCTCATTCCCATCTAATACAGAATAAGCAGGCTTGGTTTCTGAACCACAATCTTGATAGCTCTTTAATGAGACATGCACTGTGGGCCATTCAAGATGCTTACAAACATTCAGATACCCCCTCAGATAAAAGATTCTAGAGATAGGCTATGTTTTCCTTTAAAAATTAAGAGTATGAGAAATAAGGAAGGCTGTAAATAAGAGACCTGTTCCCTCATTAAAACAAACTCACTTGAGAGAACACCGCTAAGATCTCCCCCAGTTATCCAACCACCACTTGAAGACAACTAAACATGCAGGTAAACACAGAGCATCCTGCAGGAAATCTGTGTGAGCCTTCATTTCCCACTTGAGTAATTTGCACTGCTTTTGCTTTTCCCTTACAGCTTCTGCAGTCCATACATCCTGCAAGGTCATTGATGCATCAACCAAGGCAGCTTTTGCTGGGGCAGAGCAGAGAAGCCTATCGTGATGTGCACAGGGCCAAGATGCAGTCACCCACTGCGGTGCCCATTGGCACTACAACACCAGCTGAGAGATGGGCAGCTCTCCCAACTGTCCAGATTCCCTTTGGAAGGCAAGAGGAGATCTTCATGCTGTCCTCACTTGGCAGCTCACCTTAGAGTTTGGCTGTGCTTTCACCATGGTGATATTTCCCCCCCCTTATCAGCCTTCCACAGACTCAGCCCTTCCACAGTCTTAAATTATTTTGTCTCTCATGGCATTAAAGGATGTTGCTTCCTTCTCTTTCCTCCTGCATTTCAACAACTGTATTTCACAAACCCCCTTTATAACACTGACAGGTAGCTCAAGCTGTATATGTATGCACACATATACATGCATATGTAGCACAAACACATATCCTTTCCTGTCCAGCCTGCAGCCAGCCCTTAGATGAAATCAGTGTGACCTCAAGGGCTGCTGTTTTGCCAAGCATATGTTTTGCTTAAATGCTGAGATCAGCCATCTGACTGTCCAAACTACTTCTGGCACCACCAGGACAGCAGCTAGCTGACTGTGACTACCCTCTGCCCCGGTCCCTCGTCCTCCTCCTCGGCTGAGCATTTTACTTCAACCTTTTTCTTCCTTCTTAATGCTGAGGGTTAAAGGGAAGATGCATGAAGTGCTCACATACGTGCGATCTGACCTTTCGTGTCTGCACTCTCCCTGTGATCTTGGTCTATTGTCAACTTGATTTGAGATGTCTCTAAATCATAGGCAGTTGAATGCACAGCACTCAGTGTGCCTGGCCCTGATGCTGCAGCATCTGGACCGCAACTTGTACTATAACACAAATACAAAATGATACATCCTTTCTACCAAACCTCCCCCCCAGGACCTCTAAATATTCTTCCAATGATATAGTCCTTTCATTTTCCACTTTCTTTGCTCCTCAAAATCTCAGCTCTATTTTTTCCATATGGTGTGAACAGAACTATATCCAAACGTTCCAGGTGACAAAACACCACTAATTTCATACAAGTGCTTTAATTTTTATCACTTTCTCGAGATTAAGTTTAACCACTTCCAGTTTCAAAGCACCCACTGTCCTAGAAACAGATTTACACTCAACTATAAATCAAGTAAGTAATAAAGTCACTGAGATTCTTCCAAAAACATTAAAAAATGAAAACTCCCATCCCCTTCCAACTGTTTTCAATCAAGGGCAGTATGAAACAAGTTATCCAAGTTCAGAATAGGGAGCAGGGGGGAATGAAAGTACAATTACTCTGAGATGAAACTTAAAGATTAAACCCGTTTGATTTCCTGAGCTGTTTGACAAACATGTCTGTGGAACAGGAACTGCAGCAAGATGTTATAAACCATTGATGTCCGTTTGCAACATGCGTGACTACATGTTGGTCAAGACAGCTGAGCTGTTCATTGTTCCTGGGAAGCTGTAAATCGCCCCGTTGGCAAACCTTCAAATGAGGTTAGAACAAAACCTAGTTCTGTTCCTGATTCCATTAGATGCTATAACTTAAAATGCTAATAATATTGTTCTTGGCATGGCTGCTGCCTGTCCACCTCGGCACGACTGCTCCAGCCTCTCCTAGCTTAGATGAGTATCATCCGAGGCCAAGGCAGAAGCTTCCTTCCTCCAACAGAACATCTATTCTTCTGTAACTGAAACAATTTGGCTGAAGGATGCAAAGATGAAGCGTGACTGCAATAAGAGTAACAAACAGTCCAGCCTCCATGCATACACAAGTGTTATCCCAAAATAACTTGCTATATGGATGATCAGAAGGCAATGGCTAAAGCATTGATTTCACTCACACACCTCAGTTTGTTTGGAGACACCAGCTGATGCATCAAACCTTCAAACCTGACATTCAAAGTTGGGGTTCAGCTTAACAGTACCTTGCTGAAAGAGCGTGGTGTAGTGTGGGGAGCACTGAAGGCAGAGCCAGATGGAGTCCGGGAAGGTTGAAATGATCTTCACTTGCAACCTGCTGTGCAGGACCTCCACGCAGCACACTAGGATGGCCACTGATTTTGTTTTAGAAACATAGATTCATAGATTATTAGGGTTGGAAAGGACCTTAAGATCATCCAGTTACAACCCCCTGCCGTAGGCAGGGATGCCTCACGCTAAACCATGTCACCCAAGGCTCTGTCCCACCTGGCCTTGAGCACTGCCAGGGATGGAGCATTTACCACTTCTTTCTTCAAAACCAGCTGATGACACTGGGCACATCTTTGGGAATAGACCCCTTAAACTCATGTTTCAGTCCAGGCTTTTATTCTCCTCTGCCTGGAACCACAGTCATGCAGCGACATCAAAGTAAAGCAAATGTAAAATGATTCTGAACTTGCTCAGTCTTTGAAGTAACTGAAGCCCTGGGTATTCAGAGCTGAAAAGGCAGAGGGAGACCTTACTGGGACCTTTCAAAATATAAAGGATGCTTATAACAATGATGGGGACTTTTTAGAAGGGCCGTTGCAACAGGACATAAGGTAAAGGTTTTAAAGTAGGGTATATATATATATCCTATAGGGTATACCCTATAGGGTAGCTTTAGATTGGACATAGGAAGACATTTTTTAAGATGAAGGTGGTGAGACACTGGCACAGAGTGCCCAGAGAAGCTGTGGCTGCCCCATCCCTGGCAGTGTTCAAGGCCAGGTTGGACACAGGGGCTTGGAGCAACCTGCTCTAGTGGAAGGTGTCCCTGCCCATGGCAGGGGGTTGGAACTGGATGAGCTTTAAGGTCCTTCCAACCCAAACCAGTCTGGGATTCTGTGATTCTATGATTCTATGAAATTAAGTGGCAAACCTGGTAACTTACTCCAGATGATCTTGAGAAGGTTGTTATTTTCAGGATGCATCATCCAGAGCTTCCAAAAAGGTTAGTGAACATGGTGTCTGCGTGGCTGCAGTCACACACTGACATTGTATTTCCTTTGATGACTTCCTGAAGCAAGACTTTTTCTAGCTGGTAGTAATGCGTGCGTGTCAGAAACCAAGGAAACAGATATTGTTAGTGCCAAATCAGCAGGATGAACCTTACTGCTGCATCACTGACTGGTTCGGTTGGAAAGGCAGAGATGCCTCACCCTAGAAAACCTGCACCAAGATTTGGTTATTTGGACAATTATTAGTAACTTCGTTACTTCCACGAAAACATTCTGTTTACAAATAATGTCAATGGTACATACAGAGGGTCCTTCAGACAGGCCCCACGTGTTTGTTGCTCTGGGCTGTGTTAGGCAACTTGGTGCACACCGATCTGTAGATCACAAATAACTCCAGATAGCACAGAGTGGCTGTCTGATCCCTCTGGGACAGTGGCTATTGTGCATCCATCAGCCTTAGGTTCAGGTGATACACGGGTTTCCAGACAGTGATGTTCAACCTTGGGTCTTGCTTCTTCTAAAGAAATCAAAGGACTGAGCCCTTGGTTACACAGACTGAGTCCTGATATAGAGCTTGGTCTCTGAACCATCGGAATATCTAGTGTTCGGAGACAGGGCTGATAACCACGTGCCAGGGCAAGTTCACATACAACCTGTCAAGCATATTTAGCCATGGAAGAAGCTTTCAGGAAAAGTCAAGCAGATCCAGATCCAACCAAAAGCCTTTCCCTTCAGCAACTATACCCCTCAATTCAAAACAACCTGTTGTGTCTAAAGTCCTGTCAACTCAACACTTCGAAACCATAAAGCACAAGGAAGGAGAGTCTAACCACAGACCGTGTCTGGACTCGGCAGGGGATGGGCAGCATCTCCATAGCTGAGTCCCAAGATGACAGTCAGGGTTGTGAAGTCTAAGGATGAGCAGCTAGGAGGATCTAAAGACCAAAGCACTGAGTTAATCCTTCACTCAAGAATGAAGACTTTAAAGCCAGTTTCAGAAGTCTGTCTGAGAGCTACCTCCTCTGCCCGAGGCTTGCAGTTTTGTTCTTGAGCTTAATGCAGGCCTTTGTTCAGCAGCAGGCTGGGGTGGAAATTGTGAAGCTGGCATTTAGGCTGTGCAAAATCATACCCTGCATGTACTGAAACAGAGAGCAAAATGGACTAAGCTTTCTTTGTTCCTCAGCCGGAGGGTTTGGCTTAGTATTCAGCCTAGCCCTTCCTTCCAGCTTAAGACAAACTGGATTCCAGTGGTAAAACCCTCATTTCACAGCAAAACTGGTGTTGAATCCAGAGAAGATAATGTAAGAGAAGTCTTTGGGACTTGTTTGCTAGACAAAAACATGAATGTAAATAATGTCAATTATTTAATTGCTATCAGAAAAAGAAAACCCCCTTTAAGTTGAAGTGATGGCAAGATGTACCAAGGTTTAATCGTGTCAATCCTGCAAGGTCCTCTGAGAAGCAGGGAGTTAGGCTCAATGACCCCTACAGGTCCCTTCCAACTTGAGATATTCTGTGATTCTATGATATTACAGACTTAAGGTTTTTAAAGTAAACATCACTTCTGTAACAAAAGAAATGTTACATTCTTAAAGTGAGCTTCTTGGAAGGAAAACTCATGCTTTTTAATTTGCATAGAATCAAAGTCCAGTATCAGGTACTACACGTAACAAGTGACGCACACTGGCATTTGTTAGGTATGTAGTACATTCTTCCAAACATAAATCTTTTCGTTTCTGCTACTCTGCAAGGTCTCAATGCAGTATGTTTGGATTTGAGTTTCAGTAGCAGACACAGAAGCTTTTATTCATTTGGGCTACCCACAAAGTTGGAAAATCTATTTGATAAAGGAGAACTCATTTTCCTTCTTCATTCCTTTACCAAACAGAATCAGATCTATTTAATAAAAATGAAAATGAAATCTTAATTTACTTAATGAAATCAGAGCCACATTTTAGGTACTTGCAGATGCAGAAAGACACCTACTGGGATTATCAAAGATAGATTAATAGGATAGGTCTCTAATTTGGATCGTGTTCAGATCCCAGAGGTTTAATTTAGCACTGCCAAAATAGCCCCACAACTCTGAGTGGAAAGGTAACAAGAAACTACAGATTTGTTAGTATTTCATCTATTTTATACATTGGCTTTTCTCAGTAAAACGGAATTATTCTAAGAGGGGCTGGCTGCACAAACACACAAAACCCCATTGAAAATTGCTTTCAAAGACAGCTCTCATTTCTAGCCAAATAGACCTAACATAAGATCAGAGTAAAAGCATCTGGAAAAGGAAAAAAGAACACCAATGTATGAATGGATCTAGATCTACCTGACTGCGTCAGTAGAAACAAAGTGTTGGGGCTGCCTCCTGATAACAGGAACTTGCTTACACACAAACACGAGCATAAGCATTGCCAGAAATGGAGGAAGAACACTGAGGAGAACAAAGAGAAAATACAAAATCAGGTTTCCTGCTTGTTCCAGGTTGGCCCATCTCACCTCAGGGAGCCAGCACCTCCCTTCCTATCATTTACTGATGCTGTTTCTGCACCGCAGTGTTGTAAGCAGTGAGTTGCTCCCACTACAGGGTTTCACTTCATTTGGAGAGCTACATGAGTTTTCTAGATGTTGTCTTCCTGGACAACCAAGTTCCTCGCCTTCCAATTTTAAGCTCTCTGCAATTTCCAAGGCTCTTTGCATCCCAGGGTATTGAAAGGATGTACATGTGCTTGGCATTTATTGTTTTGTGAATGAGAGTCCAGAATCACTAATTAGGAGGTTAGCATCCCTAGCTAAGATAAAAGCAAAGCCTCTAGTAGTTGATTTCCTCTATTTGACCATGCACAACAACAACAAAAAGAGCAATTAAACAAAAGCAAACACATATTTTTCACACGGGGCCATGTCGATGTATTTCTTATGTTGACTTTTTTGGCTCATAGGAGGAGGAAATACTGATGAGCAGGTGTTAAACTGTACCATGGAGACAGACCCATTCTGTCAGAGTGGTTTTGTCAGCCACGGTTTGATTACTTAGAGCTTTCTTCATTGCCTGGAGCAGAGCCAGGTTGTGCCTAGTGATGGCACTGAAAGAAGAGAAACGCGGTGGAGGTCAGGCACCAGAAGAGACCTTTCTGCTTCCCCTTTGCCAACTTGCTTGACGAGGCGCCTGATGGAAACAGCTTTTCATCGGTCACAATGTGATCCTTTCAGGCTCATTCTCATCTTGGCCTTATTGTCAGCACCGTGCAGAGGCCAGTGCTGAGCTCTGCAGTGAAGTCACCATAGAAATGACATGGTGAGCATTCACTGACCTCCCAACTGTGTTTCCTGGTCCTGAAATAAATTTGAGCTCAGTTATTACAGTGCCTCTGATTTAATAATTGGCTTTTGGGAGACACTCAAATGCTCCACATGGAATCTTTTCTTAAGGGAGAATCCTGTCCCTATTGTAGCCTATGGGAATTTTGCCATCGGACTTTAATGAGACAACAATTTGGCCATTAATCCATGAAAATGTGCTACTGTAGTTCACATTGCACTCCCATTTAGGACCCTGTTGTTCAATTCACTCCAAAACAGCTTGTTTTCACTTTCAAGATAATTACACAGACTAGAGACTAATTCCAACAACAAACGCAGCAATAGCAGGCACCAGCTGCATTAACTGTGTGGCTGCTGGGTAGACACTGCTGAGCCCAGGACATAGATTTTGCTCCAAAGAATTTCTACTTCTAGCCCTGGCAGTGTTCAAGGCCAGGTTGGACGGGGCTTGGAGCAACCTGATCTAGTGTAAGGTGTCCCTGCCCTTGGCAGGGGTTGGAACTGGATGACCTTTAAGGTTCCTTCCAACCCAAACCATAATATGATTCTATGGTTTCCTATTTAGCAAACATCCACTTGTGTTCCCAACCACCCTTCATAGACATGATTTATTCCTACCTTGGCAATTGCTCATCCCTCTTGTTCACAGTTAATTCCAAGTTACAGTCCTGGACTTCATTCCTACAACATTTTGCAGCACCTGGAGAAGTACCTTATAAATACAACGGCAGATTTCTCTGTGTGGAAGGGGATTAAATAAGAGAATACACAGTTTTCTGTGTCTCTGGTTAATAAAACATAACATTTCTCTCCTGCTGCCTCTCATCAACCCTGTTTAAGTGATCTGGCATGCTCTGCAAATGCACAAGGGCTCCATTATGTACACACACTAGGTACAGCAGGTTTCACTGGACTGTAACTGATTTGTTTCAGATGAAGGGATGCTGTTAACCACCACTGCGAATATAATTGCTTAGTTGATTTCCACATTCTTGTCATTGTTGGCCTGGCTACTGCAAGAACAAGCTGGTGAGGAATTCCCTAATGCTGGTTAAAAAAAGAAAAAGAGGAAAAAAAGGGAAGTCTTCAGGTCAAGGCAGGAGTTCATCCAGGCATGCCCACACCAGAGGCAATGCGAATATCCCCTTTCAGCACCTCACTGTTCCATCTTTGCTCCTTCTTTTGAGTAGAACCATCTCCGGGAGGAGAAACCCTGCAGGTGAAAAGGGAAAGAGACCTCTGCAGATGGTGGAAATACCAAGGTGCCACCTCTGAGTAAGCTCTGGGATGCACAACATCCAATTCCTTGTGGCCGGGGGCTCAGCAGGGTTTAGCAGACTTTTCACTACAGACAGTCAATCACAGCCCATCCATGCACAAAGCACGGCGTGTTGCCTCTGTAGCATGACCTGTGCTATTAAGTTTGGGGGAAAGCCCCCAGATTCCAACCAAAACTGGAGCTGGGAGATCCCACCCAGTGGAAAGAAACACCACAGCTAAGTCATCACACTGGGATATGCAAGTGCTGGACTTGGTTCCCCACCACTCACTGGCTCAGAGTAGCCTGTCTCCATAGCAGAGCTTCTCCAGCCCTTGGAGCATCTTCATGGCTTCCTCTGGACTCACTCCAACAGCTCCATGACCCTCTTGTGTTGCTGCCCCCAGACACAGGACTGCAGGGGGGGGCTGTCTCACAAGGACAGAGTAGAGGGGGAGAATCTCCTCCCTTGACCTGCTGCTCACACTCCTTTTGACGCAGGCCAGGAAACTGTTGGTTTCTGGGCTGCAGGAGCACGCTAATTCTTTTCCAAACACCCAGAATGAAAGCATCCTGATTTTGCAAAGGCTTTTGGACATGTATTGTTTTCATCATTTGATATATAATATCAAATATAATATTTGTTTATATAATTCGTTACAGCACTGGAGTCCTAGGCTTCCTTTCTTACCTTTCAGCTTATCTCCTTTGTTATTACCTAAATCTAGGCTGCACTATACTTCTCATTTCTCAGTAAACCTCCTTTCAAAGTAAGGAGGAAACATTATTTATAGCATTTTGAACATTTAACTGTTTTAAGTAATTAATCAACATAAACCCTCCTTATGAAAAAAATCAGTGGTGAGACATAGCCCTGTATAGAAGCAGTCTGGCAGCACTTAGTATTGACAACTGCACTTAAGAACATCGCTTAACAGCAGCACAAACAAGCTCAATGTGCTCCAAGTAGAAGAAGGCTGTGAGCTGCAGACCAACTGAAAGAATGGGAACATATTTCTTTTTAATAAACGCTAAAGTTTCATTCTGAACCATGTCCAAACCCCCCAAAATATTCATATTAGAATAGGTTTTGTCATGCATCACAGCCTTAGGGTTCAGAGTACACTGTAAAAAAAGGAGATCAAAACGAAGCCATAGAGAAAAGACATGCTCTATCCCAAAGAGAGACCTGGTAAAGAGAGGCTGAAGACAGGAGAGGAATAACACTGATCAGCACGAGGAGCTTCGTCCCCAGCACAAGCCTCGCAGTGCTCTCAGCATGCAGCAGCCAAGTCGGTAAGTCAGCTCCAAGCTATTCGTTATGTTGAAGTAATCCTCCTGTGCAAATGGCTCTGCTGCAGGATGACATCCGCCTCAGAAGTAAAGCACAGAGGCTCTCTGGCTGCATTCCTATTGTGAGTGATACAGAGAAAAATCCCCTCGCCATAGGGCGCCCATTTATTACCCATGGCTCCATTGAAACATCCGCATGGAAAAGCAGGCTGCTCCCAATGTGCTGCATGACACCCCGCCGAGCACGCCGTGCAAATCAGGAGCTCACAGCTCTGGCAGTAACTGGGCCTGCT
Organism: Pezoporus wallicus; assembly: GCF_028554395.1. NCBI lineage: Eukaryota > Metazoa > Chordata > Aves > Psittaciformes > Psittacidae > Pezoporus > Pezoporus wallicus. Next base: position 1,920,926 of record NW_026636085.1, on the reverse strand, counting down.
GGGGAAAGACGTGGCTACACAGGAGAATCATGCTATAGCATAACAGACAGCCAAGGAATGCTTCCTCAGAGAGACTACTGAACAGAACCTATGGATCTGTATGGCAGAGCAGAAAAGGGAGCATGTTGTTCTTTGTGAAAGCAAGGAGATGCTCCAAACCTCTGCCTTGCTTCACTTAATTGGGATGCAGGACCAGCCAACAGGAGGTACGTATGCAGCATACATTACTTGATCATTAGCTACCTAATATGCAACAGTTGCCCTCAGAATGAATTGGGTGAGCCAGGAAGGGCAGAATAAAAGTAGACAATGACACCACATGAGATTTTTCCTGATAATGGCACTCAGTAGCAGCAGTAGACCGGCCCTAAGTGCTTCTCCCAAGATTTTAACCCAACATTTTCCTAGGAACATTCAAAATGAACAGGGCTAGGAAAGCACAATGGAATGATGCCCATAATGGTGTGATGCCCATAATGGTGTGATGCCCATAACAGTATGATGCCCGTAACAGTGTGATGCCCATAACAGTGTGATGCTAATGACTCTCCACTCTAAGAGCCTCAAAAGTAGAATTACACAATTGGTGTAAACCGGGGAAGACCTAATGGGGAAGCTGTGGGACTCAAACAGCTTGTGTTTCTTTGGTGAAGACACAATCATGAGCCTAAAAAGCAACTTCATGGTATTTGCCTGAAACAGCCACATTTCCACTGAACATTGCCATGTATGTTTTTACTGACTGGACTTAGCTAGTTATAGCACTACATATGTTATGGATTATCTATCTATTGATACTAGAAAATAACACAGTCAAAACACTAAACCCCAACAATCTTAAACAAATGTTAAGGGATAATTAATGCTCCAAGCAGGGTACATTGCAATGCTCAGAAATCCAGTATTTGAGTCCCTAAAGACATTGTTTTTGTAGAACATTTTGAGTTGGAAGGGACCTTAAACACCACCTAGTTCCAACTCCCTGCCACGGGCCCCTTCAGGCATTGGAAAATTCTTATAAGGTCTCCCGAGCCTTCTTTTCTCTAGGTTGATCCAGTTCCAACTCCCTGCCACAGGCAGGGACACCTTCCACTAGAGCAGGTTGCTCTAAGCCTCATCCAACCATTCAGAAAAGACCAAAAATCAGCAGCACATGGGTTGTTATACTGTCACCCTGCTCAGAAGAACTCCAGGAAACCCAAACTCCTCCTGTCCTGCGTAATCTGTGTAAAGGTTTATACATATAAAAAGAACCTTTCCATAAGGGAAAGTCTTACAGTGTCACATGCTCAGCCTGGATTAATGCTCCCCAAAGCTCACATCAGGAATGTTAATGCTCATGGTTTCCCATCTCACCTGATTGCTCCTAGCAGGGCACAGGTATCTAAGCAAAGCTGAGGTTTGGGTAAATTAACCCCATTTCTCACAGCTGCAAAAGAGGCCTAACAGAGGCAATACTGATGTACCTCACCTGCTGGCAGGTTTCTCAGTTCAGCTCCCTGTAGGTGCTTATTTTTCCCACTGGTTGTAAGAGAAGATCAGAGAACAACCTCTGGTGTAGATGTCAATGCAGACCAAGGAGAACACGGATAAGGAGGCTGTAAGGAGAAGTTTAGGGCTGGCACTGCACCAAAGAGCATAGGTGTCTCCTAGTAATAGTCCATCACCAGAGATGCTGTGCATCAGTCCTATTCCATTCTTTCACACATTTAGTGAACACATCATTGATCCTAGTAAACAATATGTTAATATGATCTAAATTCCCCCAACAGCTCACTTCTGCTGCGAAAACAAAGACACCGCAGCTTTCCGGCCCCACCACCATGCAAAGTTCATGAGTTGAATCCCGTGGTTTGCAGCTGAAAAGCACAAAATGAGTTTTCAGTTTTACTGCACCAAAGGGAAGTGTTTCCAGCCTGCAGAAGAACTGCAGCCAAACGTGGATGTTTAGTTTGTGCCTTGCAGGAAGGGCTGAGAAGCGCACGCAAAGTGCGCTGCTGCCAGCACGGCCCTGCAGGGAGCAAACAGGCTAAAGGTTTACAGGACTTTCCCTAGAACCAGAAAGGGATTAATGAATTGTTTCCATACTGGACTAAAGGTTAAAGCAAGACTCAAAGGCCAGGGCTCAGAGTAAGCAGATGGAACCTAACAAATACGCTGCAGACTTCCTTCTCTTCTTGAATTACTGTGGTACCTTGCTGGGGGATCCCAGCTAGTGAGACCCGGAGCAGTTGTCCTGGTGGTGGTACTAACTAAGCACAGGAAGGTGCAGCTGGTAGGGGCATGCAGCAGAGCACAAGTATGTACCTGCAAGATAAGCAATGATTTTGATGCACCAATAGCTTAACTTCAGGTAGGTCTTTTTGAAAAGAAAGGAAGTGCAGCAGCTTTGGTGGTACTCCAAGGAAGTTCTTTCTAATGAGAGAAAACAAAACAAGGGAATGATGGATGCTCATAGTGCAGGCTGCTTTGAACTGAGAGGCAACATCTTGGCAATAAATAGGAGAACCCACACAGCGAACTGCTCTTATGGCAAAGACTGGTATGATTCACTACAGAAAAGTGCAGCAAGAACACCAGCACACAGAGAAGCTCAGATCAAAGCAAAACCACTTCAGGTTAATTCAGACACAGAATTGTAAAAGCCTGGATGAAGTCAGAGCTGTGACATTTTAGCATAAAGACCATACATTTAGACATGTTATGCAAAAGGCAGTCGGTAACATGCAAACATACTGAGTACAATGAGCGCAACATTTAGAGAGACAGAGGGTACCGGTTAAGCTTCAGGATGGAGGTTGCTGCTGCTTAGAGTGATCCAAAAAGAAGGCAGGGAATGAAAATACCAAGTTCTCCAACCTAAATACACCAAGGTGAGCTAATAGCTAGATACTCCTTAAGAAAAGTCAAGTAAGATTGTATCTGAATTAGGTTAAAATCATAGCTCAGGGAGAAGGGAATGTAGTTTGGAAAGAGATTTGAGTGTGGAGAAATACAATCACAAGATAGATCTGAAGTGACAGTAGTTGCATTTGTAGTTATGGTTAAGGTCTCTCAAAGATCAAGGGATGAGAAGGGGACAAACAGCAGAAGTTACTTCCCCAAGAACTCCACCAGTGAGAAGAAAATGAAACCACGATGAGACATGTATGAGTAGAGGCAAATAGCCACAGAGAGCAAAGGATGTCAGCACTCCAAGAAGGCTTTGTTGAAGGTGGCAGACAGTGGCATAGAAGCCAGGGTATAAAGTACTGAGTTTTCCCTAAGACAAGGTCACTGGAAATGTTTCTCCCGGCAGGAATATGCACCATGCATCACAGTTATTTACAGCACAGAGAAATGCTGTATTTGAACTTTTATTAAACAAGGAGAAACTCCCATAACACCTGGATCCAAACTAGCTTCCAATTCCAAATTCCAAAATGAGTGTGATGCACAGGATTTAAGACTTCCTCAAGGCACAGCTCAGCTGTAAATAGGGGAAAGGGAGAAACCTGGATGAAAAACACAGCAAAACTCAGAAAGGGAGAAGTAGAGCCAACGGAATGATAATAATTCGGGAGTGCACAACGCTTGTCCCATGGAAACAGGTTGAACATTTTGATGTGAAAAGCCTGTATCAGCCTTAAACCAGCCATAAGGTGTGAAGTCTTGCATGGCTTAAAAATAAACTCCTAGCCTTCAAAAACCTTGCTGAGGAATCTGCTCTGACCAAGAGCTCCACGTCTCTGCTTCAACCTCTACATGGAGCCTACGAGTGAGGCAATACCACTACCAGGAGCAGCACCGGGCTACCCAAGCAGCATCCATAGCAAGGGCTGATGCTGAGCCTGCAGCCAATGTCACTACAGAAGACAGATGTCAAGGGAGGGGATTTCCCACAGTTCAGGGTCCCTCTCTTTATTTCTCTTTTGATGCCTTCTGAATCCTGAGCAGCTCATCAGTGCGGTGCTTAGATCCAGAGCCAAACCGACTTGAACGCTCATAACATGCAAGTTATTGAACACTTCCCTCAATAGCATGTGTCTTTGCTTACAGTCCCCTTGACTAATGTAGGCCCTGCCCAACTCTGAATCTATAGGACTGCATATTTGAACAGGGTATTCATCCTGTATTGGAAAAAGCATCCCTTAACCATAGCCAGATGTCCACTGAACTCTGCAACAAGCTTTCAGAACCAGTGCCACTTGGTTTACTCTTACATCTGGAGCATAGCTCAGGAATTAGTAGAACGTAAAATGTTTTATGAATTCCCCCTGCTCTCATTCAGTGTTAATACATTCAACATGTTCCTCTAAAGTCACATGCAGGCACACATAGGCATGCTTTTTCCCATTTCTTTCTTAATTTATTTGCATGACTTAACTCCCAAAGCTAGCCTGGAAAATACAGAGGCATTGGAATACAAACCCCATCCACCTATGTAAACGCTCAGCCTGGTTCTAGTTCCAATCTGATCTTACTGGAGCTTGTGGCAAAACTTTGTGGGGCTCCATTAAAAACAAGTTTGGCCTCAAAGTACCCCCAGAACTCTTTCCTCATCCCATTTATTGATGGTTAAGGCACACTATCCACTTTCTACAAACATGTTTGATTTAGTATTCAGGAGTTTAAAGCTCCTTGGGCTGTGCTTAAGCCTATACACACTCTTAACAGCATCTTCTTGGAATTATTAGCATTGCAGTTGTGTTTTTTTCCAGGCATTTCTTTTTTGTCTGAGACTGAACTTTCCAACTTGCTTTTCCCCCTTCAATTCCAGGAAGCAATCACAGGTGCCAAACCTGCTCCCCAGACCCCAAATCATCTTCATCTTTTTCTTTGTTGGAGATATGCAAGGGGAAAATGACAAGCTGTAATTACATCTTATTCCCGACTGCGCAGAGCCCAAATTGCTTCATATTCTGCATAATGAGTAATCTTCTCACTAAAGGAAATTCTGACCCCATTCCAATTTTCTCCATGGCTGGTGCATGATTGAGGGAGAAAGAAAGCAAGTGCCCAGAGCTGCTTATGCAGTACAGACTTAACAAGAACAGGGATTTGCAGCTCTGGATGCTGCATTCCCATCATGCAGATCTCCGGCTGTGCTGTAAGTGCCAGCATAAATCCACAGGTAGCAGCAGCCTCTGCAGATCTTCTGCTTCCAGCTGGATTCACTGCTTTAATCCCAGTGAATCCCCTTTGCACACTGTTACCCCAGCTGAATGCTTCAAGGGGCAAATCCAGACCCTCCCTCTTTGCCAGTGCCCTGCTAGCATAGCCCACACAGTGTCACTGCACATTGGCACAGGGCAGAAAAACATCTGGAAGAGGATCTATGTGCAGTTTTGTGGCCATAAGCCAATTCTGTTTGCCTATAGTTGCTTGCCCCTATTCTCCTCATATCATATCAATATGATTATTGATCTGAAGAGATAACATTCCCCATCAAGTGGCCTTGGGAGAGGATTCATTTCCTTTCCACTCAGTCAAGCCTCCATGGAAATATCCCACAGACAATATACCCTTTGGGTCTAAGGTCTGCTCAGTTGTAAAGTTACTAGTCCTTCAACCTCAGAATCAGAGGCAAAAGGGGGTTGGAAGAGGCATGAAAGGGCCATCTGGTCATTCTTCTGTAAGGCAAGATGAGCTGCATCTCTGTCTCCCCTGACAGACCTTTCCTTTAGTCCTAACAATCTCACCCATGACAAGTTCCACATCACCCATTCAGTTCATTCCAGAGAGACCTTCTTGTTGTCCAACCTCACTGCAACGAAGTTCACTACTTCCCATCCTATCCCTCACAGCTACAAAAGTCAATTTATCCCTCTCTGTTACTAATGTGCTTCAGGTATTTGAAGACTGCTGCAGTGTTACCTCCACTACTTTATTGAGTGGCCACTTTCTGGCCAACTGGGCTACATCTCCAGATGGGGCACAACACCCAACTCAACTACACAGGCTGAAGAGAGGAGAAAGTTCACTAAACACATCCTGCAAAGGTCACTCCACTCTATACATCATGGTACAAAGACAATTCTTTTTCACATCAGTAAGACACTGTTGTCTTGTGCTTGGTTTGAGATCCACCATGTTCCCTCCAGACCCTTTCCTGCAGGACTGCTCTCTGGCTGGGTTTCTCCCCTTGTCATGTATCTGCACTGGTGATTATTGAAAATCAACCTCACATGTATGTTTCTTCACATAGAACAGGGTTGGAAAGGACCTTAAGCTCATCCAGTTCCAACCCCCTGCCATGGGCAGGGACACCTCACATTAAACCACGTCACCCAAGGCTCTGTCCAACTTGGCCTTGAACACCACCAGGGATGGAGCATTCACAACTTCCCTGGGCAACCCATTCCATGTCTCACCAGCCTCACCTCATTTTTGCAGCTTGGGCAAATGATTTTGAACTCTAGTTCTACCCTCAGATGCACTTGCAGGCCCTCCAAAGCTCGCTGTCATCAGCAAATACAACCTAATACAGTAATTGCATTGTGTTGCTTAAATTTCCGTCAAAATCACTGTTAACTCAGGGCCTGCGATATTCAGAAAGCAGTAAAAAGCTGTGAAAAAGGAGATCTTTTATATTTGTATTTCTAACGGCCAGCTCAGAGTGATTGCTCAGTTTCTGTCTCCTGCCATGGCAAAGCACATGGGCATGCTTTTTCTATCACTAAAGCAAGAGATGTGGGTTAATACATCTGAATGCTTCAGTACACAGTAGAGTAGGAAGAAATTAGCAAACTACTCAGGTCTCTTACTAAGCAGGGGACAGAAATGGGTCAGGGCAGGTCAAATAACTCAACCCAGCTTTTCAGGCCAAACTGATCTGAATTCAAACCAGTGATGTTCAATTCTGTAATTTACAGCTTAGTAGCATCTCCCTCTGGAATGTCAAAACAGCAACACAATGCATAGTCCAGTGCTTTCGCATTTCCCTAATGGAGCTATTCACAAGCTGAACAAAGCCTGAAAGGAGCCAGGCTAGGGGGGAAAAAGTATGAATCTCACTAAATATTCAGTATTTAAAATGCAGGTCAGAGAACACAATTGAGTTTAATTAGAAAACTCAAATGGGATCCTGCATGTTAATGCACTTGCTCACTGCTTGGGTTCATTTCAAAGTGTTCCCATTCGATTGTCCTTGGAGACATTTGTGTTTGGATCGAACAAAGGAGATAAAAAATGACAGGAAATGTTTGTTCTGGGTGTATCTGTGTAAATCTGCTTGCAGCAAAGATGTTATTGCAGCCCTCCACTACAGCACTGAGCTCATGAGACAGGAGTGGTTGGACAAAGTGCTGTGCAAACCCTCTTCCCTGGAAAAGCCCTTACTAAGCTGCATCCACTGCAAAAGGCAGTTTCCAGGGCACTGGCTTTTGACGTCTACAACACGGGAAAACTGTGGCAAGAATTAGAGCAGTGAGACAGATCTGTGTCCCAACCCGCTTGGACATGACCGGGTTTGCAGTGCTTGAGGACCATTCTCATCTGCGGTGCACAGGGATCCAGATGCAGCACACAGATGCAGTGATGGTGGATTTACAGCATAAAACTTTACATGCTTTCTGATGGTTATAAGTAAATATTGCTTCTTGAAACCACTCAGTGCAATACTAAAGGTAGAAAACCCCAAGTGTGTGAAGCACAGTCCCCACTGGAGCTCATCAGCTACTCCTGTTGATGCCACTCGGATATGATTAGTGTGAAACAAGTTGGAAAGTGTTCCTATAAATACATTCTTCAAGCCCTCTAGAGCTCTTCATTATCTGGTTTTGGAAGTTCTATCATATAAACCAGCAATTTTTATAGCTGGGTTTAATAAATTTTATGTGATCAAAAATAAGCTGTGTTGGGCTCACGTTTCCTTCAGCTTATAGCTTTTGTGGAGAAAAGCATAGGTCACAAATCACAGCTGAACTAACCACTGCAGAATGTATTCAAGAAACAGTTTAGGCTACTTCAGGACAAGACTGGCTCGAAGGGAAGATACTATGGGATTATTCCCGGTATCCATATGAAAGACTGCCCTCTTTCCTTGACCACAAAGACATTATATGAAGTATATGTCTGCTACAAGGAAAAAGAAGATGAAATACTGACTCAGGCACACAGTATCTGGTCTGTGTTTGCAATGGAGCTGAAAAAATGTCCCAAGAGGATGGTCCAAAATGACTTGAGTGTTTTCAGACTACTCCTGTTTTCCTGTTGTGTGTGCAGGTCAAAAGCTTCTGTGCTAAACTAGCGCACTGGATTTTCCACACAGAGATCTCCTTTCCTTCATGGAGTCCTCTCCTGGCTAGAAGATAGCTCCTGTGCTTGCAAGGCACAGGAAGGGATGGAAAGATGGAGTCCCACTGCTGGGGCACGCAAGGAACTGAACTGGAATCAAACCAGGTTACAAACAGCACATTGACCTGTGTAGATGCTTCTTATTTCTGCTGAGTGAAATGCAACTACAAGAAGTGACAGCAAACACACACAACCTAAGCCTGTTAGCACCAAATGTGAGATGTAAATCATACTTCTGAAGAAACATTCAAACCTATTTTAAGGCATTATCCACAGATAAAGGCATAAAACAAATCACAGTAACACAATGGATGAAGATTGGGAGAAACAGCTGTTCTTCACAACTGTCTCAGCCCCAAGAGCAAGACTGGAACATGGACATGACATTGTCCTGTTCTGTGTAACAGCCACCTGTAAGATGGCCAGTGCATGGACCATGAGAAATCTTCCCCTGTGTTGCTTCAGCCTGGAAAATGACAGTTTTCAGTAGTTGCTTATTGAAGGAACTGGATCTCCAGTTCAATGCACTTGGTCAATAACGGGAAGTGGCTCATTCTCCTCAGTGAGAATCAGACCTGTGGGATAGACCCAAGGCGTCCATCCTTGGTCCACTGCTCACCAGTGTCTTTCCCACAAGTGGTACATGGTGGAACAAGCCACAGGGACCTTTCTGAGGTATAACCTCAGAGGACAACTTGTCCAAGAGAAGGTCTGCTGCAGGTAAAGGCTGTCTCATGAGGGGCATTCCCCCCCCCCAGACTGAGTGCACTCAAGACCAGTCCCAATGTAACACCTTCACTTTATAAAGGCATGACTCTCCTTCCCATCTTCTTCCTGTCATTCTCTCTTGCAGTCATCAACAAATCCCATTTGAGGAGCCAGCTGGGACACTACAAGGGAAATCCAAAGAGACTGTTTCCTAGGAGGGAGTACAGACTGCGGTATCTCTCCAGTCACCCTCATCTAAAGAGCACACACTGCTCTTCAGAGCAGCAGACCAAAACCTGGGAGAAGTGTTAACCATCTCATTTGAATCCAAAGGTACTTGAGCCCAAATAAAACCAGGATCTGCTTTTAAATCCCTCAGCTCCTCATTTATGACTGAGGATAATCTTTGGCTGGTAGATGCCTGAGTGCTTGTATTCTGCCTAGATGAGAGATGCTCCCCTGCCTGCCCTTAGCTATACACTGGCAGTTTAGGCCAGATTTCACTCACCAGCAGCACAAGAGGAATCTCTGCTTTCCCAAAGGGGAGACAAGAGCTCCTGAGCACTTCTGCTCCTTTGAACCTTGCAGACAAACTGACATGAAAATCTCATTACCGGGGACATATTTTACCTCCTGCAAAGGGTGAAAGAGGCCAAGTGCAGAGATATAGTTAAAAACCCAAACGCGGCCACCCCACTCCATCCCTGCGAACTCACTCGAGCCTAAAGCATTACAGAGATCTCCCACTGTGGGGAGCTACAGACCACAGTGCCCTCGACTCACCCACACAAATAGAATTAAGGGGCTTTAAGAGAGCAGGTAGGAGCGGGATGTCTGGGATTCCTCCTGGAGAATGTGCAACAAACGCGAGAGTCCCAGAGATGGGTACCCACATGCCAGAACCCCGAGAAAAGGGCTGGCAGGTCCCTCATCGCTTGTCCCTCTCAAAGCAGCAGGTAGCTGATGCCTTGGAGGAATGCGAGCTTTCCACTCCTTCAGAAATGCTCCTGCCTCTTTGTGTGCTGCTCCTGATAGAGGAATTCCCTTCCTGACCCCCAGCAGGAGATCGGTTTAGGCATGTGCACAGAAGGACATCCAGCTATGCCAGCCAAAACAGGCTTTCCTAAATCCTTCATGTTGACACCAGGTCGTGAGCTGATGTCTAGGAGAGAAATCCATTTGTGTTAAACTACTGCCTGAGTGCAAAAGCTCACAGCTTTTAACACATGACCCTGGTTCACCTAGCAGAGAGCAATGGGGGAAAAGTAAGTAACTGTTAGGTGAACACTTGAATGAAGTGAGGCAAAGCAACACGAGCTGAATGCAGAACTGGCACCTGGAACCAGACACGAGCTTTTGGGTCCCGACAAAAAGCCTTCACAGAAACAAGTGATGCTGCAGCACAGAAAGCCACACAGGAGTGGCAGCAAATCAGCCATAAGCAGAAGAGAGGATGCTGCTCCTCAACATAGCTCCAGGGCTGACCTGCACGGGAAGATAGAGCTCAAATACCCACTCACCTACAAGACTCTGGGGTGCACCAAGACACTGACCTCTCAAAGGTCAAATTCTCAATAAGCAGCAGAGTGAAGAAAGCACAAGAAACAGCCTGTTTCTCAAATTCCAGCGAGGACAAATCCAACCCACCAGCAGCAAAGCAGTATCCAATGGTGTCTGATTCAGTCCTGCTTGGGACTGGTCTTCTGCTGCCAGGCTGAACCTCCTCTAAGCAGTTTAAAGATGGTTGTTTTGGTTCTTCCCCAACACACCCTCAAACTGCTGTTTTTCCACCTTTTAGCTTATTCATAAAACAATAAAGACTGGGTGCAAGGAGCACAGACCTGACAAACAACAGTTGCTCCCTGTGATACTGCTAATGAGAGAAGCCTCCCTTTTTGGCCGAGAGGTTGAATCAAGTTTACTTACAAGGCTGTTCGAGTTGCTTTGTTTAGATTTGTAGAGGCCACAAAGTCTACAAAATGCATTCAGAGACACAGCAGTGAAGACGTTATGATCCCCACAGCTTAGCAGGCTGAATAAGAAAGTACTTTTCCACAGCAGGTTATATAAAATCCGTCTTCCCTGTATTTTCACTGTATCTCCTGTATTTTCACTCACACACACACACAGAGTGAGCAACTGGGAAAACCACAATGATTCAGCAGAAGCATTGGTGCTATGCAATACACAGAAAATGAGGATAAATTGCCATCAGTCCCTCCCTTCCACCTGCCCTACAGCCTCTCTTGTCTATCTCCTACTCCCTCTGCTTTAAACCCTCTCCTTCTCTCTCTGCATCGGATTCCGTTAGATCATCTGGGGGCATCAACTGCTTGTACTTTTAAGTGGTTTGGTTTATACAAGTGAGAGAGAACCGGCCAAACAACAAAGCTGCATTTAATGTTTGCTCATTACTTCAGAAAGGGTGAGCACTGCAGAACAAAGAGCTTTACTTTAGACACCTGCAGAGCCTGGTGGACCACAGCACTGCAGCATCACACCACCAGCTCAAAGCCTCTCGCACCCACTGTGGGAACGGCTTAGAGCTTTATTGAGTACATAGAGCCGAAAATAGGATGCCTGCATTCCAGGCAATAGCTGAGGAGCTCTTAAGTAAACAGTCTCAAGGAAAAAGTTGATGAAAGGAGACAACCAATACTCAGTTTAAATCTATGGGCAGCGCTGTTTGTGTTTATGATATGCTGCAGCAATTCCTCTTTTGCTCTCTCCCTATTACTTTTTCCACAGCTCTGTGATGAGTTCCCCTGGATCACAGAAGACATAATAGATATTTATGTGTAGGATGGCTCCAAAGTCAGGAAACCCTTGCGCAGAAGCACACATTAACTTCCCATTAACTTCATCGGAACTGAATGCATGCCCATATGAGGCCACACTTTACATCTCACTTTGGGTCTAACTAGCACTAGTAGGTTTTAATCCATAATTACATATAGGCTGGAGATGCATTAACTGTGAAATTCTTAGTTAGATCAAATGGTTGGCTCAGATTCACTTTTCTCTCAACGGCAAAAGGCGTTTTAGCAAGATACATACCCAGGTTTCAAATGAAAACCAGAATTAGATGATCTTTCGTTGCTAAAGGCGTTAAACTTTATGTCTCCTACGCATTTAGAAAACCCCTCTATTTTCACATCAAATGTGGCCAGAGTGGATGAAAAGTGACAACAAATCACAGGCGAGATACAGTACAGTCAGTAGAGTGACACTGTGAATCTTCTAGATGTTGAGGTCCCTGCAGGAACTGCCTTTCTGGAGACTTTGAATACAACTCTAATATAAGTGTAATACAGTGAACATTGAGCATCTGTATTTTCATCTTTAAAAGCAAACACTGTGGAACTGGCAGAACAGAATCTTATGCCTTAAGGAGCGCACACTCAGATGCAACAAAGCAATCCATGGATGCTGTCAAAGCAAAATCCTCCAAGTAACCCAAAGTGAGAGTGGGCTGTTTGAGGGAGTAACTTAGGACATGACTCAGTGCTGAATCCAGCATATACATTACTGTACTGTGTGTGAAGTCTGAAATGATTGCAACATGCTCCACATGGCAAACCAATAACACTGGTGTGCATTTAGACACTCTGGGTTTTCTGAAGGCTGCAAACAGGAAAAATCAGCTTAAAGCCAGAAAAGATGGTGACTGAAGAACACAGGATAGTGTAAGTTACACAAGGTCAGGAAAGCAGAAAGAAGTCCAGTCTAGGGCATCATGGGGGACCAGTGCCCTCCCAGAGCCCAGATACAAAGGGAGGAAAGGACAGACATTTTCAATACACATTTAATGCAAGTCCTAATACAGAATTCCTACTGAAAAGCCTGAAACAAGAAGCCTAAGAGACAGCAAAAGGAGGAAACATCATCCTATCTACAGCAGGCCAAGTCTCACCCCGAGTGACCACAGGGTACCACGAAGAGCAGAGTCAGCTCTTTGGCAAACCTGTGTGAGGTGGCTGGAAGAGAAGTCAGCTGCAGTGAACCAGGACACCACCACTGAAAAGGAAGGATGTTTGCTTCCTCTCTCCGGCTGAGACAGTTGGGAAAGCAGCTGATTTAGGCACTGGTGGGACACCAGACAAACTCCTTCAGGTCTCTTTAGTGGGTGAGAAACCATTGCCTGAAGGCAAAGAGCAGGAGTGTGAAATCAGCTGCTGACCCTGAAAACACTGTCTCATTCCATCATTCATAAACTAATATGGTTAAACTAAATGTCCTGAGAAGAAACAAGTCATCTGAAGGACGCAGTGTATAGGATAGCCTGGGCATTCAGTATTTGGGTAGGTTTTTTAAGTTATTTCATGGGCATCTTTGCAGAAATAATCCATTTCTGTGACTGCATGTGCAGCAGAAGTAGTGCATTATTGAGTGTAGAAGGTGGTAAGTGCCTCAGAGACCTAAGCCTACTCAAGAGTCTTTACCTGCATCTTAATTACAAAGACATTGCCCTGGGACAAGACAAACATTTCTTTGCCAGATACGACCAACCTGAACATTCTGATGATTGCAGAATTTCTTGTTTTAGCAATTTTCACGGTCTTCAAGCACAAGCATTTGTAATTGTTGCATTATCTACATCAACACTTTAATCCATAAATTAAAATTAATTAGTTAAGCTCGGGATCTTGCCTAGCAGCATTTCCTGCTCAGTGATTCGGATCAGCGTGGGCTGATCCTTATTGGAATGCCTGAAACCTTTAACTGTATCGCACGTGAACACAACAGGAGCTTATGTTCATGCCAGTGATTTAACGTCCGCTCCCCTTTAATGAAGTAAGTCCTTTAAGTGATTCACAGAGAAGTGAACAGCTTTAATACTTCAGCCCATATGCCTATCAGTAGTCCCTTCACTGATCAGCATAAACCCCAATACTTCTGCAACAACCGTCATAGCAAATAAGTGTCAGCAGCAGTTGGGCTGGTTTGGAAATGAGCACTGCTCTTCCTCTGGCAACAGTTAATGGAACCGTTTCCCTTGAATAGCGAGCCTTGTTCTCATTAAAAACCTAATTTTGGTATCACTTATCAGCAACACCTGGAGCAACCCCACTGATGTTAATAACCCAGCATCAGGGTAAAATCAGGCTAAGCGAAAACAAGGACTCAGGACTGCAGGCAATGAAAGTCTGGCTGCTATCTATATGGGATCCAAGCTGGGCCTGGCTGATGTAACTCTCATGGGTATTCATGAAAAACAAGTCTGTACAATGCAGGAGAGGTACCAAGGCAACTTGAAAGAGCGCCCACTGAAATATTTTTGGTTGTTCCTAATCTCGTCATCCTTTATGCACCCAGGGAATGCAAATGGCTTTAGACGGTATTCCCCCCCTCAACACAGATAAACTTGAAAATGCCTTTCCTCTCTTCCTTCTATTGTGGCAGGTCTGAAGCATCTCTCAGGAGACTATGAGCAATCTGGGAGCTATATAGTACACCTGCATGAAAGAGCACAAATTACTGTTCCCACATTCCAATCTCAATGGACCCAAAGCTGCTCCACTCCACAAACAAAGCAGCAGAGCACTTGGTCAGCCACTAATGTGGCTGCGGCTTCTGAGTAGAGCTATGTTATTACTGACCAGTTTTCTAGCAGAAGCAAGTAAACTCAAGTCTTTTTAGACCCATTTGCTTAGATAGAATGTGTGTCTTACTAAAAACACCCCCAGGCAATATTCAGGAGTTTGTAAATTGTCATTAATTTTGAGTTCTTGTGTTGAAGCACTTTGTGTCTGACTGTTAGATACCAGGAGAAGACTTGACTTCATGAAGCTCTGGAGATGGCCAGAACTTCAGAGACAAAATGAAAATAGAATCACAGAATGGTTTGGGTTGGAAGGGACCTTAAGATCATCCAGTTCCAAACCCCTGCCATGGGCAAGGACACCCTTCACTAGAGCAGGTTGCTCATACAGTGATACTACAGAATCTCTGCCCACCATGTTGCTCTTGATATGAAGAACTTGTACTAGCTCTGAGTCCTTTAGTTCATTGCGCCTTCTTTTTGCTTTCTACTTTTCTCTCTCCTCTTGTCAAAGATTAGGATCCTTTCCATTTTCCTCCTTTGGGTATGCTTTCAGCTCTTTGAAGACAGCCTTCCCATCATTCCATAACCTAATTCACTTCACTGTTTAGCCCATGCCTGTTCCCTTTGACCATTTTCTAAGTCCTTACTACAAGGTGATACACACTAGTGATTCTGGTGTGGTATTTATCAGCATCTCCATACCTCCTGTAAGTACTTAATTCTCTTAAAAGGCCTTTCAAACATCCTTTTATCAATGTTCCTCATACACACATACTTAATCTCATAGAAGATAAGCACAACAGCAGTGGATGATTGGCCTTTTATATCTGTAGGGACATTGAATCTAAAATACCTCATAGTCACCAGTCTAAGCAGCACTTAAACTGCAACATTTTCAGCCAGATCTGGCACTTGATGCCCAATCAAGGGTTGTGGCACACCTTCATCAGCTCCTGCAGGACAGAATCACTGACAGAATCTCCCCATTTCATCTCAGGGCAAAATTGGACAAGAAGCGAAGCAACAGATATGGTGGTAACTGGATTTTCCACAGACAAGAGTCTTCTCTACCTCTGTATATGCAGTTAAAGTCACGGTCCTGGTAGAAGAGCTAGTAGTAAGGATCCAAGACTATTCTTCCCATATCGACACAACATTTCAATCCAGTCTGCACAGAACCCCTGACAACTCCTTCTGCCTAACCCAAGCTTAAACTATTGTGTGGGGGGTTTTTTTGTGAGCTCAAGTACAAATCCATGTCCAGACTTGCACCTTGTTGTGAATTAAGCCTTTCCAGATGGCAGGCGATATCTAAATGTTGGAAGTACAGTTGTTCTGCTCTCTCTCATCCCAAAAACAAGCCAGTGACAGGTCTTCCTGATGACTTTGAAAGAAACAATGAAATCATCCATATACAAATAGTTTTAAAATAATAATTCTTTAAAAGTCTGAAAAACTGTTGCAAAATAGGGATTTATGTTTTGTATGGAACTGCTCTTTGGAAGGATTTTAACTCGGTGCCTGTGAGAGATGAGATGGCAGCAGCTATGTTTCTGCCTGGCTTTCACATAAAGCACAGGCAGGAGATGCTATTCTCACAGTTATTCTTCACACCCTTGCAGCACTACACAGAGAACATGGACTCTTGAGTGTGACCCAAATATTCCTAGTGGGTAACAGGTCATGCCCTGGCTTCAGGTCTGAAATGAACCAGAGACTTTGGTGCATGAACACAAGTTGTCAAAGTACTTCTTAATGCCCAACTTATCTGTGAAGACCCAGCTAGCAAGAGCAATGTCCTTGCTCCTCATTGCTTCGGAGATGCTATATGGATGTGCTGGGGGTTTGAGAGCTCTGTGCTAAAGAACAGGGAAGGAGAAATGAAACAAGAGTCCCCCTTGGCACAGATTAAAACCAAATACACCTTCTGCCAGAAGCTGTAGTTTAATTTTGGCCTCACTTTAAAAATAAACATCACAGAACATTAAAATCCTACGTTTTATATCTGTTAGGCAGCAACAAAGTATTAATGTCAAGCTAAAGAAACAAAACAAATTATTTGCTATTATCTAGAAATTAATAGCTAGAAATGAGTATCTTCAACCCCTTAAACTCCTGGCTTCAACCCCAAAGACAGAGTTGCTCTTGTAGCTATACAGGGCAGCAAAACCCCAAGCACTGTAATCCAGTTCACTGAAGCAGAATCCCGCTCAGTTACATGGGCACATCCCACAGTCACAAGTTAATTTAGAAAGGGAGCTGCAGCAATCACCTGGTGCTGCCCCTGCTCAGAGCAGTGCAGCTTGCTCAGGATTCTCCCCCTCTGCTCTGCTCTCATGAGATCCCCTCTGCAGTCCTGGATCCAGCTCTGGGGCAACAGCACAAGAGGGATATGGACATTCTTGAGCAAGTCCAGAGGAGGCCATGGAGGTGCTGGCAGGGCTGGAGAAGCTCTGCTCTGGAGCCAGGCTGAGAGAGCTGGGCTGGTTCAGCATGGACAAGAGAAGGCTCCTTAAGGGGAGACCTTATGGCAGCTCCAGTGCCTAAAGGGGCTGCAGGAAACCTGGAGAGGGGCTTTGGACAAGGGCCTGTAGGGACAGGACAAGGGGAATGGCTTTAACCTGACAGAGGGGAGACTGAGATGAGCTCTTAAGCAGAAGCTCTTCCCTGTGAGGGTGCTGAGGCACTGGCACAGGGTGCCCAGAGAAGCTGTGGCTGCCCCATCCCTGGCAGTGCTCAAGGCCAGGGTGGTTTGCAAAATCCAGATGATTTTGACAGAGCGAAGAGAGTAATGTGACTTCAGCACAACCCTGATCTCTAAATGGTCACTTCTCAGAATAAAAGGGATGAAAAAAGTATAAAAATGAACATTTTTATATACCCAGAGTAAAATCAGCTTTGTTGTGGGGTTTTTTGGTAAGTCAATGACCAGGAACAGAGATAATGCTCTGCAGGGTCACCTGAACCAGGCATGCCAGATCCCATCCTGCTCAAGCTCTGCACTGACACTCGCTGACCAAGGGTGTGCATCTTCATCCGGCTGCCTGAAGGAACCAAAGCCAGGTGCTCTTGATCTTCAATCACACCCTCTCCCATTCCCTGCTTCTCTTGTGTGGCAGAAGACAGCAGAATGGGTGTCTCATTACCTGAATCAACCATAATAAGCACAATGACAGCCCAGGTCCCATATTCTGTACAGGTCAAAACAATATCATCACAGGAATACATTGATTTATGAATTTTTCCATTTGTATATTCCCCTTTTGCCTCACTTTTCAGCAAGTGTGTTATTAAACTCAGCTATTTGTGTTCAGTGAGTTCATCCCTGCCTGTTAGGACCCTAGAGGAGGCTGGATTTTGTTATTTAAACCTTACTTTCTCCTTTCCTATTCTGTCTTTCTAAAGGGAAATATATATATATATACACATCAGTTCCCTTTCCTTCCACATTTTAAACTCCTTTTTCATTAGTCGGGCTTCTTAAGTTTGACCTTGTAAAATAAAAGACCCTGCAATGAGTTAATGGAAAGAAGAGCAAAAACCAGCAGGTGGCCTTTTATTGTACTTGGTGACGAAAAGTTAAACTCCCTTAAAAAGAGTAAATGAAAAAACTGAGCATTTTCCTATTTCTTCTTAACCAAAAAATGGGAAAACTTTGAACAAAAGTTTTCCACTGAAGATATTTGAAAGATACTTTCATAAAGGAAAAAGTTTTAAACAGAAAATAAATGAATCCCCAAAGCAAGGTCTCACCTTAGAACCTCAGGGACAGACTGTTTATAGTGACAGGACAAGGGAGGCGCTGGCACAGGGTGCCCAGAGAAGCTGTGGCTGCCCCATCCCTGGCAGTGTTCAAGGTCAGGTTGGACATGGCTTGGAGCAAGCTGATCCAGTGGAAGGTGTCCCTGCTCACCACAGGGAGGTTGGACTAGCTGACCCAAACCATTCCCTCCCTCTATGAATTGAAGGGCTATTTCTAGCTGTCCCTATTCACACAGACATTGGGTTGACCACTTGTCCAGCACTACCAGCCCTGGAAGAGTTGACTACTAATTTTCAGCTGATTCCCAGCTTCTAAGTAGGCTTCAGGACAAAACAATTAACTTCTTGCACTCTATCACAAATCAACAGAGACTCATAAAGAATTCCAGCTCAAATTCCCTGGATGCAAGTGAGGGGAGCTATGACAACCATAACACAGGCAGCAACTGCAGTTTGAAAGACAAACAGAACACTCAACAACAGCGATGACAAACAGCCAGGACAGATGAAACTGCACAACCCCATAGGGCTTACCTGCAGAAGAAGCTTGGATGTACATACAAGGAGGGCTGCTTAGGCACCTGGGGTGCAACAGCTGACAGACTGAAGTTACAGATGATGCAGTCAGGAAAGGAATGCACTTCAGATCCCAAACTGAAAAATGATTTGCCAGAGCTGCACCCCTCCAGGCAGGAGATGAGCACTACAGGTCATACTGCTCCTCACAGGCATCACACCATCACTCTGAGGCCAATACTGAAAGTTAAGTCTACAGTTGCCCTGATGCCCTCACATCATCCTCACGTGTGATCTCCAGCACTGTAGTGGCAGAATCCCCCCCATTGTTTTGGATGAAGGCACAGGGCTTTCCATCTCTGTATTTCCCCAATCAGCAACATTTTCCCTTGGTTCTAGACTGCAGTTTTATTTTCTTTCACATCCTCTGCAGAACCAAAGCCCAGTGTGGGATACTCATCCCAGCTCACGGATACTCCTCAGTGAAGCAGATGAGTGCCCAGTTAGATAAAGTAGATGGGTTGGGAACATAAACGAGCTTTAAGGTCTGCTCCTGCAGCTCACAGGACATCCTAGGGAGTTTCCATTGAAGCTGCAAGGATGAACCTCCTGCTTTTGCATTCATTCCCTTACCAGCCAATAATGACTCCTCAAAGCCTGCTGTGCAGCAGATGCCTTCAAATAAGTGGAAACTTCAAGCCTTGCCTGTGGCATCACAACTGTTTGTTTATTTTAAATTAAAGCTCTGAGTAAATTATTATATATAATAGGACTGCACCGCGTTTGGGTTTGTTTTCTTTAAATCCAACACATAAAACCTGCTGTAAAGACCCTTAAGGCCTATCTCTATAGCTTTAGGCACCACTACCCAGCGTTGTTTACTCTTTCACAAAGCTCTTTGTAGGGAAATTCTATCATATCAATTTATTAACTATGTTTTGAGGCTGTGGAATAGGTGCTTATGTGAATACACTTGAGGTTACAGCTTCAGTTTATGGAAGCAATTTCCATTGCAGGGCTATATTCTCCACATTGCTTTAGAATCCTTATTTTCTAATGGAATGAGAAAATTGCCTTCATATAACTGCACGTTTCAAATTCATTTTCTAGCTGCTCTCCATCACATCAGGGCTTCCCACTATCAAGTTTTCATTCCATTTTCAATTTTTCCACTCATTTCCCATAAGAATTTAAGCAAAACTGGCTGAGAAGTAATTACTTTTATAAATGCATTGCTGTTAGGTGTGTTAATTTCTGGTTACGATCTCGTGGGGTTTTGGGGTGGGGGTTTGTTGATTTTTAAGCTTGGTGTGACTCAAAACTAACCTGTTTCAAAGGGAATCTGCATTTCCTGATGCTCAGTGTTAATTCTCTTCCCCATACGCATGGGAAAAAACGTTGAGATTCAGAAGGTCATGAGCATCTGAGTGTTACCAATGTATTACATAAAGCAGGGAATCTGATAATAAAGAAGAGATATCATCCTGTCTAGTTAGCCCTAGTGACTGGTCCCTGTATCTGAGAAACTGAATTAGTCTCTGTTGTCCTACTGCAGAGCCTTCATTGTCACCTCAGGCACTGAGATTCTCTAGAAGTCTCTTAAGAAGTTGCTGGAAACCATATGCCTCCTGAAGGAATCTGTGGTTATTCAGAGTCTCTTCTGTGAGAAGAGCAAAAGACACCACCAACAAACTACAACTGCAAAACGAAATGAGGTAATTCTTTATACAACACTCAGTCATTTTAAAGAATTCCTTGCCTTGTATGTTACTTCTTTGAATATGGAGTTTGAAAGCATTTAATGGGGAGGAGAAAGGGATATTTACTGTGAGGGTGCTGAGGCACTGGAATGGGCTGCCCAGGGAAGTTGTGAATGCTCCATCCCTGGTGGTGTTCAAGGCCAGGCTGGACAGAGCCTTGGATGACATGGCTTAGTGTGAGGTGTCCCTGCCCACGGCAGGGGTTGGAACTGGATGATCTTAATAAGGTCCTTCCCAACCCAAACCATTCTGTGATTCTATATATTGAAGGCTATGAAATGCAATGATTTAAGTTAGTAGGTCGCTGAGCTGCAAACTGCTGGCAGCAGGAAAGAAGCGCTGTTGTTGTTTGCTTGCCTATTCCCATTTTTCCCTAAGCATCTGTTGTTGGTCACTGTGAGAACAGGATACTAGAATACATGGCCTGCTCTAATTAAGGGCTCATAGACATATCCAAGCAGTAAAATTATCAAGATACCTGAGGTGTACGAAAAGGTAGTGTACAAAGAGCCATTTGGTTGGCAGAACACAAAGAAACTCCAAATTAGTTCCAAATTTCCCATGTTTTTTCATACTGTTTCTTGCTGTGGGGTTCTCCACAGGCATCTTTAGCATCAGAGCTCCAAGGCCAATTCACTGCAGACCTGAGGCATGTGCCAAGGGATCTTACCACACAGTTTGTGCAGAAACCAATAGTCTGCAACTACCAAGCAGCGGCTTGTAACAAGATCCCCTAAACAGGCAAAAGTATGTTCTAATAGTTTAAAAAGCACTGAAATGGCATCAGGAACGACTCGAGTAGCTGCACATCATGGAACTGATTCTTTAAACCAACACAAGATTACACTTTCTCTAAGGTAAGCTTTGCACTGAGGTGGTTATTATTCATGGGGGAACTGGATTTCCTAATGGCACAGGACTGGGAATGAAGCAGTGGAATCTCTGAGACTTCTTCACTTCCAGATTTTTCCTTTCCAAGCTGTGGGACAGGGGAAAACAAATCAGAGGGTGGGTGGAGGGAGAACAGAATAGAGTCAGCTTGACCAGCCAAACCCTGCAGACAGAGCCAAATAACATCTAGCATCAGTTATTGGCCAAAAACCCCTACATTGACTTGAGCATGTTCTGTAATTGAGATATGTGTAGTTCCAGCTAGGCAAAAAATGCTGAAATAAGCTCAAACATGGTGTAAGCAGTGCTAGGAAAACAGCACCCCTGACACAGTGAAACACGCACAAGTGGCTTTAGTCAACAGGCTGGAAAGTAATAGATGAAGGAGTGCTTTTGCAATTTGAAAGCATTTGGATGTAACACCACGGTTAATGCAAGGCTATCCAAAAGGACATTGTAGTCTATAGAAAACAAGATTAAAAAGCAGCTACATCATCCAGAGAGCTGTTTTTTCCTATATGTACTTACACAGAGATTTCCCACATATATCATGGTGTCTCCTGAAACTTCTGCATGTGGGGGATCTCTTCGGCCATGAAAGGTGTTTATAGAAAAGAGGCTATGTGAACTGTCATTGAACAGACCAGGGAGGCACAAACACCTTTTGGAACAACAGCACAACACCCATCACACTCTGCTACTACCACGTTTACATGTAGCCCGCTAACAGCATGTACGGGAGTTTTGTGGGTTTCTCTCTGATAAACTGATGTCTTGCAAGTTTGTGAAGCTAGAAATGAAGATGCAGTGCTTCTTGAAAGATGCTTAATGCATTTAAGTGAATGCATTTCTGAAGTGCTGAAACATGGCACAGAAAATGTGTGTGTCATTCAGTTAGATCCCCATCCCATGCCAGATCTGTCTGAAACCCCATGCTAACACCTGACAGCGCTTCTGAACTGAGTCTTGCTAAGCACAGAGACAGCAGGCTCTTCTTGGTGTGCAACGAATGTGAGATCTGTCAGCAAAAACATAACCCAAAACATCCTTCCCCTTTCATACAGAACCATTATTTGTGTCATTATTTGGAAATGCTCAGCAAATGCATTAACATGCTGGATTAACCACCTGTGTGGCCATTCTCAGCATCAGAACCACAAGCTCCTGGCATATGTCACTCATTCCCATTGAGATTGACTGTGCCAATCAATACAGCTGGGAGGGAGGGGAGAAACAGTAGACATACTTTTAGGGTCACAAATCCTTCTCCAAGTACTGGAAGTTTCTGTTTGCTCTAGACCACCTCACCAAGCTGTAATTGCGGGGTTAGTGCCGCATGATTCACCAACGTTGAGGT
Source organism: Pezoporus wallicus (assembly GCF_028554395.1). Taxonomy (NCBI): domain Eukaryota; kingdom Metazoa; phylum Chordata; class Aves; order Psittaciformes; family Psittacidae; genus Pezoporus; species Pezoporus wallicus. The sequence continues at coordinate 1,898,110 of NW_026636085.1, read as the reverse complement.
AACCCACAAGAAATACAGTTTTTAAATAATTCCTTAAAAACGTGGGTGAGAAATCCCTGTGTGCTGCACAAGAGGTCTTCAGCTCTGACTCTGCTGTGGACCAGTGTAAATACCAGCAAGCAGCTGCCATAGAGACCACACTGGATTTACAGGCACAGAGGTCTGGGGAAGCGGAGCTGTACTGATGCTCAAAGGGGTCACTTCACTTGTGTATATTCTAAGCTTTTAGCCACCACTTTGTAAGTCTTGCTAAAGCTAGACACTGCCACAAAAAAAAGGATAAAAACAAGGAGTAATTCATAATTTTCACACCCAAAGCAACAGAAAGAGACATAACAGCACACCTGAGGTACATCAAGAAGAGCAAGGCAATATGAAGGGCATTTGTATATATTGTATTTTAAGAATAGAATTATAGATCATGCTCCAAAAGAAACTACTTCTACTCATGGAAGTGCTCAAGACCAGCTTGGATGGGGCTTGAAGCAACCCCCTCTAGTGGAAGGTGTCCTTGCCCATGGCAGGGGGGTGAAACTGGTTGAAGGTCCCTTCAACCCAAACCATTCCATGATTCTATCCAGAAGTGGCTCGTCTGGGGACTCATACACCAGTCTCTAAGTAGAAACTGGCCTTAGTTGCAGAGAATGGTCATGGGTATGTTCCATTTGTTAGTACAGATACTGCCTACATCTGATGTGGGGTTTCTTCAGCAGGAATCCAGAGCAACACAACAGTTAAAGCAGCCCCACTCACAGAAAGTGTTGACTCAAGCGTTCCCTGAGACAGGAACAGCCTCGAGCTGCAAAGCCCATATTAAGAGACCATAACCACATTAGGAATGCCAACATTTAATTATGTCATTGAGACTAGCTCATGTGGCAAAGTAGCCCATCAGCTGTGCTTTAAATGAGTGCCAGCAGGATGCAGATGTCAATTAAGAGTCCAAGGAAGGCTGCTAGGGATCACAAAGCACTTGAGATCTGGCAGACTACCTGGATGCTGAGACTGTTAATACATCAGATTTGATTTTGATTGTAGAGGTCAAGCTACAATCTTGCTGGATATCACACACACAGAAAGCTCCAAACACCCTCAAAAAGCTTATGCCACCATTTCCCCAAGAGCTAACACATTATAACATACAAGGGCTACAAACATCTCTTTCAACACCATCAAACCACCAAACCCTGATGTCAGCTGAAGCAAACAGAGTGAAGAAAAAATAGTGAAGACAAACAGATATTTCCAATGGAAAATCTTCAACTCAAATTCTAATCAGATGTTTTCCTAAAATGTTTCTAGATGTATCGGATGGAGCCAGGCTGAGAGAGCTGGGCTGGGTCAGCCTGGACAAGAGAGGGCTCCTTAAGGGGAGACCTTAGAGCAGCTCCAGTGCCTAAAGGGGCTGCAGGAAACCTGGAGAGGGGCTTTGGACAAGGGCCTGTAGGGACAGGACAAGGGGAATGGCTTTAACCTGACAGAGGGGAGACTGAGATGAGCTCTTAGGCAGAACCTCTTCCCTGTGAGGGTGCTGAGGTGCTGGCACAGGGTGCCCAGAGAAGCTGTGGCTGCCCCATCCCTGGCAGTGTTCAAGGCCAGGTTGGACACAGGGGCTTGGAGCAAGCTGCTCTAGTGGAAGGTGTCCCTGCCCGTGGCAGGGGCTGGAACTGGATGAGCTTTAAGGACCCTTCAACCAAACCAGGCTGTGATTCTTCCTGAAAGGGTCTACAGAAGGGTCTTTCAGTTTCACAAACACACATTAGGCTGCTTACAAGGATAAATGGACAGACAGAACCAGGAGTTGGGTTCCTCCAAGCCAGCCCAAGTACAATGTAGACACAGGCAATGTAGACACAGGCAATACACAAAATTACTTTTGCTATCACTCTTCATTTTATTACAGAGCAGAGATTTTGCTTCTTATCTCCTTATCTGGAACTCCTGATGATAAAGAAACTCTTACATTAAAATTCCTTTCTGACATGCATGGCAGTCAAAATAAGGTTATATTAACAGCATCCAATGGTTCACGCTATTCTCAAGTGTTACAGATTATCCACAGAAAGCAGCTTGAAGCTGTGAATGCATTTCCCAAGCATTTCTAGTCATGATTTACATCCAACATTCAATAAGGGAGAGCTCTAAAAAAGGTGGCTTATGCAAATACATCCAGAATGTACTACTCAAACTCAGCACCTGAAAGCTGTTATTGCTTCACAGAAATGTTTTTAATTGTAAAATACAGAAGCGCACAAAATAGTTGCTTAGTACAAAGTAGATAAATGTCATTTGTCCACCACTAGAACGCAGAAGCTGAAGTATGAATTAGTGGCTGCTGAGATACACCATAAATTAACTGATGCCCACCTAACAAATTGGTTACGCGTCAGTACATATTTGGTCTCTTAACTTCACTGTTCAACGTAAAGATAAGGAGATGACTTTGGACATTCTTTAAAAGTCATCATATGCTGAGAGGTCAGAGTGATTTTAGCCTGATGTGGATGTTGATGTTTTGCAGATGGCGGTAGCAATGCCTCGTCCTGCAGGAGAATCAGAAGGTTTTCATTTCAGAGAACAGCAGGGGTGAATTAGGACTCGCAATGAAGGAGTGAGGTTCTGCCAAAAATCTAGGTCTAGCCACATGCATGTGATTGCTGGGGGGGGGGGAGGCAGTTTCAGACAAATTTCAAGCAAGGTTCTACTTTGATGAGTATCCAAATTATACTAAAGTTGCTCCAATCCTACATTGTTGGGGATATGTGTTTGTATCCACAGAAATCTCACTTCAGACTAAGGCACTGCGATAAGTACAGAGGGGTGTCCCTGCAGCTGCACATTTTAGTAAGCTTCCTATTAGATGTAAGTTTGTAGAATCGGGTCCCTCACTATTCCATTATGCTGGTCTTGGTCCAAATGTCTGCCTAGGAGTCACCCTGATGCTTCCCCAAGCCTTTTTCTCCCCAGACAAAACCAAGGAGTTCTGCAAAGCTTGAGGTTACCTAAGTAACTTAGAGACATTAAAAAGGAAAGAAAATCAGTTTTTTCCAAAAGCCAACAACTTCTAAACTATGTTTTTCTTGGAACAGCATTGCTGAGACTCAGCATGAAACAAGCATTCCAGGTTTATTTTTGTCCTCACTGAAAATCCATGCTCACACAGTATGGTTCACACAGGTCTGGTCACCCACATTCATGTCAGTCACCAGCCTTTCTACCACTGAATTCCCACCAGAATTTGTGCATCATCCTGACCCTGCTGTCCTGTGTCTTTCTGTATGGATCAAGAAGACAGGAAGAAATTCTTCCCTATGAGGGTGGTAAGGCAACACAGAAGCTGTGGCTGCCCCATCCCTGGCAGTGTTCAAGGCCAGGTTGGACAGGGCTTGGAGCAACCTGCTCTAGTGGAAGGTGTCCCTGCCCGTGGCAGGTTTTGAAACTGGATGAGCTTTAAGGTCCCTTCCAACCCAAACCTTACATGATCCTATGATTCCACTTTCTGACTATGAGCACTACATCTAAAGACCTGTGGGATCAAACCCTAGACATTTACACAGTGTTGCTGATCTCAGTTTTCTTTTCAATAAATCCATAGACTTTTTGCTTTCAAAGGTGCCTGGTATGGAGAAGAAAGCCCAAGTCTGGCATGGCTGTGGGGTTTCATCCCTTTTTCTCTACCTTACAGGTAACCCTCCCTGTGCTCTTTGTTACTGCTACACTTTGCTTTTTATCCCCTACCTTCCCCAACCTAGGAACAAGGGAGCTGGGACAAAGGAATTGTGAACCAGAATAGCAAATGTATTGGAATATGTACTTTTGCACAAAGTGAACCAGGATTTAACGTCCAACTATTTGGGGAGAAGAAGAGGTTTGCTGCCCACAGCTTGGAGGCAAACTGTGTCTTCAAGCACCCTTAATGTGTATATTCAATCATATTGTAATCAAACTGCCCAGTGACTGCATAGTACATGGGAAGGACAGGTCAAACTCCTACACCAGCATTAAAGAATGTAGAATCTAAATCCACTACCAATAGAAGGGTCTGTCACACTGCTTCAGGACTTCCCTTTTCTTTCACCCACTACTCTTCTGCTCCTCCTTTTTTAAACTGAAGGAGGAAAGGGATTGAAAGAAAAAGAAGCCCTTGCAAACTCAGCAGGGTAAAGCTGAGAGCAAATTTATTCATTCAGAAGTTTTAACACCTGAAGTGACTGCGCTTAATAACGGAAATCCCAACTGGAGATATAACAAGCTGTCTGAACCTCCTCCTGCAAGTTCATTTCATCTTTGCAGTTGGCTTTCTTCTATGTGGTACTCAATAACGCAGATACATTACTGGCTTTTATTTTTGCTTCTCTTCCCTGTGAATACAGAGCAGAAGTGTATCACAATTTGCTTACAGCCCAACTGTGCTCCCTTAACGCCACTCCTCAGATACATGCTTTGGCCAGAAGACATTCAGTCTTACAGCAGTGGGATACTAAATCAAAACCCCATGCCCTAGTTCAGCAAAGCACTTAAACAATATGAAACTAATAAGGCTGCAAGTTTGAATACTTCGCTGCAAAGGGCTGTAATTACTCATTTGTTTCCCATCAAATTCAATCTGCTTTGGATCTAGTCCTAGACATTTGCTGGAAGGTGTCATGAAGTAAAATGAGAGGAAAGTCAGGCCAGTGATCTCGGTTTCTAAGAAATCACTGATTGAAGCATCAGTCTAATCATATGCTGAGGCAGCAGCCACAGCGGGACCACACATCACACCTGGACCTGTGGCCCACAAGCTTTAAGCCTAAATATTTACCCTATTGTGGTTCTCTCTTTGAATTATTGCTTTCATAACGTAGACAAGGCATTTACCTCGAGATTACAGGTACCGCCATCTGTAACGTATACACAGGGTGACGGAAAGGTTTGAACTGGTACACAATAACATCAGGAAATGCAAGTGATTAAGCATATTAATGGAAAAGCATTAAAAAACTTTCTTGTGCACAGCTTTTGGAAGTATTCCACAAAATGATTTTCACTTTATAAAACAACACCTATTTGATGGCATACCACAAAGGAGAAACATGACTGCTACTGCTGAACCCAGGACAATAGGATACCACAATTTGTGGGATACAGCAGTTGATATACATCATTTCTAACAGGCTGTGGTTGAGATCATTGTCGGAACAGATAAAGGATGCTGTGACAAGACAGGAGGGCAAACAGGTATGCTGGGTGAATGGTTAGGGGATTAATTTGGAGAGACCAGTGTTCAGCCACTTGGTCAGCCACAGATGTCCCATATTACCTTGGGCAAGTTAAATCCAGCTCCCCACTGAAGTGAGAATAACTACTTCCCTGTCTCAAAAGAGCACTCCAAAGCTAAATGTGAGATGTAAATGCCAACACGATGCCCATGACTGCCCAATCCTTACTTGAATGTCTACCAGTGATTCAGAAACTGTCTTCCACAACCCCTTGGTAAGAAACACAATGGAGCTCCAAACTGTTAGCTGTAATGCAGCAAGTGTGTAGGACAGCTTGAATGCCTGGATGAATCTCATTAAAGAGAACCAGAAGCTGAATGACACATGCCTTGAAAACTGTATAATGTGGTGAAGGCCTCCAAGAATCATGAATATGAAATAACAAACCACAAGTATTTCTCCCAGTCACATTGTTTTCTTTTTTCCCCAAGTCTTAATGTTCAAATTCAATAGTTCCTATATTTTGCCACACTCTGGCAACCACAGCCAGGGATGATGTGTCTAAACACATTGTCTAACTCACTGGACCGAGAAAGTAAACTTAGTTTCCACTTCAGGCTCAAGCTGGAGATTTTAAACCTAAGTGGTGTATTCTAGGTAATAGAGATGTTTCTTATTTGTAGAGCAATAAATAAGCATCTTTACAACTTCTAGTACTTTTTTTCTTCACCTCATATTTTTCAGGGGAAAAAAGGCATGCCCTCTGTTTCCACCTTGATCCTTTTCCTTGGGAAAAAAGGTAAGGACTTTGGTCATTGCCCCAGGATTTCTGAAAGTCCAGAAGTTAGCTCAAAGGTACAGTTTTATCTGCAGTGCTGATCTGCAGGTGGACAGGAAATCCAATGCATCCAAAAGATGATCAGCCTCTGCATACATACAGACTACATGCAAAGCAGCTGCTGGATGCCCAGATATATGGTCCACCTCACCCAGAACAGAGATGAGGAATACCAGCAACGCACAGTGACATTGATGATCCCACCACTGTGCACACCACAGATCTGGAAACTCTCATATCCCAGAGGCTCCTCAGCCCAAGAGCCTTCCCTTTCCTCACAGCACTCTTCTGCCTGGATAGGAAAAAGCAATGGTGCCTCAAAGTTAAGGTTGAAGCCTCTTTTTAAGAGATAGAAAGCATTTCCCATAGTATGGAATTACTATGAACCTGAAATTACTATGAACCTGAGACATCCCTGCCTGTGGTGCGGCATAGGAACTGGATGATCTTAAGGTCCTTTCCAACCCAAACCATTCTATGATTCTTTGATTCTATGAAAGGGAAGAAGTTCACAAGACTGGGCCCCAAATCAGAGTTCATTGCAACCAGCTTAGAGTTTGAGAAAACTTTTGCACCACTAGGAAATTCAAACCAGTGGTGAACTGACCAAAGGACTTTTATGAACAAGACTGACATTTATGCCTCCTGCAAGCATGCCCGCTACAGTGCTATAGTACCACAGTTCAGAGGTTACATTATGATGACGCCAAGCAAAGGCATTAAAACCTGAGAATGGTTTCAGCTGCTCCTTGCTTGCTCATAGATACGTAACCACATTCACCGCTCTTCCTCCCTTCCCCAACCTTGTGGAACACTGAAGGTCCTGGGAGCTGCCTTATTTATTCTCTGTCAAAAATTAAACATTAAAAGCATCCACTTCACTGAATCTGCTGCTCCTCAGGATATACTAATTGAAAAGTTCTTGCTCGCTGTTACAAACTGCAGTGCAAATATTATGGTTCTGTGAGTCAAACAAGATTCATATCCCTCCTTCCCTGCAGGAAACCCTAATGAAGGCTACAGGGGTTTCCAGCTTCACAGGAAGTAAAACTGCTGGACTCTGACACTTTGATACTTGGCTTCAGTGGGAAACTCATTCTGCAACTCCACCACTTGCATTCCTATGAGCAAAGCAGTCCAGCTGCCCATCAACAGGACATTTGACCTTGCAGGCAAACCTGAAAGGCACTGGTACAAAACAACACGATCTGGTTACAGTTTCATTCTCGCTGCCAAATCCATTAAAGCTTATCTTTAAAAAGCAATTAACTTGTTATAAGCGGCCAAAACCAAACCTATTCTCCAGCAGCAGCCAGACTCTTGCTGCTGCTTTCCAGCACATTTGCATCACTCCTATTTATGTGAGAAATTACTTTGTTATCTTATAACTTCAAATACAGCTAACATTACAGTTACAGTAAACCCCAAACAATTACTTGCCTTAAGAGAGGGTGGCCCAGTTTCAGCAAGCATCAGTCATGCATTCATTCTTGTTTCATAATCCCAGTCACCCTTGACCAGGGAACATCTGGAAGGTCACAATTCAAAGGCACTTTTGGAACTTCTATGAAGCTACAAGAACTCTCCAGAGCAGCTTCAAGCTCTCCGAGGTATCTCACTCAATGCCCCCACTTTGCCTTCAACAACTCTTGTGCAGAAGTCCAGCTCTTCTGCATGGCAGAGAACAGCTTCTGGCATGAGAAAGGCATCACTGAGCAGTCGCTCCAAAGTTCATAAGCAAGATGAATGAGCTTGGACAGATGATGCTAAAACAGACGGGACTAAAAAGCACTTTTGATTTCTGGAACATGTAACTATGGAAGCAGCTGGAGCCTTCATGGGATTCTCTATCAGTTGAAATGGATGATATTGGCATAATCCATTTTTGCTTTGGAATTTCTGGCTTCAGCAATTTTTCACATATGCTTTCATTTTAATTACTACCCATGAACAGAGTACAATGTGAAATTCCACCATCTTGCCACCTTTAATCTCATCCTTTTGTGATCAAACGATCTCGAATGGTGGAACTGCTTATTCCTGACTCCTCAAAAGGCTTGATGCAAAGTTGACTGAAATCAGCAGAGAGCCTCTCAATGCTTAAGCCTCTGCTGCCCCTCAGAAACCCAATAGCAATGCTCAGGGAAACCTCTGTGCTGTCACAAGCATTATTTTTTCCCCTAGACATAAGCCAGTGAAAGCTGCTGGCATCAGCACATGGACAGAAAGGCATCTCACATGTGTCTCCTTCTAATAAACACTGCGACACATCACAACCTGGGCAGTTTACCAAAGCTGAGAGGAATCTGCTGCATGTGGGCAATGAGAAACAATCCCAGGGGTATATGCACAGAAAATCCTCCAAACTGAGGAGGGGAAAAGAACCAACTTTTTTTTACCTCTGATCAACCGAGTTTGTATTTCACAGAACCACAGAATGGTTTGGGTTGGAATGGATCTTCTGTCCATTAAGTTCAGAAATAAAAGCTCATCCAGTACCAACCCCCTGCCACGGGCAGGGACACATTCCACTAGACCATACTGCTCAAAGCCCCATCCCCAAAGTTTATAAGACACCAGAGTAAGCAAATTCACTGGTGGGTGTAAAGCAGCAGACACCAACCAAAAGCCACTCTGTGTTACCACCAGTATTAACATCTGCTTGGAAAGCTTTCTGTAGACCCACCTTCCTGGAGCACATGGTCACATTTATCCTTGCTTTCCATCACTTTCACCATCAAGCCAAGGCATCTGCTAGGCACTGGGGGGAAGACATGTTCTCAGTTCTTCTTCCCAGAATCCTCATCACTTCAAATACTTTGAGATTATAGAAATATAGAATGGTTTGGGTTGGAAAAGACCTGAAGACCACCCAGTTCCAACCCCCTGCCATGGGCAGGGATGCCTCACACTAAACCATGTCACCCAAGGCTCTGTTCAACCTGGCCTTGAACACTGCCAGGGGTGGAGCATTCACAACTTCCCTGGGCAACCCATTCCAGTGCCTCACCACCCTCACAGTAAAGAACTTCCTTATATCTAACCTGGACTTCCCCTGTTTAGGTTTGAACCTGTTACCCCTTGTCCCATCACTACAGTCCCTAATGAAGAGTCCCTCCCCAGCATCCTGTAAGACACTGTAAGGCTGCCATGAGGTCTCCATGCAGCCTTCTCTTCTCCAGGCTGAACAGGCCCAGCTTTCTCAGCCTAATCCTCTTGTGCAAACTGTGTCTCACCCAGAAACCATCTGAGCTGCTAAATTACCAAGTTTAGTACTAATGCAGTAACCATAGAATCATCGAATCATAGAACGGTCAGGGTTGGAAAGGACCTTTGTTCCCATTATTCCACAGACTCAGCACTTCAGCAAGTACTATTTATTACTTGGCTCATGTTATTGTCATTTGGGTGACATGGTTTAGTGGGAAGTGTCCCTGCCCACGGCAGGGGGGCTGGAACTTGATGATCTTAAGGTCCTTTCCAACCCTAACTATTCTATGATTCTAGGATTGCTAGATCTAGAATCCTTGATGCAGTACTAGGGGAGAAAAGGGCCTTGTCTCTCCAATAATTTTAATAAAAAGATCTGATTTATGGGCACAGTTGTTTTATCCCAGCAATTAGCTACAAACACAAATGGCAACATGAAGGCATCTAATTCCCTGTGAGGTGGGCAATGGCTAACGGGGAAAGGTTTGCGCTTTGGGTGGGTTTTTGTTGCTTGGACCAACTGATCTAGTTGGGGATATAAAAACATTGAGTTGCAAGAAGAAGGGCTGTGAACATTAAAGTCCCTGGGTTTACTTCTATTTCCCCTGGCCTAATAAAACACATTTCTCTCCCTCCAGCCCCTGCTCTGCTTTACATGCTTAGACCATCTTGACAAACTCTTAATAACCTGAACATTTCCAAAAATGACAGGATTTGGCATGTATAATCCATTCTCTCATTTGCAGCTAATCACAGCTAAAATTACCTGCAGCTTTAACATCAAGCCCTTCAGATGAAGATTAAACAGAGTTTAATGGTTTCCATCATAAATTTAACCACTAGGCAAAGTGACAAATCCATGGGCCAAGCCAAAGAGTTAAAGTTCAAGATGTCTTGTGCAGGAGAACACAGCACTGCTGGGTTTGAAATAACTAATTCCTTCCTATGTTGAGAAACACAGTCAAGACTTAACTACATGTTTTATGATGCTGAACAGAGCTAATCCATATGGACGTACTACAAAACACACATCACTTTAGAAGTTAGACACAGAAAAAAACAATCCCCTAAGATGTGGAGCTGATCTTTTTTATGCACAATACAGAAATACACTGAAAATCTGTTTCAGTTCCATCGTTCTGTGTGTTGAAGAAGGATCTACGTGCAACAGAGCTGCAAAGTGAAGTTAAGCAGATAATGTTGATATGCAGCAAACGTCTGTGCCAGTGTTATTTTCTTTGTCAGTCTGTTCAGTTTATGTCTGAGTTTTGTGTTTGGCAGCTGCAGAACTATAAAAAGCTCTGCCATTTAAAACATTTTTAAAAGGAAGATATTGTATTAGGCTGACAATGCAGAAGTCGTTTATCAAAATGTCACGTTGTTTGGGGAGCCAGATAGCAAGTGTCACCCCTGGGCTTCAAAGAGGAGCTTAAAAATCAAAACCACACTCAGCATCTCTACCGGAGCTCATTAGAAGCTGAAAGTAGTCAAGTTTGCTGTTGTGCTAAGCCTTCCATTGAAAGAGGGAATTACAGCACAGTGTTTATTCTCCCCCAAGCATCGAGGCCTGTCTGACCTGCTCACAACAGCACTGAAGCTCAAGTCTGTCCCATAAGAATTTTATTTGGGTAAAAGCTATAATAGGCTGCTCAAGGTTTGGTAGCAGGGAGGAAAAGAGAGAAAAAATAAGTGACAGTCACAGGAAAAGGAAGATATAAAGGAAAACCTTTGTGTTTTCAGTCTGACTTGTCTCCTAGGCTTTGCCAGCATAAGAATATTTTTGGATCCAGAAGCCCAAGGATAATTAAAATAACCATTTGCTTCTTAGCTTCCCGATCTGTTGCTAAAAACCAACCAACAACAAAGCAGGACAATCTCCTGCACGGCATTTACTCAGAGATGGATACAGGCAAGGCTTCTCCCATGCAGGACAGCATCCAGTGTTCAGCTGCTGCAGGAATGTGCAATGGCAGCTCCAAAATCAGATTCCAGGGCCTAATTGCATGGCTCGGTGCTAGAAGAGCCTGGATGCTGTCCGCACAGGGGCATGCACCAGCAGTGGTACCCTTTGAACAGAGGAATAATTAGAACACAGATACCACAAGAGAGCTGGCAAAAGCAGATGTTTGCCCAGTACCTCCCATCAGCCAGGCAAGTTGTGGGGCAGGAGGGTAAATCTGCATCACTTACAGCAACACAGAGAAAGAAAATGATCCTAAAGCCTTGGAGGAGCCTAAACATCATAACCAGTCACAACTCTTCCCTTCAGCAAGGGGCAGCAATAGAGTGTTCATCAGTCCCTACCTTTCCTTTGTCAGCTCTTAAGGAATGCCAGTAAGAGTAGCTCAAGTCTTCTCCTGGAGCTGGCGGCTATAGATGCTAAAGAGGAACTCAGTTTACATTCTCTTTATCCAAAGTCAGCTCAAACAGAATTTGCTCTAAGACCAGTTTTGTTTACCAAGTGCCAGATCTGACACCAAAACCACAAATGCAGGGGTGGAACTCTGCCACATAACATTACAAAGCTGCCAGACCCATCCCTAGTAGGTACTTTACAGTACAGCAAATCCACTTGATAACAAAACTGAGCAACAAGCTATTGCTCTTCATTTTGTGAATTAGCACTGCCTTTTAGCAGCTTCAGTTAACCCATCACTAATTCTGAGCAGCAGCAGACTCATCTCAACTACAGCACTAGTCTCTAAAATCAATGACATATGTCACAATACTTATGTGGGGCAAGGCTTGAAGCCTGCTGAGGTCAGTGGAGTGAAAACTGGGACCAGCCCCACATGTAACATGGTCACTATTCCCACTGTCATCTACAGTGCTTCCAAAGTAATCAACTAGTTGTTTGCCACACTACATGCAATGAATAAGAATGCTGAACAAGCTGTCACATTCAGCCCTAGCTCCATTCTAACCACAGCAATATCAGATTTCATGCTGTTTATCAAACAATTTATGTTACTTAAGTGCAATTCAAATGCCAAAAACAACTTCGTCTACTCTATGAAACAAAAGCTACATTCAATCTTAGCTCTGCCCTACCAAAACATGCCTGGTGTAAGGATTAAGACTCCTCTAAAAGAAAGGGCATGATAAAAAGAAAGCAACAGAGGCAGCTGCCAAACTGATGAATTTCCACAACTCACGGGCAATTTTAAAGGTATTGTTACAACATAAACTGCTCAGGCAACAGAAACAAGTATTTTGGTCCAAACACTATTTATTTTTATAGTATCTCAGAGTGACTGCAAGTATAAACTCAGCACTTCTAAAAGCTGCTCAACAGATACTTCCAAGACCTCTCAGTGCATCTACAAGGACCAATGTACTATGGGGTTATTACAGCACAGAGACAGGGTCTGCATCAGCACCCTCTCCCTCTGACACCAACAGACTCCCTTCCAATCCAGAGGAGGCCATGGAGATGCTGCAAGGGCTGGAGCAGCTCTGCCCTGGAGCCAGGCTGAGAGAACTGGGCTGGGTCAGCCTGGAGAAGAGAAGGCTCCTTAAGGGGAGACCTTAGAGCAGCTCCAGTGCCTAAAGGGGCTACAGGAAACCTGGAGAGGGGCTTTGGACAAGGGCCTGTAGGGACAGGACAAGGGGAACGGCTTTAACCTGACAGAGGGGAGACTGAGATGAGCTCTTAGGCAGAAGCTCTTCCCTGTGAGGGTGCTGAGGCACTGGCACAGGGTGCCCAGAGAAGCTGTGGCTCCCCCATCCCTGGCAGCGTTCAAGGCCAGGTTGGACACAGGGGCTTGGAGCAAGCTGCTCTAGTGGAAGGGGTCCCTGCCCACGGCAGGGGGTTGGAACTGGGTAAGCTTTAAGGTCCCTTCCAACCCAACCACTCCATGATTCCTCTGCACTCCCAAGCTTTTCCATAAGAGCTTTACACACAAAGAAACAGTGGTATCCTGAAAGGTAGACTGTGACAGTGTTGGCAAGAGATGATGCAGACAAACAGGAAGGCAGACAGCCTCCTCGTTTGACTACAAGCGAGAAGAACTGGAATCCAAGCTGGGGAAGAAAAGGGACCACATCATAACAAGTTGTTTGGTACCAAAACATTTGGAAATGCCATTGCCAAAAGATACCTTGGACTCATAAAAAGATATGCTTGACCAAACAGAAGTGAAACTCCACATGCCAGGATGAAGGCAAAATCAAATCTAACTGAGCAACTGTATGTCCAGAATACTATCCCCCAAAATACTCAGCCAAAGCTCATCTCCTCAGAGTTTGCTTCCACTGAAGTCCATGATGATACCCATAGGCTTGACTGACAAAATAAAGAACAAGTGAAAACACGAAAACCACCTCCCTGCTCTGGACATCACTGAATGTACATCACACTGCACAGGGTTCCAAGCCCACATTTCAACTCTTGTACAGTTAGAGCATGGTTTGATAAGGAGCTTGCCTTCTGTCTCAAGTTGTGGTTTGGCTTGGGCCTACAGTGGCCCATGGGCTGCAGGGTTTGCCCATTGAAGTGTCTTGTTTGATACCCCTAGAAACTCAAGAGTCCTGTCAGGTCAGTTCACCTACACGAGCATCCTGTCTCCAGCAGCAGCCATAGAACTTAGGATGAATAAATAAGGTGGGTAAATAGGATACTCTTTCCCTGCACACTCCCATCCCTTCAGCATTTACAGTCTGGGGACTTTCTTACCCATGTGTGGCTTTAGTGTATGCAAAAACCCTCAGGGGAGTTTATTTATAACCTTTTTAAGTGAACTTGTACACTAAGACTTGCTGAAATGGGCTCCTGAAAAATAAGAGGGGAACCTCCGAACTCAGCCCACCTCATACTCCTACTTTGCAAAACATAAAGAGATTGTAAGTTAAAAGCTGGGAGTGACATAGCCACTTCAAGCCCTCTGCTTACCTCAGCAGTCTTCTGTCTATCCAGACCTAAAGCTGGCCAACCCCAAACTCCAGCTGTAAGAATATGGATTTAGAGAGATTTACTAACCTGAAAACAGAATACTGCCTTGATTTGATCTTGCCAGCTGTCACTCAGACACACTGTTCCGGTGCTCTTTACTGATTTTAAATGCAATAGGTTCACAAAGGCAGCTAATTTTAGTTCTATTTCATCACAGTTACCCAGGATAGCTGTGTGCAATGGTATCATTCTGAGCTGCAGTGGTAAATTACTGACACAGTGCAAAGAAACCTCAGTTAGAGCAATTCTGATCCCTGCAAAGCTAAAGGACAAACAAACTTTCTGCATTTCAATCGTGTGTAAAGCAGCACATTCCAAACCTTGTAACAATTTTTTAAAGGCTCTTTGCAGTTCCAGACTGGTAATTTTGGGTTTCTTGGGGGTTTCTGTGGTGGGTTTCTTTGCAGTTCATTATGACATATCCCATAGAAAGCAAGGGAGAGCAGGCACAGACATACAGAGCACAGAGTATTATCCAGATGTACACTGAAGACCCCAAATTCTGATCCCTGTACTGCACCTTGCAGAACAATTCAGCATGTTATCTCAACCCTTCAAATACAGCAATATCCTGCTACATAACTGCTCTATGATTCTATGACAACAAATTGCAACCTCCAGCTCTGCATCTGTTTGTGACAGCACATCTCCAAGGAGGCATGATTTATCCCAAAAATAGGACTTCCAACAAAAAGCCTGAAGCATCGTCAGCCTTCCAACTGAACACTGCAATTCGTGTCACAAACTAAATCACAGTCAATTTTGGACAAGATTTTTGAATCCCTATTAGGTGTGTGACCAAACTAGGAATTGCCCAGCTCAATGTGTGATTGCTAAAACACAGAGAGGACACAACACATAAATTGGACAAATAATTTAAGGACTAGATGCTGGAGAGGGACTCTTCATCAGGAACTGCATCAATAGGACAAAGGGTGATGGGTTTAAACTTAAGCAAGGGAGATTTAGATTAGATACATGGAAGAAATTCTTTTCTGTGAGGGTGGTGAGGCACTGGAATGGGTTGCCCAGGGAAGCTGTGAATGCTCCATCCCTGGCAGTGTTCAAGGCCAGGCTAGACAGAGCCTCAGTCACCAAAGAATCACAGAATGGTTCAGGTTGGAAAGGATTTTAAGATCATATAGTTCCAACCCCCTGCCATGGTCAAGGATACCTCACTCTACATCATGTCGCCTCTTTGGCATTCTTACAGGCCCTTTTCAGATACTGGAAGCTGCTCTGAGATCTCCACACAGCTCTTGTCTCCAGGCTGAACAGCCTCAGCATTCTCAGCACCTCTTGTCTTCATACTGGAGGTGCTCCAGCCCCTGACCATCCTCGTGGCCTCCTCTGGACTTGTTCCAACAGTTCCATGTCCTTTTTATGTTGAGGACACCAGAACTGCACACAATACTCCAAGTGGGGCCTCACGAGAGCAGAGGGGCAGGACCACCTCCTTTGACCTGCTGGTCATGCTCCTTTTGATGCAGCCCAGGATATGGTTGGCACCTGGTCTAGTGGGAGATGTCCATGTCCGTGGTAGGGTGATGGGAACTAGATGATCTTGAAGTCCTTTCCGACCCAAATCATTCTGATTAGCAAAATCTCATTTATAATCCATGCTTTATGCAGTGTTGACACCCTTGATCAACATTTAGGAATTCAAATCAGAAAACCCGGCCAACTTCACATAGTAAACAATGACCAGAGAAGAGAAATAACTGCAAATATCATACATCCATCACCAGCTTTTCATTTCTTTCTTTCTGCTCAGGCAGATCTGGAAAACAGAAGAGCTTCTCAGAGGACAGCCTACTTTTATTCATACTTAGGATATTATAGAGGACCTAGCAGCATTGATTTCAGAGCCTGCTTCTTCAAAGTATCTTCAAGTTAGAAAGCAAGCAAAGCCTTGGATCAATAACCTCAGACAGTGAATCTGCCTGTGGTTCTGCTGGAAGGACAGCATTGAATAGCTGTCCTTCATTGAACAAATAGCACACACTTCATAGCTTTAGATTGATACTTTAAACTTCACCCACAAGCTATAAAACAGCCAGGGCACTGAATAAAGCAGCAAAACACTTGCTGCCCAAAGCCTCACTTCTTTCAGAGGTTCTTGGAGAGATGTGAGAAATATCCTCTGCCTTCAACCAGATGAAAACTTACAGTAGGATCCACTGCAGAAAAACAGCAATGACCCCAGGACCACATTTAGCTACCAAGGGAGTAAACAGTAATTGCTATGTGATAAGAGTACAACAGCTGAAAACCTACTGGGATCCCCAATAGTGACTTAAACCACTGCAGCACAGAAGACCAAAGGAGTATCAATCATATGCTGACATATGAACTGTCTGAAACATCTCATTTCTGTTGAACACAGTGAAGTCTTTAGGTACTACAATGAACTGCTAAAAGCAACAGAGAAATAGAAGCCCATTTACAGGAGGTTGGAAAGAGGGCCTGAGCATTTACTAGTCCCCTAGGTGCATAAATAGCCAGTCCTTATCTCTTACCAAGAGATGATAGCTGTTTCTGTCCTCACTTGGACGTGCTGTAGATGCCTTTATCACTGACTGTAAGATCCATACTGACAGAGGAACATAACATACACAGTAAACACCCAGGCAAGACTAGCTGGGAGATTTTTCACGGCCAGTTAAACACGGCACACTAGAATACGTTTTACCTCTAACAGAAACAGATTTCTTCCCTTCTCTCCACATGGACAGAAATCCATTTAGACTTAAAACTAATTTATTCTACTGGAAGGGGAAAAAACTTTAGAAAACCCTCAGTTCTGAAAATCATCAAATTGGACATTGAAAATCTACTTCCGTGGTAGCCAGATCAATTTAAAACACATGAGAGATTCAACTGGGTTTGCGTTATTATTGAATTACACTGAGCAAAGATCCAAGTATTAATTTTTCAGTTCAAATTGATACATGTAAGACTACTAGAAACATCAGCTGTGTCACTCTTTGTAACTATGATTGAACACCCAAGAGAAGAAAAAGCCATTAAAACCACTTAATGCTGATGAACATTGTTGCTTATGAGACTGTTGGCAAATCCTCTTCAGTCTCACAGACATGCACTGTATAACAATTCAACACAGACTGCCTACAGAGTTGTTACATGCTCAGCAACACCCTGTGTCATTGCATGGTCTGTAGGGGTTCACCTCTACGGATGCTGAGATGGTATCAGGAGATGCAACCCTGTATGCAGCTTGCTACACAAAGTGAAAGCTGTCATCCAAAGAGTCTCCAGTCCAGGAGCCACGTAAGTACATACCAAGCAGATGCTGAATAGAATCACAGAATGGTTTGGGTTGGAAAGGACCTTAAGATCATCCAGTTCCAACCCTCTGCCACAGGCAGCGACACCTTCCATAGACCAGGCTCCAAGCCCCGTCCAACCTGGCCTTGAACACTGCCATGGATGGAGCAGCCCCATCAGCTATGAATATCATGTTTAACACTTATTTTTAAAGTAATTAGGGTATTTTTAGTGATTTTCAGCAACATGAATACAAGAAACTGCAACCCAATAATCTTGAATCTGACATATCTCATCCCAAAATTTGCATCTAGGTTATTTTTCCCTTTCAAATTATGGAAAGGGATGGAAGAGTAGTGTAGGGCTATTTATCAAAAATACATAAAATTATATGTGTTCCTTTTCTGGGCTAAGATGCTCATCCAGCTACATGAAGGATGGTAACTGTTTGTGTAGAATAAGTAGCACGTCATGATTCCAAGTTCATTATTGTCCCCTACATGCTAGCAAAGCCCTCTTGCTTTTGTTGGTCAACTGCAGCAGTGGCCCAGGGAGAGGGGTCCAGGTCTCTTTAGATAGATAGATAGACAGAAAGAATGAGTTTAGTTACAATTATCAATTCATACAATTCATCATACAAATTAAGATCTTAAAATCAACCATGCGCTGCTCACTAACATACGTGTGATATCTACTGATGGAAAAAGTGACCTATTGGATAAACGGCAATTAACCTTTCTCCTGCTGGGAAGTGGAGAGCCCTAGTCGTCCCTAGCCTGAAGTGTCAGGGTCTCTTTGTAAATGGTTGAAAACCCTTCTAAAACTTGCTGCTTTTTGTTTGTTTTTAAATGACATTGACATTTCTGCAGCATTGGGAACAAACGCTTCTTCAGCCTGCTTTGGTTCTGCTATGACAGGAGGAGTTAAACCAAGGACAGCCACACCAAGGTCTAAACAGCCAGCTCCTAGCCTGCAATGTGCAATACAACATACACCAAAATGCCCCAGGTTTTGGGGTTTAGGAGAATCCACGCTTTCTCCTCCCTGTTTTTTCACGGTCCCACGCAAATGGCTGCAGGTCCTACACGGGCTCTCCCAGTGCCCCCACGGCAGCAGCCACAGACAGAGGGATGCCGACCAACCAGCTCCAAAGGAGGCCACTGGTGCTGAACCTCTAACACTCACCCCACGCTCTGCTCAGACCAACCCACCACCACTGCCCACCGCATTCACCCCTACCTGCGGGCTGCGCACCGGGGATGGGCACAGGCACCGCTGCCACAACGCTTCCACCGCAGGATACCTGCGGCCCATCACACCAAGCACCTTCCACCCGCCCCAACAAGCCCCTTTCCCAAGCAACCCCCCTCGGCACCGACCTTGTTGAGGTGCGGGTTCCTGGTGATGTCGTACCCTCGCTTCCTCACGGACACGGCCTTGCCGCGGGCGGCCGCGTCCTCCCCGGCCCGGCAGCTCCAGCCCCGGGCCACGCTGAGGAGAAGCGGGCTCCGGCCCACCCCCGCCATCCGCAGCAGGCGGCCGCCAGCCCCGCCGCACACCGGCACCATCGTCCTGCCGGGGCTGCTGCGCCTGAGGGCGGAGACGGCGGGAGCGGAGCCCGGCGGGGCGGGGCGGGCCCGGCCGATCCCAGCCCAGGTGTGCCCGGCCAGGCCCCTCACGGCGCGGCGGTCCCCGCCGAAGCGAAAGGAAACCTCGGAAGCAGATCCCGGCTCGACCCCGCGGCGCCTCCGCCGTTACCTGTTAAGGCTCAGGCGGCGGCTGAGGGGAGGGGAGGGCAGGGTAGGTCCGTCCGGCCCCGCCTGCCCGGGGACAGTGGGCCCATAGGGGACACAGGGGCAGCGGGGTCTGCCCGGCCGGGGCTTTGCCTGCCGGCATCGCGGGGCCTGAGGGAGGCCCTCGCCCCGCCCGGTCCCCAGCACATGAAATGTGTGTACACGGTACAGGGTCACAGCGTGGTCTGGGTTGGAAGGGACCTAAAAGCTCATCCAGCTCCAACCCCTGCCACTGGCAGGGACACCTTCCACTAGAGCAGCTTGCTCCAAGCCCCTGTGTCCAACCTGGCCTTGAACACTGCCAGGGATGGGGCAGCCACAGCTTCTCTGGGCACCCTGTGCCAGCGTCTCAGCACCCTCACAGGGAAGAGCTTCTGCCTAAGAGCTCATCTCAGTCTCCCCTCTGGCAGGTTAAAGCCATTCCCCTTGGCCTGTCCCTACAGGCCCTTGTCCAAAGCCCCTCTCCAGGTTTCCTGTAGCCCCTTTAGGTCCCAGAAGGCTGCTTTAAAGTCTCCTTGGAGCCTGGCCAAAGGAGCCTGATGGAAGATGCTGTACACTGTGTATATTATCTATATACTATATATAGTATATATTATGTATGTTACATATATATTTTATATATTATAATCTATATATTCTATTCACTGAAGAAGGCAGGTCCCTGTATCCATTTTTTCAAAGAAATGACCTCTTTCATTCTTTAAAAAGATGACACCATCATAGAATCATAGAATAGTTAGGGTTGGAAAGGACCTTAAGATCATCCAGTTCCAAACCCCCTGCCATGCGCAGGGACACCTCACACTAAACCATGTCACCCAAGGCTCTGTCCAACCTGGCCTTGAATAGAATCATAGAATAGTTAGGGTTGGAAAGGACCTTAAGATCACTGCTACCATTCTCTTATTAAACCCATGGCTTTTACCCTGCAAAAGAATGGTTCAGTTCCATCTTCATATCAACACTGTGCTCCCACACTTGAGACCCACTTTGAAACTCACGTCTGCTTTGGGTGGACAATGCTATCCAGCTTCTCCTGCCATTTCTGTTGCTGTCCACAGATGTATTTTTTAATATGCTTTAATATTTTGGGGGATAAATTATATGGCCCATGCAGAAAAGAATGGACTGCAGAGATGGATATGATTGTCCTTTCTTGCCTGGCATTTTATAGGCACCCCATAGAGTAGAGTAGAGTAGAGTGGAGTAGAAATAATAGAATACATAGACTAGAATACATAGGATACAATAAATAGAAGTTTTCAGTTCAATTCTATGACCTTATGATTTCTCCCTAACCAGTGTACGGCTTCATGCATTGCCCTCACTGTGTCTAGGGTATTTACGCCTCTGTTGTCTGACAGTGATTATATTCAAACCTCATATATGAGGGCTACTTAATATCTGCTAGGACCATAGGGGAAAAAACACCCCTGTGGCCTAGTCAGATACATTCTGAGAGTGATGTTGTTTGTCTGGTTTTTGTTTTTTTTACCCTCTTTCCTTTCAAAAACCAGAAAGTGGCCAAAAATGTAGACACACTACTGGAGAGAACCAGACAGAGGAGATCATTGGCATTATAATCAAGGAGATTGTTACTGCATGCAGAACACAAGAAGGTATTTGCCACTATTACTGCTTTTTTACATAGCTGTAAGTTGGAAAAATCTCGAGACTTGGATCTTGTGAGGATCTGTGGTGGTTGTGGCCATGTGTGTAGCAAACAGGACGTCTGACACTGCTCTTTGTAGGAGAGTCCATAACACTAAATCTCCAGGTTCTTGACCCACTCCTAGAGAGCAGAGATAAAAAGGAGGAGAAACTTCCCTGACTGCTTTGTGAAGATGCACCATTAAGTTGTTTGAGGAGATTTATGAGACAGAGGAAGAAGTGGCAAGCTGAGAGCCTGCAAAGCGAGGTTGCTTTGCACAGCTGAGAAGTGTCTCAGGCAGTAGCACTGGCTCTCACAGCAATAGATGTCCACCTTGAGGCTCAGAGCAAATGCATTTACTGTGCCTTGGAAAATCTAGACAAGCTCATCCTACCCATGGGACCTAATTCCACCATCCAGTGCCTTTTAGTAGTGTCCTGGGTTCAGCAGTAGCAGTCATTTTTCCCCTTCTTGGTAGCTGGTGCAGTGCAGTGTTTTGACTTTCGGCCTGGGAGCAGAACTGATAGCGATGTTTTGGTTTGGCCAAGGACTTTGTGAGCCTCATGCTCTGCCAGGGAGGAGGGGAAGCCGGAGGAAGCAGAGACAGGACACCTGACCCAAACTGACCAAAGAGGTATTCCATACCACAGCATGTCATGCCCAGGAGGTAACTGGGAGTTAGCCGGAAGGGCTGGGAGACTGCAGGGTTGGAGGAGGTATCGGTCGGTGCTTGGTCGGGCTGAGGGGGGCGAGTTATCGGTCAGCGGGTGGTGAGGTGTTGTATTCTCTTCCCTTGTTATTTCCTTTATCATTATTATCATTGGTGGTAGCAGTAGTGATTTGTGTTATACCTTAGTTACTAAACTGTTCTTGTCTCAACCCGTGGGAGTTGCATTCTTTTGATTCTGCTCTCCGTCCCTCCGAGAGCAGGGGGAGGGAAAGAAAGGGGGGGAAGTGAGCGAACGAATTATCTGACTGGGTTTAAACCACGACAAGTAGAAAAATCCACAACTAACAAAACTCAGGATAAATCAGTTCGCTTTGCCTGTGTTGTAAAATACTGTGTGCATCTCCTTGGAAAAAGCAGCCTGTAATTTCATGTTGAAAATGCTCTAAGAGAAGGACAGAACTCAGCTTCAGTATAATTTCATAGAATAATATCATAGAATCACAAAATGGTTTGGGTTGGAAGAGACCATAAAGCTCATCCAGTTCCAACCCCCTGCCATGCGCAGGGACCCCTTCCACTAGAGCAGGTTGCTCCAAGCCCCATCCAACCTGGCCCTGAACACTGCCAGGGATGGGGCAGCTACAGCTTCTCTGGGCACCCTGTGCCAGCACCTCAGCACCCTCACAGGGAAGAATTTGTTCCTTATATCTAATCTGATTTATCTTTGAGAAAACTGAAAGGGTCTCTGGAGCTTGTCAGACAACGTGCTCCCAAAGCAGTGATCTGAAATCGAGAAGACTCCCCAAATCGTTGGTTCAGCCTCTGCCTGGGCACAGCTTCCACTATATCCCTGGAGAGAGTTGCCATATAGATCTTGACTGTGGTCGTCTGTCTTCTCCCCATCAGTGCTGGACTGAGGGTCATGACAGAGCCATAAAGCTGTGTGTGGACTGTTGGAAGTCTGTTTTCCTTTCACAGAATCCCAGAATCCCAAGGGTTGGAAGGGACCTCAAAAGATCATCCAGTCCAACTCCCCTGCAAGAACAGGGTAACCTAGAGTACATCACACAGGAACTTGTCCAGGTGGGCCTTGAATATCTCCAATGTAGGAGACTCCACAGCCCCCCTGGGCAACCTGTTCCAGTGCTTGTTCCTGGCCCTTGAACTGATAGAATTCTTATCTTGATTTCAGGAATGGTTGGAAATATGTCAGGGACGTAGTACAGTACCCCCTCAGAAGTTTAGGGTCTGTATGTGCAAGAGGGACATGAATAGGCAGGGAAATGACATCACTTGCCTGGGGCTGCACAACAAGTCAAATAGCAGAGGTGGGAATTCCTGCACACCTGTTCTACAAGCGACTGGGAAAAAGTGCAAGAAAAGGAGCGTATCTGTGGTATCTCATTCCTAAATGGCCTGCAGAAATGGCTGTGTATAAGATCTCCCACTATTGACTGCTGAGGATACAGGACAGGATCATAAAAAGGGTTACTTTTAACAAGCCTACAGAATTCTGAGCATTTTTGGCTCATGCACACACTGCCATAGGAATATATATAAAAATATAGATATATGCTTTTGACTTTATTGTTACCATATGCACTCTTTGATACACTTTATTTCCTTCATTTTAAAACTCTAGCCTATATGCTGCTGGGAGCAGGTATGTATTGTGTATTTATACAAGTACAAATCAGGTTTTCTCTGCAGCCATGAACTGTCTCCCTACTGTTGTGCAGACACCGGATAGTGCCCTGACAGAGGGCTTCGCCTCTTCTACCTCCTGTTGGCTGACAGCAGCCATCAAACTGATCTTGTGCTACTTTGTGAGAAATGGATTACCAATGCTGTGGTTCTAACGTACCTGGCACCGCAGAATAAAGCCTGAATCTGATTTAGGTTCTTTATCTCCAAGATGCAGAGGACTTGCTGTCAGACACACATGAATGTACTTTGTCTAATACGCAAGCCTCTGGAATGCAAATTTGATGGAAGCAATGGCTGAATTCTTGATAAAAAAACTAGAAGGAGTGTTACAGAAAAGCCATGAAAGCGATGAAATGCACACTTATATTCAGCATTCAGCTCTTAGGATTTTATTTAAGCTATTTTTCAGCAGCAGGAAGGAAACAATGGTTTGTGGAGCAGGATTCTATATACACATGGGGATTTGTGGGTTGCTACAGAATGCAATTGAAGTTTCAAAAGATGTTATAAGAGCTAATTTATTCCTCCAGTAATTTAAGAAGCCTCTTTGTGCTGTGGCCTTGCATTTAACAGTTTGGCATCTAACAGAATGCCAACAAAATACTCTTTAAATTTACGAGAGAATGAATCTCTGACATATAAAGGGGGACCTTACAGCGTCTGTTCTTCTCTGGCATTATCCTTCTGCTCAGGAAATGAATCTTGCTGCAGTTATAAACTCACATTGGAGTGGGTTTCAAACCCCATACCTTGAGAATTCTTGGCATTGTGCAGCGTGTCTCCTGGTTTATTAGATTTTGCAGACTATATCCTATCAATTTTTGCAGGCTGCTAATTGGAGTTCATCACAACAGAAGAAGCCTTAGCACGACAGGGGCTGTGAGTTGTGATGGGGCCCCCTCTGTACAACAGTGGCAAGAAAATCTAAGTGCTATAGAAGAGTACCTGTGGTAAGGTTCCCATGCAGAATGTGATACAACATTTTCATCTACTGCAGCATTTGGACTGCTCTTCTTGGTCATATTGCTATGTAGAATGTATATTTATGCATACATATGTGGAGAGAGAGTATCTGTAGAGTAATGTATATACAGCAAAATACAGACATTATAGATAAATGTACGCATTAGCTCAGCTAGAAGTTATGAGCTCAGTTTATATGGGATATGCAGGGTATCAGGCTGGGTCGGACCATGGGATTTAAAGGCAGCACAGGGATCATCGTGCCAGCCTTTCCCAACTGCAAGCAATTACATACTTCATGTTTAATCCACAAGGATTCATGAAAGCCTGCTCCAGATGCAGCAGTCCCAGAACCCTTCTGTTCACCTCTTACAAATACAAGCCCTGAGGTTACAGACAAAGCACCACAGATGATTGCACTCCACCATAAAAGAGCAGATTCCTGCAACAGGATAACAATCCTCTCTGGTCTTAAAAACCTTTATTACTGGAGCCTGTCCCATGTAGCAAAGTTCAAAGTCTTTTGTGTTTTTTTAATATAGGCATAATTAATGCCACTGTGCTAACTTAGTATTTTCTCATACACTTTACAGATGGAGGGACATGCAGAGGATTCTTGTTCATGGTCACATACTCAGACAGTGATGGAGCTGGGAACAGTATCCATACGTTGTGGCTGTCAGTCCCTGCTTACTTTGTCATCCATCACTAGGCTCCCTTGGTCACAGTTTACTCCTTGACATATGTTCTCATGATGTTACTCTTCAGCAGTGAGAGACTTTGCTGTCATTCAGACAAAAGCCATCTGCAGTTGTGCTGTCAAGGCTTTCATTAGACCTCTGGACCTCTTCCCTGGTGTTGGGTAGTTGGAAACTATAATGATGATGGTTTATACTTTCACCTCTTCAAATGAAAAATGAGCATGGAGATAAACACACTTCAGTCAATAAATTCTCCTGTCCTCTCTAATAGAAATGTTGGGTCTTTTTCTGTTTTCCTCCCGTCTTACTACAGATGTCCTAGCAGTAAATTAACCTTGTACTTCACATGCATGATCCTGTGTGTCCACATTCTTAAAAAGCAATGGGCAGAACAGCAAAGCTAATGCACTATGTAACAGCTTAACTGCTACTAAACACAATCAATTTATAGTGATACACAAGCATATAATATTGATTTATTGTAAAACTGGGTTGTTTTTTTTTTTGCATAGACAAAGGCTTTGAGCTTCCTCCTGTAGGAGGTGGCATAGTTTTACAATTGGCTTCGCTAGCACACTACATTACTTTCAGCCTGACAAGGGTAAGCATATAGGTGGCTGGGTTAACCTGTTTCTGAATAGCTC
The DNA here is from genome assembly GCF_028554395.1 of Pezoporus wallicus. Lineage (NCBI taxonomy): Eukaryota > Metazoa > Chordata > Aves > Psittaciformes > Psittacidae > Pezoporus > Pezoporus wallicus. The sequence goes on along the minus strand of NW_026636085.1, from coordinate 1,872,493 downwards.
GTTTGTCATGGCATGGAAATGAGAATCACAGAATCATAGACTGGTTTGAGTTGGAAGGGACCTTAAAGCTCATCCAGTTCCAACCCCCTGCCATGGGCAGGGACACCTTCCACTAGACCATTAACGTGTAAATGCACAGCTGATGTGGAAGTTTAACACTTAATGGTAACCAAAGCTTTAACAGTCATCTCTAGCTTTTAAGCAATAAAATATTTATCATGCCAGAATTTCGTCAAAGGAGGTTTAAATAATGACTTGCTGCCACAAAAGTAAGTGTAACATTTTCCGACCAATCTTTTTCCATTGTGCAAACTTGCAATTAGCAGTTGGCTTTATCAGTTCAATAATTGCAGACTAGATATAAGGAAGAAGTTCTTTACTGTGAGGGTGGTATTGCACTTGCATGGATTGTCTGGAGAGGTGATAGATGCTCCATCCCTGGAAACATTCAAGGTCAGACTGGACGGAGCTCAGGGCAACCTGATCATGTTGAAGATGTCCTTGCCCATGGCAAGGGGATTGCACTAGATGGCTTTTGAAGATCCCTTTCCAACCCAAACCACTCTACAATTCTATGATTCGAACTCTTTCAGGTCATGTTCTGACATTCCTAAGTCTTGAAGTTCTTTACTGTGAAGGCACTTGAATGGGTTGCCCAGGGAAGCTGTGAATGCTCCATCCCTGGCAGTGTTCAAGGCCAGGCTGGACAGAGCCTTGGGTGACATGGTTTAGTGTGAGGTGTCCCTGCCTATGGCAGAGGGTTGGAACTGGATGATCTTAGGGTCTTTTCCAACCCTAACTACTCTATGATTCTATGATTCTAGGGCAGTACAAGTCTGTATGATGAAAGGACAAAACAGTGTGAGAAGCTTCTAATGAGAGAGGATAACTTACACGTCATCAGTGTTGTATTCATTGGCTTCTTTGCCAATTGATTTTTAAATGTTTTACTTACACATGAAAAGGTGAGGTTTAAAAATAGCCATTTTAAATATTGCAAAATGAGAAAATAATGCCAGGTTGTACATAAGTGAACATTATGAAAATGCCTGGATATTAGGAAAGGCAAAATACCGTAAGGAAACCTGCATGCCTGCATGCAAAGCATTTGTTCACCTTTCTCTCTACAACCAGGCAGTTGTCATCCCTTCATGCATCCCTAAAAGGCAAGCCTTTTGAATCTTAGGTGGAGCTTTTTCCAAGTGCTATATTTATTTATTACCCTTTACACTCATCCCTATCCCAAAGGATATTTTCCTCAGTGTGCAATTCTCCAGTAGGAACTGTAGGAAGAGTAAGGACTTGAAGAACTCATCAGCTGAAGATTTCTCAGGCTCTTAGAGAAACTGGTGTATGGGGCAAGGCCCTTTTAGAAATCCACTTTAACTCAGCTGGCCTCCCTATAGTTATAGAATCATAGAATAGTTAGGGTTGGAAAGGACCTTAAGATCATCCAGTTCCAACCCCCTGCCATGGGCAGGGACACCTCACACTAAACCATGCCACCCAAGGCTCTGTCCAGCCTGGCCTTGAACACTGCCAGGGATGGAGCATTCACAACTTCCCTGGGCAACCCATTCCAGTGCCTCAGCACCCTCACAGTAAAGAACTTCTTCCTTATATCCAATCTAAACTTCCCCTGTTTAAGATTTAACCCATTACCCCTTCTCCTGTCACTGCAGTCCTTGATGAAGAGTCTGTCCCCAGCATCCCTATAGCCCCCTTTCAGACACTGGAAGGCTGCTATGAGGTCTGCGATTAACAATCAGTAGCTGTCAAGTGAAATTGCAGCCAGACACCCAGTAATATAATCTATAAGTGCTGTATCCCAAAACATGCTTCCTTTAAGCCCTGTGGCAAAGGGAGAGCACTGGCACAGAGTTTCCAAGTGGTAACCTGTTCACAGAGCACTGACCTTTGCTGTGCATCCAGCTCCTCACAGCAGAGCTCTTCGGAGATGTACTGAGGAGATACAGGAGAGCAAACAACTGGAAGTGAGAAGCAGCTTGAAAGGTACAGATGTACTCAGACGCTGGCACACACTCATCTTTGGAGCAGAGCTGCCATTTAGAACCCTGTGTGTAAAGCCAGAGTAACTGTTCTGCAGAGCCCTATGCAATGGTAGAAGACAAAACAAAATGACAGGCTTCTTAAATTATGTAGCATAAGAGCCTGCTGTTTACCCAAGTGAAGCGGGAACATTGGCTGGTTTTCTCATTAAATGCTCTTTCTTGGCAATGCAAAGGTCTGCAAAGATCTGTTCATCAAGTCTTCAATCAATTCTAGAACCTCCAGGATAATCTTCCAAAAAGCCTTTGGATCTGAGTTTCGGAGCCTTTGAGTCTCCTATGCCTCTGAAGAGAAAGCAGAGCAAACGCTCGTGTCCCTGCAAATGGCAGTGGGTTTGGAACTGGATGATCTTTAATGTCCCTTCCAACCCAAGCTGTTCTGTGATTCTATGATTTTGGAAATCAATGGGCCTATATTTTTGACTGATATAAATCATCATAGCTTTCTCTGCCATCAGTATTCCCTCTTATTTACATTAGCAGAAGTTGAGCAGACCTATATTGCTGGCCTGATCACATCACTCCCAACACCAGCAGTTTTACTGAGTGCTTGTAGTTATAAATCCATATTATTATGAGACATAATTATTACTTGTTATTATTACATATAATAACTATTATCCATAGCTATTACAGAGACAAGAAAACCAGAAAAGAGGAAATTAACACTTTTAAAAGGCTGTTTGATAGAAGTGCAGGAAAGCTTGCACTTCCAAAAGGCAGTTCATCTGAAGAGTGTGCTGAGAAATCTCTCTCATCCACTCTGCTGAGGAGATGTAACAGTTCTGGGAATATCCTTTAGCTCATGGAGTCTGCCTGCACCAGCCAACTGGAGAGAGGGATTTTAATCAGTGTGCCCATTTTGTAATCCGGATTGTGCCCATCATTAAACACCCTGGCCTGACGAGCTCCATCTGAAGCCAGACATTGCACTGAGGCTGCTGGGGACTGGGCATATCATTGCTTCTGCTGACTCTGCTCTGAGAAACTCTCCTCTGGCAAAGCAGCTGGCTCTGCTGGTGCTGTGAATGGCTGCAGCACGGGCTACCAGATCCATGTGTCAGAGAGAGGGGTTTCAAGGAGAGAGAAAGCAGCAATCCTGACACTGAATCACACAGGAATCAGTTTGGGTTGGTGGTTTCCTTTGCAAATAGGCATTCTTCAGGTCACAGTGGGGAATTCTGACACTGCAAAGGGGATGAATGGATTAGTAGGCAAAATAAGGACTGTCCCTGCTTGTAGCTGTGATGTGTAAAGGCTGCTAGCATATCTGTACAGGTTTTTGGGTCCATGCAGATGTCCAAGAGGCTTCCAAAAGCCTTTTTAATCCATGGAAAAGGCCACATGTGAGTTAATGCATTATGAATTGCCATCTAGGATATGAGGAAAACATAGGTCATTGTAATGGTGAACTGTGCAAAATGCCTAATTTATGCCATTATGAATCTTAAACGATGAAGTAATTTGTGTTACTTCTAGTATAGGAGGGAAAGGTACAGCAAGCCAAAGGTCCATCCCTAGGGAGCCCAGACCAACTCCATTACCAGCTACTGGCATGTACGGTCCTCATGACTAAGCTCATTCTCCAGGGCTGAGTGGAAGCAATTCATCACTGGTACACAGAAATATGCCAGCAACAAAGATTGCAGTGAGCCATTCCCAAATGAGGAATCATAGAAAGCAGGTTGGTATCGAAATCACTTCATGTCTGAAACTCATATCAAAATTGATTTAAAACTCTGTATCTGCATCCCAACACCCCTCCAGCCAGCAATGGAAAGAATAGGAGGGGAGAAAAGTAGGGACATGCCAAGTTCAATTATACATTGAACATTATACATCATCTGAAGACCTTCTATGATCAAAATGTTCCCACAAGATAGATCCCGCATCTCGCAGCAGTATGTGGATGGAGTATTTGTTCCATTTATGCAGTACTGAATATGTCACTGAAATGGAGCTGTGGATGTCAGCATGGTCATGGACAACTCTTACGTACCCTCCTCCTTTGACATACGATTAGCAGAATAGCTAAGGGTTCGGCACAGTCAGCAACCAAACGGCAGTGGAATAAATCCTCAACCCCGAACCACCAGAACAAAACAGAGGGCAGCGATAGTGTCTCTTTATCACAAGACAGATTATCACTTGCTCAAGTGTCACACTGTCAGTGTGGTGTAATAAAACTTTGTGTATCAGAAGGAAATAAACAAAGGAAGCCCCAAAACATAGAAAATGGTCCAAAGACATTAAGTGTTAACCCACTGAGAATGGTCTAAGATAGGTGAACAGAGTCGAATCTTGAGCAAACAGAAAGATGTCTCCAGAGGGCACTTTCTCTACCTGGACTTGTGCAAAGCGTTCGACACTGTCCCACACGACATCCTTGTCTCTAAATTGGAGCGACATCAATTTGATGGATGGACCACTCGGTGGATAAAGAACTGGCTGGATGGATGCACACAGAGAGTTGTGGTCAATGGCTCAATGTCCGGCTGGAGACCAGTAAGGAGTGGTGTCCCTCAGGGATCGGTGTTGGGACATCTTTGTCGCTGACATGGACAGTGGGATTGAGTGCGCCCTCAGCAAGTTTGCCGATGACACCAAGCTGTGTGGTGGGAAGGAAGGAATGCCATCCAGAGGGACCTTGACACACTTGTGAGGTGGGCTGATGCCAACCTCATGAAGTTTAACCATGCCAAGTGCAAGGTCCTACAGCTGGGTCGGAGCAATCCCAGGCACAGCTACAGGTTGGGCAGAGAAGAGATTCAGAGCAGCCCTGCAGAGAAGGACTTGGGGGTGTTGGTTGATGAGAAAATGAACAGGGGCTGGCTTCAGTGTGTGCTTGCAGCCCAGAAAGACAACTGTATCCTGGGCTGCATCAAAAGAAGCGTGACCAGCAGGTCGAAGGAGGTCATCCTGCCCCTCTACTCTGCTCTTGTGAGACCTCACCTGGAGCATTGTGTGCAGTTCTGGTGTCCTCAACATAAAAAGGACATGGAACTGTTGGAGCAAGTCCAGAGGAGGCCACGAGGATGATCAGGGGACTGGAGCACCTCCCCTATGAAGACAGGCTGAGGAAGTTGGGTCTGTTCAGCCTGGAGAAGAGAAGGCTGCGTGGAGACCTCCTAGCAGCCTTCCAGTATCTGAAGGGGGCCTATAGGGATGCTGGGGAGGGACTCTTCATGAGGGACTGTAGTGACAGGACAAGGGGTGATGGGTTAAAACTTAAACAGGGGAAGTTTAGATTGGATATAAGGAGGAAATTCTTTCCTGTTAGGATGGTGAGGCACTGGAATGGGTTGCCCAGGGAGGTTGTGAATGCTCCATCCCTGGCAGTGTTCAAGGCCAGGCTGGACGAGGCCTTGGGTGATATGATTTAGCGTAAGGTGTCCCTGCCCACGGCAGGGGGGTTGGAACTGGATGATCTTAAGGTCCTTTCCAACCCTAACTATTCTATGATTCTATGATTCTCCTATCCTAAACCAAGAGTTTAAGGGGCTGTGAATCACCAGCTGGGAAGTGCCTGACTCCTCTCATAGAATCATATAATCACAGAATGGTTTGTGTTGGAAAGGACCTTAAGATCATCCAGTTCCAACCCTTTATCATGGTCAGGGACACCTCACACTAAACCATGTCGCCCAAAAAGCATCCTGAAGCAGGCGGCATATCTTTGAGCTGCTGTCTAATACTTAAACAGGCAAAACTGATTAGTATTAATCCTCAGAGACCAGTTGTGACCAGCCTGGTTTGTGGGCCAGATTTAGTACAATTTAGAAACTGATTTACAGCAGTGATTATGTTCCTTTCACTGAAGCTAGCTGCCTCCTGCACTGCGCATCCACGTCGGTATTCACTGGGTAATGTACTTCAGTTCATGGAGCAAAGATTTTCCTGCAGCGAGAGAAGGGTTTTCAGCTGACTCCTGCTGAGAGGCTGTGTCTCTGTCAGTGAAATCCTGGTAGCTGAAACATTAATCTGAATTAAGAGGGAGGTCTACGTGAGAGCTGGAATACAAAACACAGCAGCAAAATTCCTTTGGAGTACTGAATGTGCTGGGAACCTCTGGTGTGAAGTTCAGTGTACCAACAGCTGTAACTAAAATGCTTAGTACCCTGACAGCGTGCCAGGCTTCTCCCCCATTCCAATACAGGCAGATCCAAGAGACCTTCCCATCCCACTCACATTTCCTAGAACCTGGATGCTCATTGACACACGCTCAGCTGCATTTGGGAGCCTGTGTGAGTCACTGAGCTTGGGTTCATTACTCACTGCTGAGCAATACCTCAGGAATTAGGAGCTCTGGGGCTCATGTGTCGGTGGTCACTGTATCCATGATGTTAAATACAGCAGGTCTGCCTGGGAACCCTCCGAGTCATCCCTCTTTGTCTCTTATTTATTTAGCTAGTTTTCGGCAGGGTTCAGGGACGTTGTGTTCCTGCTTTGGGGTTGTTTTGTTACCCTTGGGCGAACAAGCTGACAAACTGAGCAAGAAAATGGGTTTTATCCTTTGTGGGAAAGTGAGCATCTATGGGGGGAGAAAAATGTGCTCTACATTCCCTCCACATGATGAATTTGAGATTCATGGGGAGATAAACCAAAAATACTCATGAAGAGGCTTTGGTTTGTGCGCTTCATTTCCACGGGAGATTCCCAGAGTTGTTTGTTTGAAATAAACAACATAAAAGGAGACCCTCTGCCCACACTCTGATGTGAAGCAACTAATGGCTGCATCAGCATTTCCACTCTTCCTCCGGCTTTTCAGATGGTTTCTTTTAAAAGCTTACTCCAGACATGAACTTCGCATGTAATAAGACTTTGATTTAGAGAAGTCTTTCATCTGAGCAGCACAAAGTGCTTTGAAAATATCAGTCAATTGGGATTCAGAGCACAAGGAGATGGGCTTATTTTCAAAGAGAAACTGAGGCATTTGGCATCAAACACCCTGGTGACATTTTGATATGTGTTAAACCCCCAGATTTCTGTTCATTAATTCAGATAATCACTTGAACCCATCACTGTTTCCCTGTCCTACTTCAAGATGGCTTTTTTGGTTTTCATACTGTGGGAAATTTGGATCATAGAAGCAATTATTTCACTAAAAATCTTTTCTGTAGCTAAATGCAGCTTTATGATGTGAGATAATAACAAAAAGTAGATAATAATAAAGATCTGGTGGTGTGTATAATCATCCTGAATTAATGCAACAGATCTCATTAATGAAACATTGGGAGTCACTCACTGCAGATCTGCAGCCATGTCGAGCATCTAATATTAACAGCACATTACATCTGCACTGCAGCAGGGATTAAAACAGATAAGGCAGGTGGGAGGAGGAACTGTGAATTATACTTACCTGGGGTGGAATTGGCCCTTGGTCTCATAATTAGCTCAACAGGAGGGACCAGTAAAGAAAGCCAACAGGGTTAGCTGGGCTGCGCAGCTGGGCTACATCAGCAAGGACATCACCAGCAGATAAAGATGTCATTGTCCCACTGGAACACCTGGAAAACTATGTTCAGTTTTGGTCCCTGCTATAGAAAAAAGATGTGGATGGGCTGGAGAGGGTCCAGAGAAGGGCCACAGAGATGATCCAAGGACTGGGAAGCCATGTGAGGAAAGGCTGAGAGAGCTGGGACTGTTCAGTCTGGAGAGAAGGATCAGGGGAGACCTTATCACCATGTTCCAGTAGTTAAAGGGTGGCTACAAAGAAGATGGGAACCTGCTCTAGTGGAAGGTGTCCCTGCCCATGGCAGGGGTTGGAACTGGATGAGCTTTAATGTCCCTTCCAGCCCAAACCATTCTGTGATTCTATGATCTTATAGGAAACCACAAGATTACACAGCTCTGATGAACGCACACTCAAGCAGTTTGAAGTGAAGTAATTGCAGAAGAGTTACTTATATGAAGTAAGCATAAAGTCAGTGAAAGGGAGATGGGATGCCCCTCCTATCCCATCTGCCCAGCTGCAAGCAGGTGACATTTCCCTGTAAACATTGTGGAACAGCGTGGCACAGAACGCAGTGGCAGGGGTGGGAAAAGCAAACAGACACACTGGAGGGGTTGGAGCTGGACAGTTTTAAGGTCCTAATCGTCTCCTGAATCCCAGAATCTACAGTTTGAGCCAATATGGACAGCAGTGCTCTGATATCCTACTTGGTTTGTGACATTCACTTTGCAACCATTACCCCGTTTTGGAACAAGATGATTCAATATCTTAGTTGCAAAACAGGAGCCCTGGAAAGAAGACCACAGCAGGCTCCATTTGGGGTGCTGTAGAGTATCATAGAGGGAGGGTGTAAGTCCTTATTAGTTGTCTTCATCTCCGTTTCTCTTTCTGAACATGTTTTTTTCCCAGCCATTATAATAATCAAATTTCAGTAGTCAAGGACCACCACATCTTCTTCTCCATGGTCTGCTTCCCAGTGCAGAGATTAATTACCACTGTTTCACCTTAATGACATAGCTAAGAACAAAAGGCATTGATTTCAGCAACTTTACCTCCAAACAAATACATTTATACTTCATATTACCTCCTGTTCAAATCCCCCAAAGGACCACAGTGTTGCAATTCACATAGAAACCAGTTCCCTGACCTTTACCAGGAGAAAATGTATTTCAGCTTTAACTCTGGAGAGGCAAGAGAAGGGAATGCATGTGATTGATTGCTAATAAGCCACACAGCACACGCTATGCTGCAAAGACTGCAGGCTCATGCATTACTCTGATGACTTTGAGGGGGAATGACAGTCCTGCCCTATAGTATATTGATTATCAAAGCAGCTGCCAAAAAAACCCAGCGGTGAAATATTAAATATGCATTGAACTTGGCCCTTTCTCACTGCATCTCTGTCCAGGATTTGTAATAGAACAGCTCAAGGCATGAAACGGTCCTGTTTGCATTGGCTGTGTGTTTCTCCTGAGGAGCCCTCTGTAAGTATGGTGTCAAAACAACTCCCATCTACAGCCTGCTCCAGTCTCCTGTGATTCCCATTTTTCAGTAGGGAACATGCACCGTGACTAACCAGTGACTTCTTTTTAGGATGCCATGGGAATGATGTGTCTAAACAGAAGAGTTTTGTCTGTCCAGCCTAGTGCCCTAAGACAAAGGGCATCGCTCCCATGGGGATTTTCAATAGGTTCCTGTGTGTAATTGCAGTTGCAGTAGATACAAATAGAAATAACCCTTATGGCACTGTACAAGAACTCAGGGAAGCTGCACACAGTAACAGGAGGTGACTGAACTGATGTATAGCACAGAAAGCGATGGCAGCAAAGGGACTGATGTTGGGATTGCAGCAAGAAGGTATGTCCTGGCTGTGTGCAGAGCCTACACTTTGGTTTGTGTGGAAGCTTGTGGCATTGCATCTTCTTTTTTTCCTTATGGATTAATCTAGGGCCGTTGCTGGTGGTATAAAATCCTTTTAACAGATGGCTTAGGGCATGGCCAACTGTGATCAAGGGCAGCACATTCAGTCCCTGTCATTACAGAGCACTCACTGCCTTTAATCCCCAGAGGTGAATGATGTTCTGTATTTTACAATGTGGCAAATGCATCTGGCAATGGTCAGAGATGGGGTATGAGAAAGCATTTTTATAGGCAGGCAAACATATAAAGCTGTTCTGGGCAAGGTCAGGATAATTCCCAATGCATGTTTTGGCTCATCATGAAGATCATCTGCAAAACCTACATACAGAAAACTGCAGGCGAGACTAATGAAACCTTTAATCATTGACCAGCAGGAACAGTTTATTATGATTTAGTTTAATAGTCCTTTCAGCCAATAAATATGGGCCATTACCTGCCCATGAGCCTTTTTTTAGCTCCACATGAGTCACACATGAGAAGAGACCCTGTATGGGAAGTGTGTGTGTGCAGACACTCATTGGGTTGGAAGGACCAAAGCCAGATCTGATGTGTAACATCCACACCCACAGCAATTACATCGGAGTCACTTCTCTGTGTCAAAAGTACAGCCTTGTTTATAATGAACAATTCCTTTTTCAGGCTAATGCCGGAAGATTGAGTGCCTTTGGCTTCTTTTACCCATTATTCCAGGTTACTTTGTTTGATAAAAGCCCTACTTGAATATGTGAGATTTACGCTGGGGAGCACAATAACAGGATATGGTCACAACAACAACTGACTGGGAGGTTCACAAGCAACAAACTTAAAACACTTCAGCTGTTTTGTGGTAACAGCCCTTTTGCATGCTTCATCCCCAGTCACTGGTGAAGAACTCACTGCACCCAGGCCACGTTTCTCATGGAGAAATGGGAATGTGATCCAACAGTAACCAGGATGTGACCAATGGCCTCTGAACCCAAGTCCCAACTAACCCCCCATGGCCTAAGCCCATGAGGTACAGTAACAGGGACTCATTAGCATCAGGTAGGGAATGCTCTTGTCATGCAAAAGATTCTGGATGTTAACAGAGGAAGGGAGCAACAGCTTAGCCAGTGAGTGGGTTTGGAGATGAGCTTTGAAGGAAGAGAGGGGAGAGTTCTTGGAGTGCAGAACACTTGAAGTGCAGAGGGTTTCCTTTCCTTCTCAATAACAAAGCTGTGACCACAGGGTCTGCCCATCCTGAGTCTCTGGGATACTGGAGGGAGACGAGTGATTAGAAACAGATGAAATATTGCTTTAAATCTCCATTAATTAATCCTGTAGCAATCCCACTGCCTTCACAACTTCCTTTAACAGGAAGTTTTCCTTTCGCTGCCTGAATGCTAAAGACAAGTTTATTATTATTATTATTATTATTATAATATGTCAAAACCTTGTTTTGAAATGGGTTTCTCAGGTTGCCCTGAGCAATGCTGCACCTATCAAATTAACCTGCAAGAGTGAAGAGCCACCACAAAGCATTAAACACATCACTCCACCTATAGGAAACAGCTTGTAGTGCATAAGAATCCCCTCAGGCACGATCCCATCTGTGTTCCCAGTATCCAACTTGGCAGGACACAAACGTTCAGCTTCTGAACACAAACCTGTGACAGCAGCAGGAGGGTGTTGAGGGCTCTATCACATCTTTAGCAGTATTCCAGAGCTGGGAAGCAGCCTTTGAAGAGGTGTCAACAAGGAGAATTTTCCTAACTTCCCTAAAGGGCAAGTCTGTGGGACACCCAGGATTCAAAACCCTCATCTGCGAGGTAAGGAAGCAGGAACACACATGAAATAGGTGTTAATTGTGTTGTACTGCACAACACTGACTCATTCCTTCCATTTTGACAGGCTACATGCGGAAAAACAACACTGGATGATGGCTGTGTGCTTCCTACAGTCCTGGCAGAGATACAGCAAGACAGATCACGGCTCTTTTTATAGATGTAAAGAGGCCAACGGTGAGAAACAATGAAGGTGGAAGAAGGCACTGCTGTTCACTCTGCAGAGCTGTTGGTACGTACTGTCCTGTCCTCTCCACCCTTTTGTCTGGGTTACTTTGTCCCTGGGATAGGTTCTTATCTCATCTACCTGGAGACAGTGTAGTTGGTGTAGGTGACCTGGCCTTGCATCTGTGCATCTTGCTTTGCTCCTGGGTGTGTTAGATGAGTTGTGTCACCTGGGAGAGCAGGAGGATTTCTTTGAGTACGGAAGTGGATGCATGAATAGATTAATGGTGAATACCAGAACATAAGTAATAATAACATAGAATCATAGAATAGTTAGGGTTGGAAAGGACCTTAAGATCATCAAGTTCCAACCCCCTGCCATGGGCAGGGACATCTCACACTAAACCATGTCACCCAAGGCTCTGTCCAACCTGGCTTTGAACACTGCCAGGGATGGAGCATTCACAGGCTCCCTGGGCAACCCATTCCAGTGCCTCACCACCCTAACAGGAAAGAATTTCCTCCTTATAGCCAATCTAAACTTCCCCTGTTTAAGTTTGAACCCATTACCTGTAGTCTTATCACTACAGTCCCTAATGAAGAGTCCCTCCACAGCATCCCTATAGGCCCCCTTCAGATACTGGAAGGCTGCTATGAGGTCTCCACGCAGCCTTCTCTTCTCCAGGCTGAACAGCCCCAACTTCCTCAGCCTGTCTTCACACAGGAGGTGCTCCAGTCCCCTGATCATCCTCGTGGCCCTCCTCTGGAATTCTTCCAACAGTTCCATGTCCTTTTTATGCGGAGAACTGCACACAATACTCCAGATGAGGTCTTACGAGAGCAGAGTAGAGGGGCAGGATCACCTCCTTCGACCTGCTGGTGACACTCCTTGGCTTTCGGGGCTGCAAGCACACACTGCTGGCTCATGTTCATTTTCTCATCGACCAGCACCCCCAAGTCCTTCTCTGCAGGGCTGCTTTGAATCTCTTCTCTGCCCAAGCTGTAGCTGTGCCTGGGATTGCTCCCACCCAGGTGTAGGACCTTGCACTTGGCATGGTTAAACTTCATGAGGTTGGCATCAGCCCACCTCACAAGTGTGTCAAGGTCCCTCTGGATGGCATTCCTTCCCTCCAGCTTGTCAACTGAACCACACAGCACGGTGTCATCGGCATGCACAAATACAAACCAGAACAAAAAGCTCTCATGCAAGAACCACTACTAGGCTGAAAAGCTGTTGCCTGTAGGAACCAGAGGAAGCTCCAACCCTTGTTGGAGTTTCAGCTAGACTGGACAGAGCACTAATATACACCCATCACGAATGTGCCTACGAGACTGATAAACCGTTATCTGCATCACTTTCCCATCTTTAGATAAACATCAAACTATAGGAAATTCTGTTACAATACTTTCAATTCACATACAAATGGGATGGTTTTGACTTGACAGAACCAGACTGCCTTATTTATTCCCTTGAAGATTTTCCTCATGGTAGATAAGTGTTAAGAAGAGTTCTTTCTTATCTCAGTGAAGAAAAAAATCTTTAATAGTGATGGCCCCACTGCTTGCCAACACTGGAACTCTTTGTAAAATAGGCCTGTGATTCTATAACCTCTTGGTGTATAGGTAGATACATTCCCCTGGGCCACCAACTCCTACCAGATGGAACCTGAACTCTGAGTCACACAGTCCCATGATATCAACAGCTACCAGCCACCTGCCTTTATTTCAGTTCCTGCTTTCCCTGGCTCAGAGCTCTAAGCCATGGGTGTATGCATGTGGTGAAATTTTAAGTAGCTGTAATTTGAAGACAACATCTGTTCTAAGAGGTGAACTTCTAAGAGGCTTGAAGACAGAAGAATCAGCAGGTACTGAGATTGCTTTGTTACAGATGGTTTCCTGGGTTAGTACTCATAAGGAGTAGGGTCCATTGCATGCTTTAAATCCTAAGATATGATTTACATAGAAGCAGCTTGGTGCAGCATTGTGGAACCATTGAAAGCCATTGGTTATTTTCCTTGCCTTTACCTTCCTCCATGCCTTGCTCCTTCCTACTGTTTCCTGGTTCTGACATGACTGCATGAATACAGCACAAAACAAGCAGCACACCAAGTCTGAACCTATTTCCTGGAGAAATGCTTGTGATGCCTGTTGAGAAAAGGTACAGCAACAAGAGGATGGTGACAGATGGTGGAGGAAGGCATATGGAGAGGGAAAGGAGAAAGGTAAGGGTACAGAAAGCAAGTTTCTATCCTTTGTCCTGTTAAATCCATCTAAAAGAGGACTAGGACATGGGAAACACCGATACAGAGAACCAGTGTAAGTGCACAGAGACCAATCAATTGAGCTCTATCAAGTAAGTTCATCCTAATGCTAGGGAAAGAGCAGGGAAAGGAAGGATAGATTATGATGATGGTACTGCTAAGGGCTCTGTCCCATGGGCATCCTTTCACAGAGGCCAGAGTACGTACAACAGAACTGAGGCTGTCACATCTGCAGCACAAAATGCGCCAACTGACTTTAACATGAAGGTGGATCCCTTCCAAGGCACTGTGAGGGGAGTTTCAGCAAAAGCATGTTGCTTAGATGCTCAGATACGCTTCAAATGAACCTGAGGAGCATCTTAGTGGATGGCAAAGCCGCAGTAGTCATACTGCTGTTATTCAGATAGTTCTATAAATCACCACAGGTTTGGTTTTGGCACTGATAATCTACAGCAGTTATTTCCCTGTATATTCCATGGGCTTTCCCTATAACACACACAGCAAGCAGCTTCTCAAAGTCATTCACTTCCTTCTCTGGATTCAGAAATATGGATATTATAAAACTGCCCTGGGAACAAGGGAGAGGACTGAGTTTCATACCGATAGCTACACTCAATTTGCTTAATCCAAGCCCAGATCACAAGGTAACCCTTGTGTATTATAAAGCATGCTATGTACATAAATCATAAGCCCCTGAAGTGGAGATGGAGTTAGGGACAGTTAACCTTTCCTATTATGGTCTGTACTCTGTGTAGGTTAGAAACCTCCCCTCTTTTTGTACTCCAGGCAGCTATGTGAGTTCATTTCAGCATCCATGTGTGGTACCCTCCATCCCAACATCACCAAGCAGGCAGTCATCAGCATTGCTGGTTAGTAAGGACTAGTAAAAGTGTGTGGGGCTTTACTGATCGAGGAAGACAACTACATGTCACTAGGAAGTTTTGGAACATGATCATTCAGATTATGATGAGGAGGTAATTTTAAACAATCATTGCATTGTCCCTGAATTTAGGGAAGCACCAAAGGTACAGGATACCCTTTTGCCCAACACTAACCTTTCTCATGGCTGAATTGAGCCTTGTGTTTACACAGCATCAATCTGGTATGAAAAAGGCTCTATCATTCTGTTTCTTCCTTTTAAGAAGTCTGATATTTATCTATTCAGAACACAGTGGGTCCCAGTTCTAACTGGGCTGTTGAGGACAAATACAATAGATGTCATGCAAGTGAGACATACAAAAACACACACAGATGTGCATCAAATATATGTATAAATAGTGCATCTGAGACATATGTGTGCTTAAATAATGTTTGTGAACACTGTACACTTAAATGAACTTTCCCTCAGAGCAGTACTGTAGGTTTTTTATGTGTACTCATATCTTTTCCCATAAAAATTGTTTTAATGATTTAAATCCCATAAGCCCAAGAGCTCCAGATGCATATTTTAGTTGTTTGTCATAAGAACTATCCAACTCAATATGACCACGCTTTCAGCCAGAATGAATTTGCACAATGCTGAATGTTCAAGTGAAATAGAAGAGTTTTTCATTACAGTGAAAGAAGTCCTTGTAAAAGTGTCATTTGTGAAGCTTTAAAACCAGCAGTGTTAAATTAAGCTTTTTCTGCCATTTGAAATGCTTGGAAAGGAACAAGGTCTCTAGAAGGTGAACTTCAGCTCCTACCAAATGCAGCAATGACCTTCCAATTGACTTCAGCGGTGCTTAGGTTTTACACAGAGATAAAGCTTTTAGCTTTTTCACTTTTTTGACTTTCTGGAGTCTTGAATTATTACCTTTCTACTCTTTTGGGGAGAACTAAGTCCCTACCATCATGCACTAACCAAACTCTCCTGCAAGGGTAAGTTAATAAAACAGTCAGAAATGTTTTTCCTAAGTCATTCTAATACATTAATGAAACTGAGCACTGATTTTCCCAGAGGGTCACACCACACATTGCTCACCTGCCTGTGACTGTTGCTAGATAAAGACGAGACCTGGATCTCCCTTTCTGGCTTCATATTTTATCTCCTCAGAGCATCCAGCTACTTTGCCAGGGATTGGATATGGATGCAACAGAGGAGCCCAATGGAATTGCAGGTATAGATGGAAATATATCTGCATGTGCTTCAGAAGAAACTGGAATTGCAGTGATTTCAGGAGGCAAAATTCACTGTAATCTCCACAGGAGTAGGATTTGGATGCATCTTTTAGGGCCCTTTCTTCCAAATATACCTATCTCCAACTCTTTGTGGAAGGTGCTTGCAGAGGGATCTGCCAGAGGGACCAAACTCTTTCAAGTCAGATGTGGTTAATGGGTCATCCACTGCTCATCTTTAGATAAGAGTGTCATCAGTTATCCAGTTCTTTTCCAAATTGCTTATCTTCCTCTCTTTGTTAAGCCTTTTCACATAAGCAAAACTGTTTGCTTCTGGAATTACTCCGATAATTCCCACTTAGTTGCCTTTTGTCCTTTTCACCTTCGGATGAACTCAGATATGAAGAGTGATTTACCTAAAAGGGAAAGTTCTTGCAGTCTTCCATTAAATATTTACTTTTGCCTTTTTTGGGTTTGCCTTGTCCTTGGTGTTCCCAAGTCCTTTGAGACATCAGTATCAATTCCCACTGATTACAGACACTCCTCTCCTCAAGCAGGGTTACTCAATACTGGTTTGGACACATTTCCTACTTCTTGACTGTAAATATGTTCTTATTTGTGTTACAAAGGCCAGTGAGACCTTGTGGACAATTTCCTCCTGTTCTTACAGAAGAATGTGCAAGAGTGGTTAGGATTCAGATAATCAAAGATCCCTCCCTCTCTGTTCAGTTATAGCTGGACATTCAGGTCTCTGCAGGGGTGGAGGTCCATAGGAACTGATGGCTCAGTGTTTTCTGCCACAGCCTTCTCCTCCCCATAAGATTAGCATTACCAGAACCGCTCATTGTGGAAGTGCAATGTGCAACATTTCTGCTTGTTCCTTGTCTAGAGCTGACATTTACATGGCAAACGTACAATGCTGGAACACAGGAACATTACAGAATTGTCTCTAAGACACTTAGGAACCGCCTCCTGTGTATTATAATGTTTCTGCCAAGCTCAGCCACGCATGTTTTTATCTCAGTGTTTGATTTTACAAACTCTAGTGCTAGTTTGCCTTTTACTGACTGACCAGTCAATCCGCTGACCCTGTAGGGATCACCTGCTCAGTCTGTACCCACAGATTTCCAGGTTCAGTGGCCTTCAAGAGCTGATGGAGAGAATAAAGAGTCCCGGCAAGAACCAGAGTCCTTAAGCCACTGCTTTCCAGCATCAAAAATACTTTACACAAGGGCAAAGAGGTATCTTTGCCTCTATGTGCTGTCAGACTGAAGACCTGCTCAGGGTGGTGGCTGGCCCAGGCAATCCAAACCCTCCCATCTGGTTACTCATGTAAAAGCCCCGCAGGTTAGGAGGTACTAGTGTTTACTTTGAAGATAACTGATCAGATTCAAGCCAAGCTGTCTTGAACAAGCTTTGAACGTGCCCGCAGGCATGGAAAGGTATTTGGGAGGGACAGCGGGAGGCCTTCTGTGTGCATGTTTAATCTCAGGTTGCTGATAAAGTTTGGGAAGTGTGGTAAAAACCTCCTGACACAGTCTGCGCTTTGACACAGCTCCAAGCCCTCAGTGGAGATGTTGTGTTCTTCCCCTGAAGGGGATCAGGCTGCTATCTACATATTACGGGCTTTCTTCAATAGGTACCCAGAGATGCTTTTCACATTCTGCTTAATGGAGCTTGCTATTAAAAAGTCCTTCTGGCTACAGCTGTCCTACTAAATGCAACAGGCCAGTGACTGTTGTGTGGCGTGAAGCCAGAGGGCATGTTATGGTTCATATCCACACGACTAAACTTCTTTCTGGCCACACCCAGCCTGCCTACTGGGAATCGTCCCAGGAATGTGCTGTTCCCAACCATGTGCTCTGGTATTGCCTGTTAGCCGATGCTAATCCACATCAAGGGACCATGAAACAGTACAGACAAGCATGCACCAGTGTTAGAGCTAGTGTCATGGTCCTGTTTAATTTACTGGTCTAGACATAGCTATTAATATCAGGAGTTTAGCAGCATTCTTGAAAGGACCAATGCATTTATATGGCTAATGAGAATATCCAGAGGAACAGGAATAATGTTTCAGAAGCAAAACACAAAACCAGATCAGGTGGTTTATATAACCATAAAATAGAATCGTAGCATAGTTAAGGTTGGAAAGGACCTTAGGATCATCCAGTTCCAATCCCCCTGCCATGGGCAGGGACATCTCACACTAAACCATGTCACCCAAGGCTCTGTCCAACCTGGCCTTGAACACTGCCAGGGATGAAGGATTCACAACATCCTTGGGCAACCCATTCCAATGCCTCACCACCCTCACAGTAAAGGCCTTCTTCCTTATATCTAACTTGAACTTCCCCTGTTTAAGTTTAAACCCATTACCCTTTGTCCTGTTTGGAAGTGATAAAGTTCTTCTAGGAAGAGTTTACACAGAAATGCTTCTTACCAGGTTTCTGGTAACCTCCCCAGCAACCTCTGGTGCAGCCAGTTCTTGGGAAGAGGATGCTGCGCCCACACTGCTATGGCAATCCTGGTGCTAACTGCCATGCGAATGCTTTTGGACCTCTCATTTCCTTGCCTTGCTCCCTGACTTGAACAGGGAAATGCTTGCATCTGGAAGCTGGCAACTGGCTTTTGCCTAATGTGGGATCCAGATCGGAAGGGTTGAGCTCACTGGATGCACAGCTGCTGAAGATGCTGTACTTGGTCTATAAGGTAGCTGTCTTGCCTGGTACCACTATACCTGTGGGAAGTAACACTGCTGAGTTGTGCTTGTCATGATTTTTGAACTGAATTCTTCAACTGACCACGAGCTTAAGCCTTTTCTTGTATTTTCTTATTTAAATCTAAATAAGCAAAGATGTTTGGTCTCTCCCATGCACACATACCATGGCTTGCCTCCTGTGTCCCTTCTTTTACCTCCAGGATCCTGCTCGAGATCTTGTTCCAAACATGCCTGTGGTGTGATGAGCTGGGGAGTTTTAACAGCTTCCACTTGAGCTTCCTTTTGTGGAAGTCCATGAAAAGCAGCAGCGAAGAAGAAGGAGCTGAAGCAGCTCTGCAGAAACGGCCCCATAGGCAGACCCAGCCAGCAGACGCTCTGATTCCACCAGCAGCCAACCCACATGATTGCCCTGGCTGGAAATATCAATAGATTATGGGAAGTTCAGGAGACCACAAACAATATCTGCACCCTCTTTCCTGAGGGCAGAGTCTGGGACACCATTGTATGAATAAATACAGGGGTTCCTTAGTGAAGAACCAGTCTTTGGAACCCAGTGGTGCCTGCAGCAGGATGCCAGGGAACAATACAGTTGGGCCCCAGTTTGTGCCACGGTACAGGCACAGTGCATTGCAATGTGGGAATGAAGGCATGGGCTGTGTAATCCCTAAGGGAGACCTGGAGACAACATGATTCACATCACACCATTTCCTTCAGAGGAGTGGCACTGCCTTTTATTGGTGTAACTGGTCTGCATGTGTTTTATGTGCAGTGACCATTTCCATCAAGAAGTATTATCACGGATAATATACCTGTGCGCCCCTTTCATTACAAAAGGTTTAGGTATGTAGTAGAATGTGAATCCACATCCTGTACCTTGTGCTGACCTCGAATTCCCACCAAAAAAAAAAAGGGCTGTGGTCATACAGAATCAGACCCAGGCAAATCTCAATGCAGTTTGTCCCTGTTTTTTCTTGTGGGTGAAATGCAACCCATTACTGAGGCTTAACACAAAGCCTCGCCAGCACTTAAACCCCTCAGCAGGATGTTTAAGTGGTGTCTGGGCTTTGTGCTGGGTCTCTGCACTAGTGTGATTTCTTACCAGTGGGGAGAAGGGTTGCTTTGTCCGTAGTGAACAGTACACAGCCAGCCTTCTCTGTAGTATGTCTCTTAATTTATTTCTGATTTAATCCTTTGCACTGAGGGGATGCTGGTTGCCCTAAAGGAATGAAAGCTGCCACTCTGAGGCATGTGCTTTTTACTCCATGCAATCCAAATAGCTACACTCAAATCAAACCAAAGCACTTCAAGAGCAAAATCTAGAGCATGTTTCTTAATTGGCAAGTAAAGTTGTAGTTCCTTTTGTTAACATTTTAAGGCAACTTAAAAGCAGTATTTTAAATGCTGAGGATTAAGCACAGTAGCCTCAATCAGGCAAATACTCCCCCACCTCTTACTTCATACAATCTGCCTGAGCTGTGGCTAATTGTAGCTGCCAGCCTTTGAAGACAGCACCTAACCCTTAGAAGCTGCAGTAACTGTATTAGGTGTATAACAGCAATATTAATATATGTAAATAGATGCCCACTTGCCATGTTAAACATACCTTTGCTTTGGACTGCACACACAGGTTTCCCATTGTTTCTATCCTGCTGCCACTAGCAGATGTTGTTATGGATGCTAGGACATCAGATGCTGGCCATGTTGCCTTTCCAGAGTGAAAAACTCAAGTATTTGGACTGCAAAATAATTATCAAGTAAAAAGAGGATCTGAAAAGTTTATATTCTGCTGGAATATAAACCCAAGGTTTTGGTTCAGTGGCTTGGAAACTATTCCAGGAACTAATCTTCTCCCTGTGGCATTTTGGGGACAATCCTCTCTCGTTTTCCTTGTCTCCTTGTGGAGGTGGATGTATCTGGTACTCATTAGGGGGTGGTTGCAGCAGTGGGATCAAGAGAGCTCAGACAATAGCTGTGAGGCACTGTGGTATCCTGGTTCATGCAGGGGGCTGCGACTCAGACATCCCAGCCTACGTCCCTGGGTTTGCCACACTCACTCACGGTCACATGAAGGACAAGTCCTGGGTACCCCAATTGTTTTTACCTCTATATTCAGCATATCCATATCCAGTATTTCTATATCTGTCTGTGTGCAGGGGCTGGGGGATGCTTCAGTGAGAAGCACCAGAAGTGCTGAGATGCTGGCATATATATCCTGGGTCTAGAAGGTCCCAAGTACTGGGATGTGAGCGGAGCATGGGCTTAATCACTGAGCTAAAATGCAGAAATAAACAGCTGCTTTCCAAGAGCACTGAGCACCACAGTGAGGTTCTTCTGAGTTCCTTTGACATATTCAGCTTATACAGACTTACCTCATCAACTTAAGTGTTGGGCTATCCCACCTTTGTGATGAGTAGGATCATCACATTGCTACAGGATAGAAGGAGTTAACTCATCTCTCCACATAGCCGTGCTGTCCTGGCATATCTCAGCAAACTTAGACACTTATCTCCTACATCTAAGGCTACACCTCCACCAATAAATTAAGCCAAGGAATGTTGCAGGGCAGGGGACTTGAACCGCTGCTCTACTGTCAGAAAGGCCCTGACATTGGTGTAGCACAGGGTACTAACCCTATTCAATGGGACCTGGGGGATCACCAGGATGATGCTGCTCCCAGCTCATGGTCCCTGCACAGACACCTAAATTAGGAGAGAAAGGAAAACTTAATAATCTGGTTGGTGGCTGTGTGGTGCCATCTGGCCTCAGGGCTAGAGCTTGGTCTTAACTTGCTAATACAGACCAAATCTAAGATCTGGAATGATAAAAACACTTGCAGAGTCTGAATCAGCCCACCCAGGGCACATTTGGGTATATCTGAATCAGTCCTGAGATGTCTGTCTGTCTGTCTCTGCATTGGGAGGCTTAGGTGTACAATCAGGGTAGAGGTATCTGGGTGAGTTAAGGATAGCCAAGGCGTATGGGATTAGATTGGACTAGAGGAATGTATTTTCTCTTGTACTCTGCTGAATGATGAATTAAGGAAATGCTTGATTTTGGTTTATAATACTCTAATCTTGGTTCTTCAACCACTGTAGTAAAAACACTGCTTTCAAAATTAATCTGGATGGGTTTGGAGTGAGAATTTAATGCTTTGCATCCCCACGGGGTCACAGGATGGTTTATGAATTGTAATTCATTCCCACAGTGTTCTCAAGAGGACTCTGGGCAGTAGTGTCCCTGCTTGATGAACATGTAAACTGAGGTACAGAGAGATGAAAGGACCTTTTGTCCTTCTTTCCCCCATATAGCTAGTCAGAGATGAAGCTGGAAGTGCAACCCCTGGGGCTCGGTTCTTAGTCATCCAAACCTGCCAGCCGAGAAAGTGTCTCACTTTGTTTTAATGAAGTTCTGTTTGCCTTTTCATTTCACAGACTGTTAGCCCGGAATAATGGGAAGTGGGTACCCTGATGGATGACAGGAAGCCTTTCTAATTTGTCAAAGTACAATTAATAGCTGGCAAGCTCCTGACCAGCTCTCTGTCAGTAAATACAGTTTGGGCCAGAGTCACTTACAGGTTTCTAGTCCTTGTGCCTCCAGTTGCAAGGGTCAGCTGCAGCTCTGGCTGATGTGAATCCCCAATGCAGAAGCAATCCTGATCCTTCTTAGAAAAGATATCCCAGGCCTCCAAGACCAAAAGTCTTTTACATCTGGTCAGAATAAAGGCAGAGAGACAGTCAGCAAAGGGCAAGGCCTGATTTGTGTTATTTAATGGAGTTTTGTTGTCCTCAAGCTCTTCTCTGAGGTGAATTTTCTTGCCAGACATTATCAGCTTCAGTGGTTTGGCTCAGAATTGTGCTCCAGATTCTTTTGTCCTGTTGACTTTTGGATCAACTCTACCTTGGCTGTGTTCTGAAAGTTGTTTTATCCATATTAATGTTCAACTTAAACAAGTATTAAATCATAAGTCTAACATGGAAATGTTTTAGTCTCTGGACAGTTCCTGTCCTTGCTGCTTTTGAGCTGTACATGAGTACAGCTTCGCTTGGCAGGGTTTCTCCTGTTCGGTGCTGGTCTCATGACACTCTGTTATTACTGCTGCTTTAATGCAGTGGAAAACAACAGACAAAACCCCACTGTGGTATTGTAGGCAGTACTGTGGGCTCCTGTGAGTCAGAGCAGCCCAAGGTGCAGGGACAGAAACCTGAAACTCATTTATTTGGTGGATCTAGAAGGAAGGAAAATTACTCTGACTGTTGTCATATACCTCTTACAAACTCATCAGTCATGACTTGGGCATTAGATGCCAATAGAAATAGGAGACAAAGTCAGGTATTAGATGCAACAGGACAGCTCTCCCCATGAAGACTAACTTAACTTTCCATGTTGGTACTGCGTTTTACTGATGTTCCAGGGAGCACTGTAATAGAATTGCTGCTGTTCCACTGCCCTGACTTGCCTTTAAGATCTCAAAGGCTTTTAAAGGCTTAGTGCCCTGCTAGCATGGGCCTGCCACTTCCCTTTTCTGATACTGCTTACCTCATATTCTCCCTTTGTCTACCATCCTCTGCAGAAGATTAATATATGGTGGAGTTAAAAACCATCTTGTGATGGAAGCTATGCTTCCCCTCTTAGCACTCTTCTGAGCAGTGAACATGCTGCTCATGGCCTGACAATGCTGTCTGGCTTCACCAAGCCCTCTTCCTCACCACTCAGGTTCTGGGCGTATATGCTCATGGTTTTCAATAAGCTTATAGTGTGACATTCTCAAGGCATTTCATAACTCTAATACTTCAAGCACACTCTGCTTAGCACTGAAATGCTCTCATCTAGGTTGGTGCTCAGCAAAGCAATTACTCAAACAGCACTGGTAGAGCTGTAAAGGTCAAAGAGTGAGGGATAAGTATCCAACTGCTACTGTCAAAGCAGTGCAGATAAGTGCATTGTACTTGGATGGGAATTTGTCTAAGGCTCAAAACTGAACAGCTTTGACTTATGAAAAGATTTCATGTCTTCAGGAAGCATGGGCAGTTGGCTTTGGATTTATATCTGGCAGTACATGTGCCCTAATATGCAATGGGGTGTTTGCCTGATGTTTAGTCAAATAAAAGTCACTTTCTGTGATGACTGGGAGGGTCTTTTGGAGCCTGTCTGCTCCCTCCTGACTTCTGCTGCTGCTGCTTCCAGGAGGGATCTCAGCCAGAGGGTAACTCTGGCATCTCTGCCCGCCTCCATAAAATGGAGACAGAAGCCAGCAGTATGAGTAAGGCAGGATCCCATGTGGCTGTGCAACCACTGCTTTCCATGGGAAGATATTTCTCACGTTAGAAAGTCCAGCGAGTGGGAGGGAGGGGGGAAATCTATAGCAGTGGTTTGGCTTGGGACTGTGGAAAAGATATGTGACACAAGCTAAACTACTGCCCTCTCTCACCTTCATTTGGCACGGGAAAACTATTTATCCTTTCCAGCTCACAACTGGCCAAGACTGCAAATGGTTATCTGCTAGAAGGTGCTTTAGTTCTGGGCTCCTCACTGTGAGTTGTATTTCATAAGATACAAAAACTCCAAATACTTTGGCTTTGTCATGGCTATAAATAACAAGACCGGGCAGAATCATTCCTCCAACACACAGAAAACGAGGAGGAAGTTCACTCAGTGAAGCAAAGGGGTGGTAAGTGGAGCTGTGCACATCATTCCTGGCTCCATCCAGCATACTGAGAGAGCTTGCCAGCCTCGCTTGACAGTGATAATGTATTCCATTTCCCCCCCCATGACATGTGAAGTTTAAATTAATGGGAGCAGCAAACAGACAAAATATCTATTGACTGGTTTTGGCTGGAAGTGAATTTGTCTGATTTCCAAGCATATTTTTCATGGAGGTTTATGACATAGCCATGTATCCCTGCTTTTATGGGAATACAGCTGGATTCTACCAAACAGGTGCTTAAAGTTTTAGTCAACATTAAAATAATAAAGGGAATAGATATAAGGGAAACATTTCTGCCTTTCTGTGAAACAGATGGTATCAGACCTAGCTGAAACCTCAAGTTTCCATTCCACAAGAAATGCCAACAACGTTTTAATGCCGGTTCTATTACGGTAAGAACAAACAATGCTGTTCTGACTTTAGCTTTCTGGAGTATTAATATAATGTAGTATGAAAGAAAATATATTTGGAGACAACAAGTTGTTGTGAAATGAATAATTAATCAAAGAAGTCAACCCAAAACATAATCAAAGTCAGCACTGTTAGAGAGGATGTTTAAATGTAGATGAAACAGGAAAAATATGCTGTCAGGATATTTAGAGGCACTTGTTGATGCTTTAGTTGTAGTTGTAACTTGATATAGGTAGACAAAGATAAATATGTGGTTCTTTTTCTGAGACAATCCAGTTACCAAGTCAAAATGTCTTTGGTTTGCTTTTATACAGTGTCAACACAGTCTAGTGAGAGATGCAGCTAACCTATACATATATATACACACACATATATGCATGTGTGTGCTTGGTACAATGCAGCAAATAGGTGGATGAAAGCTTTCCATACAGATACGTTTCCAATAAGAAAGTCTCCGGTGTTGAGAAGATGTCAGATCATTAATATCTGTGACAGAGGAATAAGCTGTCTTTTGGCAGGGAGGGTTTATCTAGGGGTAACTGTAGAGGCACCTGCTCCCTTCTCAGCACTGCTCACAGCTTGTCCTGACCTCTGGATGAGACAAGCTCTGTGGCTGTTTCCTCATTGCTATGAGTCCTGCAGATACCTCCATCCTTGCCTTGTGATGCAGCGGGTCTGCAGTGTATATACATAGGGCATGGAACCAGCTGAGCTGCCAGGTTTGGAATCACCTGTTCTCACCAGAGGGATATTTTTGGGCTGCCTGACCCAGAAAAGATAAAGTATCCCCAACTACAGAGCAAGATGACATTTTAGAACTGTTGGCACAAACCCCTGCCTGGCCACTGGCTCCTTGTCCTTGAGACATTCAGGTTCACCTGTGATTTGGATCTGAGTGTTGTATCCCAGCAGCTCCTTTTTGCCTCCCAGAGTGCTGGCTGCTCCCTGCACTGCACCCATACAGACTGCCAAATTGCATCTCTCAGCTGCAGGTAACTTGGTCTTCTTCCCTTATGGCTGCATTGTGCATAGTTCCAAGTTTGTGTGGCCTTTTTTTCCATATGATGATCTGGATCCTACTGTGGGAAGACCAGAGATGGCAGAAATAAAGTATCAGCACAGCTGCCTATACATATCTCATGTCATCATTTGCTTATTGCCATTCAGCCTACCTCCAGCGCAGAAAACCTACTCCTTAGGTTGCCTTCTTTCCCTCTATAAATCCAATGCCTGCAAGAAACAACTGACTGAATCTACCGAAATGAGACCTGAATACTGACTGATATTCCCAGGCATCAGTGAGTTTTTAGCAAAGGATGTCAGGAACTTGTCTTCTTGGCAGTGTCTTTGTAATTCCAGTTTTATCACTTTCAGCATGTGACCAGGAGGGAAAAATGTTTTCTAGAAGAATGCAGGGGGAATAAACTCTGACAAGGGAAAATGAACAAATGACCAGCCTAGGCTGGCCTCCTGATGAGAGACCTGTGAGGCTGAAGAAGAATCGTACAAGGAAAATGCATCACAGAGAAATTTGCTTTGTAAAATAAAGGTGTAAAGTGGCTTTAAACTGCCAGAGGGGAGATTTAGATGAGACATTAGGCAGAAGCTCTTCCCTGTGAGGGTGCTGAGGCGCTGGCACAGGTTGCCCAGAGAAGCTGTGGCTGCCCCATCCATGGCAGTGTTCAAGGCCAGGTTGGATGGGGCTTGGAGCAAGCTGCTCTAATGGAAGGTGTCCCTGCCTGTGGCAGGGGTTGGAAATGGATGAGCTTTATGGTCCTTTCCAACACAAACCAGTCTGGGATTCTGTGATTCTATGATTCTCTTATAAAGGACCTCTGGAAATACCTAAACATCCTGCATGTCAGAGGTCTCTTTGGCACTGAACACAGCCTCCTTCCTGTCTTCTCTGTATTTCATAGGGTCTGAGTATTCATGTATCACAGCTCCACCTGTGTGCATCTACACACACCAGCCATGCAAGCATCCCACCACACCTCTGTCGTTGCAGTCATGGTGTAGCTCTGCAGCTGCACCATGTTTCTCCTATTTCTTCCTGTTTCTTCCCAACCCGGTGTGTATCAGTATGCAGGAATCCCCCAGGATGTCCTCTGCCTCTGGGGAGTGTAAGGGCCTCCCCCATTGCCCTGTCTCCACTGCGATTTCATCTCCATCCACAACTGAACGTACTTTAAAGCCTTCCTCAGTGGGTTAGAAAATACAGCCAGAGGGGTGTTTTGACAGGGCCAGTGACACATGGAGCTTTCCCCTTTTGTCAGGCATTAAATCAGGCCCAAGGCAGCAGCAACCGGAGTTATTGCCAGCTGGCAGGTTGGAGATGTGGGCTTGTAATCTAAATTCAGTCTTCCAACAGCACCACTTTTTGACATATTTATCAGCTGTCTCAGCAAAAATGCCAGAGGCTGAGGGAGGGAGGGAGACCAGAGGGTCCTCTTGCCCAGCATGGGGACTGTTGTGTGCTAAAGGAGTGGGGTTGCTGGTGCAGAAGAGGTCCTTATGATCCTACAGAAATCACAGAGGTTGTTACCTAAGCTGAGTCTCTTTTCAATTCCCACACTGGATGATCTCTTTCAAACTATGACATTAGGTAACAAACAGCTCCTGAGATAACTTCTTAAAAGAGAAGCAGTTTAACCTCAAAAGCTGCTGTTTTCCAGCTCCGCATTTCTTTTGCTTCCTCTCCTTCAAATATTTCCCAGTTAAAAAAAAAAAGAAAATCAGCTCCACAAATCTATTTTTATCTCCTCAAGCACATTAGAGACAAATTAAGCATTCTGTCATTCACCGAGCGTCACATGGGGTTGTATTACGGGTTCTCTGTCAACCTCCTGAAACTGCTATTAGGAATATGGAATATGATAGAGTATGAAATTCAAAGGTGAGTTAAGTACTAAGGTTAGGGATGTAGCTGAGAAACCTAATTAAATGAGCATTGCCTACTGGACAGGGGTTCAGAGGATGCTGGCTTTATTCCATGTTCTACCAGTAACAGTGTGCAAACATAAGGCAGATAAACCACCTTTTCTATCTTGATTGCAAAGTAGGGTGAGAAAGTATATTTTTTCCTTATTGTAATGTATAGCACGGGGTAGCTGCTTGCAGGACTCATGGAATCTGAAGAAATACAATTAATATATGTAGCAATATAATCCATGACTGTTGTTCATCAGACAGAGCTCCCATTTATATCAGTGAGAATATTCCCTGCAGGATCAGGCTGTCAAGTCCTAATTAGGGCTCAGTCAGCTCTTGGCTTTCCTTGCAGAGTTCGGTATGGGGAGCTCAACTTCACCTCACCCTCCTTCTGCTATTCACCTACCCTCACAACAGAAACTCCATATTCACATCCAGAACAAGAGCATTCACCACACACTGATTTCATTCTGTCCAGGCCTGGCATTCCCCTGCCTTTGTTAAAGTCTGTGCTTGCTTCATGCCCTCCTTTATCATACACCTAATAAGTACATAAAGCTGAGGAATGGGGATCTGGGCAGACTCTCAGCAATGAGCTTTGAGGATCTTGTTTGCCCGGGCAGACAGACTGGGTAAACAATTAGCTCCAGCTCACACGTTTGGGTCCTGCAGTAGAATTGGATGCTTGGCACTGGCCACTCTCCATGACATTCAAATGCTGGCTTCTCTCCAATCAAATATTTAAACATTTGTGGTGGTTTGCCCAGCCCCACAGGCTCAGTGAGGAATTTCTGCTCCATTCTATTCTTGTAAATGGAGATATGGCCATTATTTACTAAGAACTCTGAAAGAAATGTGCTTAGCTTTACAGCAAGGGTGAAAGAGAGTTTGTTCCAAAGTCATATAATGGAACAGGTCAGCAGCTACCAGCATAATACTATAAGCAATGTACACTTAGACAAAGTATAACTTGGAGTATTGCTGTCACAGACCCTTCTGTGTTCATTGCCGGTAGCAAACAGCTGGCTTTTAATGAGACATAATAGAGAAATTGTTATTTTAAAGCTGCCTTTCCATTTATAACCATGCCTGTTGCAGTACAATGGAGAATTGTGTCCTTATTCCTTCATGCTGGCAATGCAGGAAATATTTAACAAGTGCTTCTTAAGTATTTATTTTAAAATACATTAATGGTGTGTATCAGTAAATAAGTTAGTATATTTTGAGTCACACACAGATGTTGTACCTTTTGTATCAGGACATCATATTTATCATGATTCATGCCTTTCATGGTTTCAGATTGATACAGTAAAAGATGCACAGGATTGTCTAAGTCCTGTATAACATAAACTCTTATGTCTCACCCTATTTCACTTGATCCAACCCATCTCTTCCATTAGAGTAAGGAACATGAGTAAGTTCTTAGGAAATCACCCTGCTGTAGGCTCAGGGCTGCCAACATAGAAAACAGATAAATAAATAAAACCTGGTAAACAACATATGACAAATTGCTCTGGAAAAAAGCAAAGGTTACGTGAGTATTGGAATGGGGTAGATTGAATTACCCAGGTAACTGGGGTTTTCTACTTGATTCCAATCTCAGGTGACATAACCAGATTGATGATATATTTCACAAAGGATTAAAGTAACTAAGATTTATGGAAGCAGATTTTGTCAAAAAATAATACTGCCTTTGATGAAACTGCAAGTTTTAGGATAACAGTAGTTATACTGATACAGTATACTCAGACTTTTAAGACCTTTGACCATAACATATCTTGAGAAACAGCTGAAGTATAAATAGAAATAACTAGACAATGATGAACCAAAGGCTGTAATGTATACCTACACTGTGATCATTTTTAGCTCAAGGCTGACTGCTCCTTAAAATGTCCTTCTAGCTCAAACAAGACTAGTGATCGGGGGCAGAGAAGTCCACTGGGTAGTGCAGGATCTCAGGCTAGATCACTGTGCTTCCTTCCAGCTATGAAACCCTTCCTGTGGGTAACTTGACTATCAAGTGAAGATAGACCAAAACGTTTTGCAGCATCTAAGGTACAGCAAAAGCTGGTACTTCTGGTACACTGCTCACTCCTGTCCCAGGAAGTCTTCTGCCACGGTGACCATGGAATGATGCCGTGGAGTTACATGGGATGCCTCTCTTAACTGCCTTAGGCTGTTGCTAAATGCAGGCGGCTAGCTATACCCTGCTTGTCTTGGTTCTTATTTTCAATGAGGATGAGAAAGTGAAATTCTAAGTATTTACAGGTTTGAGGCATCACTCAGCTCCTGGTGTGGACCTGGTCCTAGACTCACATCTGTAGTATCTCTATCCCTATCTGATTTGGCCTGTGTGAGCCTGTATATGTATCATTAAAAATGCAATTCTCCCACTTAAATCTGTCTGCTTGCTACAGAAGGGAGCCCAGCTTAACTGAAAGAGTGCAGACTAAGTACATAGATTTGACATTCGGAAATAGGCTTTTTTGCTAAGTACTTGTGGGAGAGGAAATATTTACAGACCACCAGTAAGTCCCTAGTATGTAGTATGGCACACACAGGGCTGTTTTTAGACATTCATCTTTGAGTTTTGAAATGCACTCAAAGGCACACTGTGTCGGAAATAAGTTATAAGAAATCCAGACTTGCTATTAATACTCCTCATGGGATGTGTCTCTGCAAGACCTATCATCAAATGGTTTTCTTATCTTCTAGGCTTTGAACTGTAGACTGCAGTAATTAGTGCTGAGAAAGACATATTGGATTACTTAAATGCTACACAATATTCAGGATTGTTCCCTTTCCTAATATTTTGCCTTACACAGTTTATATATCCTTGGGGGTGAGGAAATCCCCTGGGATACTGTTTCACAACTAGTTCACACAGTCAGAATTTTTTTCTGGTAACATTTAGCCCAAATATGTCTTTTCTTATCTCATTGCATTATAGCTCTTGTCATGATACTCTTTAGTACCATGTGAAATAATTCCTCCTTAGGGCCTTATATATTCTATACTGCAAGTGTAGACTGTTAGATTCATCTATGATAAACTACACCTATTTTCTTTATTTACCTTTAATTATTCTTGCTTTTTTTTGTTTTCTTAATCACCTCCAGTTTGTGTTTGTCTCACATGGAACTAGGTAGCCAGAACTAAATACAGTGCTGCAGCTGCAGTCACAGATGAGAAGCATAAAATCCCAATTATTAGCTTGCAAATGAAAGATGTCATCTGCCACCAGGGAATGGAACGGATCATAGGTTAGTGAAACAGGTTGCCTATTTGGGAGAAAACTCATCACTGTTTTCATAGCTGGATACGCTAGATATGGAAAACAAGCCAAGCTCATCTTGACAAGATGTCAACCAGAGCCACCCAAGAGCAATTCTCTGATGAAGAGTACTTAACTCTGAATTGCCATCTAACTGTAAAAGCCAAATGTCCTCTCCACATGAGCTGCCTCTGTGAGACCCAAGAGAAAATAATTCCAGACTGCAGTTCATCCGTGGTAACTGCATCATCTCACATGGCTGGGATGGATTGCCCCCTGGAGATGCCTCCTCTCCTCTGATGTATAGGCAGCCTTCCTTAGGCTACTGGCATAATTTTTAGGTGGTTAAAATTAGCTAAGGTTAATCTTGTTTACTTGTTCTCAAGCTAATCATAACTGACCTCCCCTGGTTCTACCATGACTCCCCTTCATGTTTCAGACCAGAGGTCCCTACCAGACAGCCCCGTGTGCTGGCTGTGATAGCTGAACAGCCCTCCTGTGCACCCTGGACCTCTGTGTTCATTCCATCAGGATGGTGTTACATGGACTCAGAAATTCTACTGAAAGCAGTCTTATTTGAACAAGAAGTTAAGGCAGAGCCACTCACGGAAACTGTCCCAATCCCCGCCTGATTTTCCTTTATCTTTGTCTCCCTAAGCTGGGCAGATACACCTGCTTTAGGTATTTCCACAGAGCCTGCATCTATTGCAGGATGATCTTGCCAAAACCACGACCTTCAACCCTTCCTTTCCCTGATGGAAGTTTTAACTGCTTGGCTTTGTCTGTGCTGCCAGCACATAGTTGGAAATATGATGTGGTCCCTCATGATTCACACCATTAACGTCAGGGTGCCTTCATCCCAGCTGTACCATAACCACACATCAAACCAAGTCTGAGCTCAAGGATCTTATTAGAAATTCTACCAGTCACCACTGTACAACAGGACTAGGAAAGGCCTTTCCCAGCAGAAGTGGAGGAACACCATTGCAAAGGCTGACAGGCAGATGGTGAAAGTTTTGACCAAACACCATGCCCAGCTCATCTGCTCTGCAGGTGAGGGTTCCCATTGTGCCAAGATCCTTCTCCTTTGCTTTGTGCATTGGACATGAGCTTCTCTTTAAAGAAGCTGAGCATGAGGTGAGTATGATCTCCAGCAGGAGCTGAAAAGCACTCTATTAATACTCTCCTTGACTTTCTAACTATACAATAACTTCCTGGTCATATACACCACTTATAAAATGTTATAGCTCACTATTCTTAGATGACTACATAGTGGATTCAAACCCACCAGATGGAGCACTGAAACTACTAACACAAAAACAAACCCAGTAGTGATGAATGTGATCAAGTTTTGCATTAACACTGAAGATTCCCTTCTTCAGGAAATTCCTGAAGTTCTCAAGCAGTGCAGTTGCAGTGGGTGCTTTGTTTTTAAGGTGTTATTGTGGGATTACTTCACTGTATTGATATGCTGTTTACCCAAATGGTGAAGACGCAACATCTTACAAGAATCTCAGTCTTGTTGGAGCAAATCCAGATGCCTGGTTTATTTCAACAAGTTTTCACTATCATGAAGTGAAAAGGGCACTGTTAGCTTAAATACCACTTGTCAGAAATGTTTTCAGTGAAATGAACAGCAGTAATTCTCAAGATCTGTATAAAGAGCATACATAACATACATAGCTGTGAATTTCGAACCAAGCTGAATTCAAAATGTTCTTCCTCATTTTCTTCTTTCTATGCATCTCATAGTTTGATCAAAACTTTCTACATAATATGCTCTGTTTCAAGTGGGTATTTAGAGAATCCCATGCTGTGTGTGACAGATACAGATAATCCCAATAAGCCTTTCAACTGAGACTCTGGGGGGAAGAACTATAAAATTATTCCTTAAAGTACTGTATTTTCAGCCCTATCTTACTTCTTCTATTTCCCATTTAGTAGTAGATTAGTTTTACAATAATTCTACAAACTTTCTGCAAGGCTGGGGTTGTCTCAGGCAAAGCTTTATTCACACAGTTTTGTCTGCAGGTGGATAATTGCAGTGGAAACCCTTCCCCTGTTAGGATGACATGCAACTAGAAGCTCAAATATCCCTGTTCACCCAGAAGGAAGATGGACACACTGAGTGGGATTACCTTCACGTGACTCTAGGCATCAAAAAGTCAGATTTAACCTCTCCTAACAGACAATGGAAGGAAATGAGTGCTTCTAAGGAATGATTGTCCAGCCTATCTTATATCCTGTTTTAGGATGTAAGTCACCCTCTGAGGTAGCCCTTCAAGGCCTAAGGCAAAAGGAACCCAGAGTGGTCATGCCTAGCTTTTAGTTGTCTTTATTTGGGCAGAGGAATTCTCTCCAAGGCTGGAGCCCTCCACTCTGCTCCACCAGGTCACACTCACTGGTGACAAGACTTTTACCAGCACAGGAAGGATGTTGTATACATTCATCTGTCAGTTTTCCCACTCAGCAATCCTTCATAAACCAAACAATTCAGAATCTCAGTCCTCACATGCTTTCTTTAAAAGTTGACAGTAAAGGCATCTTGTTTCAGGGAATTACGTGCCTCCCCCACCACCCTTGTGTCCACAGTCTTGGAAAACCAGAGCAAAAGAGCTCTTTCTCTCTGGGTGGTATCATCTTATGGTGCAACATATCTGAGGCAAATGTCTGGCCTTCTCCTTCGCACCATCAAAGTGAGTATACAACACCACTGTGTTTATCATCATAACACTGCACTGAGACAGAGCATGCTCTCACGCTCATTGCACAGGTTGGGAACCAGGGCAGTAGAGCCTTCCTCAAGTCTTGCAGTGAAGTAAAAAGAGCGATGGGGATAACACTTGCTTCTCCAAACCCCCAGTCTGCATCATCCTTGCCTTCAAAATAGACTGTTTTCAGTGGGTGCTCCATCCCTGGCAGTGTTCAAGGCCAGGGTGGACAGAGCCTTGGGCGACATGGTCTAGTGTGAGGTGTCCCTGCCAGTGGCAGGGGGTTGGAACTGGATGATCTTAAGGTCCTTTCCAACCCAAACCATGCTATGATTCTATGATTCTTTTCACCTTTAATTTCTTCCTTCCTCAGTTAGAAAGTGCTTTGGGAAACAGAGCATCTGTGAGCAGGGGTCTCATCCAAGGGAAGGCAGAGCAGCCTGCTAGAGAGCTGCCATAGCAGAGAGAACTCCAAAGCCTTTTCTGCTGCACTGTACCAGCAGGACTCATTTGAGCCAGCTGTGGGTTGTCAGTCTTCCTTGCAGACTCAGTGGCCTTCGAAATCACTCCATTGTCTGCACTGGAATCTGGCACAGGCCCATAATGCCAGGTTACTTCACTTCCCTGTGGAATAAAAGATTTCTTAAACCATGAGGAATTATCTCCTGACAGTACCATTCATTAGGGCTCCCACCTGTAGACTGTTTCATTTTTAGCTTACTCACAAGGTGCTGAAAAGTCAGCATGTGTGTTATCACTTGACAATATAGCACAGTTAATACCTCTTCACTCTTATTATGTAGGTTGTCACTTATTGCTCTTTGCTGCAACAGTGGCTCACAGTAGCACTCAGGTCTTGGACTTCACTCTCTGTTTACAGAAGCTTCTGCAGCCCAGTATCACCAGAGCTCTTGATTCTTAAGAGTTATACACATAGGAAAAAATATCTATAATTGTTTCTTTCCCCCCTCTTTTGAATTAGAAAGCCAAAACATTAGATTTTGCCTTTAGCTGCTGGAGAGAACTGGACAGGCATTCATTGTTTTTCTTAGGCCAGGCAAACTGTCTTTTTCTGAGGTTATGGCTCAATGTACATGGCTCAAAAGTAATACAAATCTACAAGTTTTTACAGCAACCGAATGTCTTGTAACTAAATTTCAAACTAAACATTCCTCTGTGCTCCTTTTGATGTGAAAAAGGTTTTGCCTAACAATCTCTTTAAGGTTTTATTCTAGGAAGTTCTGTAGACACCAAGCCTAGTGGCTCCTATTCATCTATGTGTTGTACATAGGGGCACATAATGTTTTATAATCTGCCCATGGCAAGGGGATGGAACTAGATGAACTTTAAGGTCCTTTCCAACACAAACCATTCTACGATTATCTGTTCCCGTGATCAGAAGTAGAGAGGCAGCAGTCAGTCATAGTGAGACAGAGATACAACAGGAATCCATAAGAAGTGGTAGAATGTCATTATGGACATTTACAGCCACTTTCTTTTGGATGGGGGCCTTCATGTTTTCCAGCACTTACTTCCAGATGTGAAAGGTCTGTGGTCCTGTATTGTATCATGGATAGCCCATGGCATCCAAACCGCCACAGTTAAGTGAGGTGAATCCCACCATATGTATCTAAGCAGTGTCTTGTACCTCTGCCCCCCTGTCTGTTGTAAACATTTCTATGGGTGTCTAGGATTGTGTCTATTTGAATTTGTGTCTGGAGATCAGTCCTTCTTTAGTCAGAATTTATTCACAGTCACTGCAAAGAAAAAACTGGGGAAAACAGACAAAGAAGGAAATAATTATGCTGGTATTTATCTCCCACTGAGACTTGAAAACAGCGGTGTGGTGCAGGATGGCTGAAACATTTGAGATACAGCAGGAGAGGGACATGGAAAGAATTGTTCAGTGAAGGGTTCCAGTCATCTAGAAGTGACTGCTGGGAAATCTGTACATTTTCATAAGAGTAAAAGTGCTTGAGGCTTTTTTTGGTGTGATGACCTGCAAAAGGAAAGCTTGGGAGGCCCTGGAGCTCACATAGCCCTTGTGAGAGAAGTTGTATGCCCACGGAAAGCAAGAGCCCACCTGAACCATGGCCTCAGCCCTGACTCCTGCTATGTATCATAGAATCCCAGACTGGTTTGGGTTGGAAGGGACCTTAAAGCTCATCTAGTTCCAACCCCCTGCCATGGGCAGGGACACCTTCCACTACAGCAGGTTGCTCCAAGCCCTGTTCAACCTGGCCTTGAACACTGCCAGGGATGGGGCAGCCACAGCTTCTCTGGGCACCCTGTGTCAGCGCCTCACCACCAAACCTCACAACACTTTCACTCCCTACCAAGCCATGAGCAGCTCCTCCATCCATGAAACACAGTGGAGGTGGACAGGGAAAAGCTTCCTTGGCAGTGGGAGACAAGCAGGCAAGAATGAGATAAGGAAGGGGTCTATTGGTATGGTATTGTTGAGTCTCCAGGTATCATCCTCACTGTTGCATGCTCTTGTTGTGCTCATGCACTGGTTGTTGCTTGGTGGCCAAGAGCAGCTGTACTGGTGTCAGCAGCCCCAGTTGTATACAATACCAGTTGTACACAATACCAGTTGTACACAATACCAGTTGTATACAATACCAGTTGTATGCAATACCAATTGTATTCAATACCAGTCGTATTCAACACCAGTTGTATACAATACCAGTTGTATGCAGTACCAGTTGTATTCAATACCAGCTGTATTCAATACCAGTTGTATGCAATACTATTTGTATTCAATACCAGTTGTATGCAATACCATTTGTATTCAATATCAGTTGTATGCAATACCATTTGTATTCAATACCAGTTGTATCCAATACCAGTTGTATGCAATACCAGTTGTATTCTCCAGCTGTGTTTCTGTTGTTTGCCCCCTACTCCTGGGACCTCTCCCTCCCATTGCAATTCTCCTCTAATCATTCATATTGAGACAGACTTTTCTGGGTAGTTATGATTTTTATAGCACTTGCTTTTCCCTACCATTTATTAAAAATTACCTTTCCACAGACCCTAATGGAGTACTTCTAAGCCCAAATAAATGCAAATTAGAGAAACCACATCTAAAGATGCAAGAACCTGCAGCATCTCAAGCTACTCACGTAGGGTCCATGAGGCAGAGCTTGGCTGTGCTTTAAGCTCTCCTGGTCCTTCCTAAAGGTAGAATTGGGGTGAAGAGGTCAGTAAAAGGCAGGGAATAAGCTGATTCCTGTGCAATTCCTATTTCCTTTCTGGGGCAATGGTGATCAGCTGGGAATTCTGGCAAAACCTTCTGCGGGCTTTTCTTGTGGAGTTAAAACACACTGCAGCAGTTTTTGCCTTCTTGGCTCCCCTCGCCTCTTTTCTTGCCAGCTATCATTATAAGGATTCAAGAAGGACGAGTAATTAAAACCCGTGCAAAGAATGTGTCTGACAACTACGTTCAAATATGAGGCAACAGAGGTGACAGACCACAAAGATCCTCATGCCCTGTAATGGCGGCAGGGACCCCAGGGGGTTCACCCTCTGAGGTGGCCGGGCCACACCACTGCGGTGAGGGGATGGCGATCCCTGAGCCGCCCACAGTGCCGGGACCCCGCGAATAAAAATCGAAGATGAGGAAAAAAAGTATGGTTTTCCTCAGGAAATCAATGAAAACTGCATGAAAAGAGGAAAACAAGGGGGTGCCGGCCTGAAGGGCGCACTGGGGCGGCGGCCTGCGCTGAGGGGCGGCCTCGGCCTCAGCCCCTGCGCGGCCTCCAAGGGCGGGCTGTGGGGCGGGAGGGGAAAGGAGCGGAGGGGAACGGGGCTCAGCAGCGGCGGCGGCCGGAGCCACCTGCGGTAGGCGCCGCTCCGCCCCACACCGCTCCGCCCCGCTCCGCTCGGAGCGCGCCTCTGAGGGAAGGCGCCCGGCGGGAGGGATGGGACCGGCCCCGCCACCTGCCTGAGCGGCTCCGGGACGCGCCGCCGCCGCGGGGAGCTGGTAGGTAGCGGGTTCCAGAGGGTGAGGGTCACCCGGGGGGGGACACAGGGGAGCCCGGCGCGGCACAGCCCGGCTGCGGGAGCCGCTGTCCTTGTGCGGGACCAGAGCTGCGCTTTTAACCCGCTCCCATCACCGGCAGCGCAATGGGCGGACAATGGGGATGGAGGGAGCTGCCGTTCCCCGCCCGTCCCGCTGCGGGTGCTGGCCGGGGCTGCGAGCCCCGCCGCTCTCTGCTGGCGGTGAGCAACTTCGAAGAGGCTGCTAAAACAGCCGATAAAAGATTCGCCTTTGCTGCGTTTCGCACTCGGGAGGCATCAGAAGGAGCTTCTGGGTTAAGCCGCTGCGGTCCTGTACTTCGGTACATCTCCGTGACCCAAAACATCGGTATTTTGGGGGTTTTACTTAAGAAATACATGATGATGTGTTCAGCGAAGCGGCTGCTGGAGCCTGCGGGGGTTGTTCGGCTCCTGCCCCTTCGCTCGGGTGGTTGGTAGCGCTGGGGATGCGTGTCCTTGTTCACAGCTTGTATTCCAGCTGACCGTCACCTTTGGCTCTTGTACCCTGAAACCGAAGCTGCTTTAGGAGAGGGAAAGAGGAAAGAAAGGAGGCAGTCAGATCACTCCGTAGGAATCAGACTAAGTGGTAAACACATAGCACAATCCCTTTCCTGCATGTGTGCGTGTCACTGACACACGTGTCAGGATCCCGTTGTGTGTGTTAACAGACACCCCTGGCCTGTCAGGACCAAAGCTGGTTTCAGGTTTTCCGAACATCTCTTCTTACAGCGGGTGAGGCAGGGTAACTCACACCACCCCCAGCATCGCGGGCTAATAGAGATGTTGGATTTTGATGGCTGCAAGGATTCTGTACTTCTTAAAAGCAGAACTCAATTATTGTTGCTGTGTTTTGACAAGTTCTCAGTGACTAAGAGGAGCAGCGGAGGTATTTTGGCACTCCAGTGACAGTGCTTTAGTTCACCTTTGTAATTTGGTTCGGGGCAGGTTTTTCTCTCCTGCTGTCTTAGTTTTAATTTCTCCGTTTGTTTTCTTTTGCCATGTTAATCATTCTGGCTTCCAGCTCCGGGAAAAAACTTTCTTCATTTCAAAAATGTAATGGAGCCTCTTCGGTTCACAGCCTTTCCTACTGGATGTTCCAGGATTTATTGTTATTTACCATCTTACTACGGGAACCACCCCTGAAGTGGTGAACTCCTCCAGGAAAATTACTTGCTTATTAGCAAATGATTCATGCCCGTCCCGAACAAGGCAGTTCTCTTTCACCACCGTTTCTCTCAGGGTGTGAATGCCCATAGCAGGCAGGAAAATGTGCCTGTGAAGTGTTTCAGCAGTGTGGGGAGCCCCGGGGTAGCTGTCACTGTTTCCATTCTCTAAACCATTTTAATGCCATTAGCAAGTGTGATTATGTACAAACCGCTTTCTAGGGGGTTCCGAGGCTGGATATCAGAGCGGGGCTTTGTACTGAGTCAAAGGGTGGATTGAGTTTATGACACAGTTGAAATGGGAACAGAAGAGCAGTGCTACAGTAGAGCCGCACGTCGTTAATTCATTCAGTATCGGTTTGTGATAGCTGCTGGGGGAAGTCCTCGCTTCTTACTGGTTTGTTCTATTTGAGAACATCTCTCAGGGTCACCATGAGTATGTAGCTGAACACAGAGGGTGTTAACCCTGGGTTTTTTTTTTTTTGCTGCTTTTTGAGTTTTGTTGAAAACAGGAAAAGAGAAAGGAAAAGAAAAGAAGAGCATAACTGGTAGGTCTCTCTTTAAATTTAGGTTGCTCTTTATATTCCTTCATTTTTTTCTGCTTAACTATTTTTCAAAGAGGAGGCATCTCCACAGAAAGAGGTACTATGCTCTGTTTTGGCATCCTGTTATAAAAAAGACATATTTATTCTCTTTACTGCATCCCAGAACTGATTTATTACCATTTCTGTCTCCAGATGTGATGTGACTATGAAGACTTCAGTAAATGCCTTAATTTGTGAGCACTGTTTAGCTTCTATGGTCTGGTATATCCTCAAAACTGTATTCTATTAGGTTTTAATAGCATTTGACATAACAGCAAAGTTTTGTGGCTGATGAAAAGGCTGTTTTATCATTATCATAGATTTATCATCAGCGTGATCATAGCACAGAAGCAGCAGGGGAGGGGTGTGGGAAGGCTTGCTCAGAGGCATAAAGTGGAGTAAGGACCACTTTAGAGCACAGCACAGATACCATCTCCCGAAGCCTTTTTTTGGGATCAGTTTAAGTCGCAGCTGCTGTCTCGCTCTTTTCATAGAGCGGCTGCCCTCTACTGATTGAAACTGCCTATTCTGTGCTGGCGCTGCTGCAGGGCTGATGGTAGCGATATTGCAGGGAGAAGTAATTTCTCAGCCCAGATGATGCTCTCGGAGGAAGCAGCGAAGTTTCTGGTCACACACAGCCCCTTCATCAAGTCGCTGTGCTGACAGGCACGAGGGAATCTTGCTGCTTGTGCAAATAGCAACTGACAAGGCGCTTCTGATTTCCCCCTGCTAGCTAAATAAACCAGCCAAAGGCCAGCACTGGCTCTGTGAGCATGGGTGACTTTTAGATCCAAGAAGAAGCATGAGTGAGTGGTGCAGTTTAGATGCATATTCCTTTATCAGAAATGCTTCAAATGTAATTTGTGGCAATGACTTTGACATGAGGCAGATGAGAGCAGACTGCTTATAAATATATTCTCTTAATGATGGGATCTGCTACCTAAGGAACAGCATAACTGGGATTTAGTCTGCTGTCAGCTTCTAACTGGGAGACCAGTAAACGTTTCTGCATACAGCCCTCACTGTCACAGGTAGGACAGCTAACAGTTGACTTGCACTAGTGTATATTTTCTTTGTGGGGATGGAGTAGTATCATTTGTTGCTGTTACCTTCTTTTTCTGTGTTTTCCTAATCACTGTTGTT
The DNA here is from genome assembly GCF_028554395.1 of Pezoporus wallicus. NCBI lineage: Eukaryota > Metazoa > Chordata > Aves > Psittaciformes > Psittacidae > Pezoporus > Pezoporus wallicus. The sequence goes on along the minus strand of NW_026636085.1, from coordinate 1,832,043 downwards.
CATGAGTATGTTTGATAATACAGTAGGGCCATCCTTACACCAATGTGAGACCATCTTATTTCATAGCTTACAAAACCCAGCCACATCCAATATTAATCTCTGCCGTGGAAGGAGCCAGAGGAGCTGATGATTTTCCTAGAATACATAAGCAAGTATTTTCCACTTTAGGGAGATTCAAAATGATGCAATTCTGGTTCATGTTTAAAATGGCCTGTATTTTCCAGCATGACTTGCCCATCAGGTGTAAAGCGGCACATTTGATAGAGTTTAACCCTTCTAGAACAAAATGCATCCCTTTAAAGATGTTCTGTTTGTTAAAGAAAAAAATACCAAGAGAATGTCTGGTCACTTCTGGAAGAATCATAGAATGAAGACCTTTAAGATCATCAAGTTCAACCCTTACCCCAGCACTGCCAAGCCCACCACTAAACCATGTCACTAAGGGCCTCATCTACATGGTTTTTGAACACTTCCAGGGATGGTGACTCCAGCACTGCCCTGGGCAGCCTGTTCCAATGCCTGAGCACCCTTTTGGGGAAGAAATTTTTCCTGATGTCGAGTCTAAACCTCCCCTGGTGCAGCTTGAGGCCATTTCCTCTTGCCTTATTGCTTGTTACTTGGGAAAAGAGTCAGTACCTGCCTTTGTGGGCATCAGTAGCATCAGCTCTATTCACTTACTTCTGATTCTTGGAATGGGAATGTTTTGATATCCTGCATGAGTCAATTGGTATTCTGAATACTGTGTGCTTTATCTGTAGCCCCCATTCCCAAACAGGATGCTACCAGCAATAGGTAGCAGTGTTTGAGTTGGACACCTTTGGACTTTAGCAGTCTGTAGCTTGTGAAGTCTTTTTCAGTGCACCTTAGGGATGGAGTATTCCTACAAAAAGTATTGGAAAGAAGGATTTTTCCATTTTATTCTTAGATAGCTGTGGTTATCTTCTGCGTGATTTGCTTTGGTTTCCTGGTTTGAGGTATTTCAGGAATGATCCTGCACTTGTGATCAGTGTAACCTCAGCAGGATTTTAAACATGTGTAAGCTCAACATAATAGTGAAGTATTGTTTGAATACTCTTTGTGTGAGAGAGATCCTGCCTGCCTTCTTGCCCAGGGCAATGCCTCCTGCCGCGATTCAGCTGTATGGCTAATTTTCAAATGAACTAAAGTTACACATTTTCTTGACGCAGTCCTAGTGCACGCTGTTCTCTGCAGTCTGAGGCACTCTGCCTGTGGTTCATAAACACATTTACAGTCCCATTTGCCTCCTTGTGCTCAGAGGGGGGTGGGTTGCATTAGTAATTAATTGAGTTTCTAAAGGAATAAGGCAGTATGCTAACTGAAGATTCCATTGAGAATTGTAAATTCACTTCATTAGCTGGCCTCGTGTACTCATACCACCCTTTCTCATGTAAGCCTAGGGGAGAGCAAATGCTACATGGAGCAGAAAACTTTGTCTGCTATGAGTTGCAAGGGGAAGCAAATCTCCTGTGTGGTCCTGTTCTGCAACCCAGCTCCCATCCAGGTTATCTTCTTTGTCCACCCTCCTGTCCAGGTTATCTTCTTTGTCCACCCTCCTGTTCCTGTCATCAGCTTGATGTCTCTGGCAGGAGCTATGGTTTCTGAATTCAGGAATTCACAGGTCTGAATTTGCTTTACTCTGTGTGAAGACAAGCACTAGAACTCCTCACTGGTGTCAGCTGGATGTTGGTGGCTCAGCACACCTAAGGGTTAAATGCCCTGTTTCAGTGTTAACCTGGAGCACTTGTTTCAGGATACAGGTTAAGGCATTAGCTTAACTCTGAAAAAAGTACTTAATGATAGTTGGCTCCAGTCAAATCACTTACTATTTTATACCTTTATGCCATTACTTAGCAAGGTAGATTAATCTTGCAATGTTTATGTGAGTAACTGGACTTTCTTTTGCTTTCCACAGACCGGCATTCAGAATGGCAGGCTTGTCCACTTTAATCCTCCTTTTGTGTGCTGCTAAAGATGTGATGCCCTCCAGTTCTCACTGGAAGCCAACTTGGCCATCTTACAGAGTTCCAGTTATCCTGCCACAGTCTACTCTTAACTTGGACAAACCACAGTTTGATGCAGAAGCCAGACTGGAAGTGGTATCTCCGTGTGGCCCAGCATGCCACAAAAGTTCTCCTCTGCCAACTTATGAAGAAGTAAAGAACTACCTGTCCTATGAAACCTTATATGCTAATGGTAGCCTCACTGAAACAGAGGTGGGCATATATATTCTGAGCAACAGTGGTGATGGGTCTCAAGGCAAATCTCGAACTAAGAGGCAGATCTATGGCTATGACAGCAGGTTTAGCATTTTTGGGAAAGACTTCTTGTTGAACTACCCATTCTCCACATCGGTGAAGCTATCTACAGGTTGCACGGGCACACTGGTGGCTGAAAAGCATGTTCTTACTGCAGCTCATTGCATCCATGATGGGAAGAGTTATGTCAAAGGAGCTCAGAAACTGCGGGTGGGGTTCCTAAAGCCCAAACTGAAAGATGGCAGCAAAGGAGCCAATATCACCAACTCAGCAATGCCTGAGAAAATGAAATTCCAGTGGATCCGAGTGAAACGGACACATGTCCCCAAAGGTTGGATCAAAGGCAATGCCAATGACATTGGCATGGATTATGACTATGCCTTGTTGGAGCTGAAGAAGCCTCATAAAAGAAAGTTTATGAAGATAGGTGTGAGCCCACCAGCAAGACACTTGCCTGGAGGGAGGATTCACTTCTCTGGCTATGACAATGATCGCCCAGGAAACCTGGTTTACCGCTTCTGTGATGTCAAAGATGAAACATACGACCTGTTGTACCAGCAGTGCGATGCCCAGCCGGGTGCCAGTGGGTCTGGGGTGTACGTGAGGATGTGGAAGAGGCAGGACCACAAATGGGAGCGTAAAATTATTGGCATATTTTCAGGCCATCAGTGGGTGGACATGAATGGCACCCCACAGGATTTCAATGTAGCTGTTCGCATCACCCCCCTCAAATACGCACAGATCTGTTACTGGATCAAAGGCAACTACCTTGACTGCAGGGAAGGATAAAGACAATGAAACTCCTTGAAAGCACTTAATGACTGGTTTTAATTACTCACCTGAGGAAAGTCTAGACTTTTGCTGCAAATGTCTGTGAGATGGTCTTGTAACGTGGGGATGCGAACCTTGTTCTTAGGAGAGGGGCTGTGCGGTGCTGCCATTACAGCTCAACACTGGGGAGAAAGGGACGTTGGGTGGGGAGGGAGCAGGTGGACTTGTTGAATTTGCAGCTCAGAAACTCAAGATTAATTAGGGGCGGATCAGTAAACAGCATGAAATCAGAACCGTCTCCAAAGAATCTTATAAAAGGGACGCTGTCGACTATCTCATGTCTGCAATGTTTGTTTTAATAAATCCTAGGATTAGTAGAAATGCTTTGATCTGAACTTTAAAAGAAAATATTTCTATGCTGTTGGGGGCTGAAGAGGGGCATTTAATGGTGTTTGCAACCCAAACATCACAGCTTTGTGTTCCTGCATGAGAAAGGGAGTGTGAAAAGGGCAAGGCATGCGCTGTGGGAGATGAACGCCACACAAATAGCGTGAAGGGTAAATAACTGTGTAACATTTCTAACCTTCTTTTGGCCTGAGTGATTTGAGACTTTATTAGTAACAGAGTTAAGAAAAATGCTGTTTGAGCAAACAGACCTTGGTGTTGCAAGGACTTGACTGTGAAGATGATTTTGGTCATATGAGTAGTGCCATTGCATCCTGCCTTGGGAAACACAAATTGTACGTAGGATTAATCATTGTGGAGATGGGGCATAGTCTTACATCTAGCAGGGTCCCTATGGATATACTGTTACAGAAGGCACATAGGGACAGAGTCTTGTTTTCTGTTTATGACCTACTTAGATCCTTCAAGGAAAAACTTGTGTCAGCAACTCAGATTTTCAAAGGAAAGCCTGTCTGTGGTCTTGATGGCCATCTGAATTGCTGCCAGAAAAGCAGGTAAAGAGGAGAGCAGGACTAAAGGGTTCTACTGAGTTTTCCCACTTTTTGTTGAAGATACATGCTGTTCTACCTATACCAGGTAGAGGGACACTGGATTTATAAGTGTCTCTATTGTAGCCCTTTGACAGTGTAGTTTGTGTGGCATCTTGACCTGCATTTCTCATGTTGTTTGGGGTAGAAATCCTCCTCCCCATCAAACTGTCTAGTTACAAATAATTCTTGGGAAGTGCACAGTTCAGTAATACTGCAGCTGGAATGGAGCCACGTTATAGGGTGCAGTCTGAGTTTGCTATGAAGCGGTGCTCTGCTCTCTCTTATACATAACAGTGACTTATGTTTTTACTGTAGCAGAAGTGGAGTTTAAAACAAGAGCTGTCTTTTACAGATAAAATCAGTGCAGCCAAGTACCTGTAGCTCAGCAAACAGCATTGGGAAGTCAATGTGGTCTGTACAAACAGTGTTTCTCAGGTGGGTTGTGCCACTGTGTTACAGTAACATGGTTCAGTACATGCTGCCATGCCAATATTAATTTTTTTCAACAGGAGGATAGATACTGGCTCCAGGTCCAGTTTCTCTTCCATCCATCTCTCACTGTCTCCTTACCAAGTTGCCCATGGCTCTTGGTGCTGTGGGGCAAATGCAAGGCCATGGTGTGAAATGGCAGAGCTGGGAAGGAATGAATCTAAGGAGAGCTTCCCTGTGCTATACGAATACAAGGAAAATCCTAAATCAGCTAAGCCTTTCTTACACTCTACTAATTACTATGGCATTTGTAAACATATGCCTGATGGTGCTTTATCTTTGTGATGGCTTTGGCTCTAGTTCTGAAAAACAGTTTTGCTAGAGCTGTCTGTGATTATTGTTATTATAGATGCAGCGTGCAAAACAATTGGACCCTCATGTGGGCTTTTGGTGCATTCAGATACAAGCAGTTGCTAATGCTTTGAAATATGAATAATCACCATATGTACCTGATGGTCTTTTTCTGCCTTTTTATTTTAATTTCCTTTACTCTGTGGCTGTTCTCTGGAGCACTTTTGTTTGAATGTATCACAGTGAATAAAGAAAAGTTATGGAATTCCAATGCAGACAGTCTTTATTTGTGCTATACTTGGGTTGCACTTTCAATCTCATTTCAGTTACTTATTTGTAAAGAGAGATACAAAACAAATTTATTAATATCCTTAATACTGTTTATTTTCCTTCAATTTTCTTTTGTCCTCACCTGTTTGTTGTTTTTAGGTAATTTCTTTTTTTCAGTAGGTTTAATTATTCTGTCTTTGGATGGTAATAATCAATCTTAGCTTTTATACAATCGTTGCAGTTCCAAAGCCAGTCAAAAGCTCAAATTACTCAGCTGAAAATAACCTCTTAGACCAAAAAGTCACATTCTTTTTATTAACTTTAGGGTCAATAAACTATGGAGGAATTTGAACCAGTCATAAGGTCATAAATCATGTCCGTCTTCTTTTTCTTTTAGTTGATGCAGGAAGAAAAAAGTTCCTCTGACACCAGCAGTGAGACCCACAGTTCTTAGAGGAACACTGGAGTGCACAAATGTTCTGCTCTGATTTGGGAAATGCTACTTCTACAACTTTCCTTATCTCTGGGTGTGTACACTACGTCATGTGGGCTTGGCAGCGTCAGTCCTGGTTTACTGGGCATATTTCCCATCCACTGGCCCTGTGTTCTCAACTGCTTTACTGGATTGTAGATTAAGATTTTTTTTCATGGAATCATAGAATCATTTAGATTGGAAAAGTCCTATAAGATCATCAGGGCCAACTGTTGTTCTCACACTAAGACCACCACTAAACAAACCACACCTACATGTCTTTTTTGATGGTGACTCAACCACTTCCCTGGGCAGCCTGTTCCAATTCCTGACAACCTCTTTGGGGAAGAAATTTTTCCTAATATCCAATCTAAACTTCCCTTGGCACAACTTGAAGCCATTTCCTCTTGTCCTGTTGATTGTTATTTGGGAAAAGAGACAGACCATCCAGCTCCATCATCCTTTCAGGGCAGTTGTAGAGAGTGATACTCAGGTCCCCCTGAGCCTTCTCTTCTCCAGACTAAACCCTCCCAGGTCCCTCAGCTGTTCCCTATCACACTTGTACTCCAGACTCTTCACCAGCTCCGTTGCCTTTCTCTGGCCCTGCTCCAGCACCTCAATGTCTCTCTTGTAGTGAGGGGCCCAGAACTGAACACAGGATTCAAGGTACAGCCTCACCAGTGCGCAGTACAGGGGTAGAGTACATCTCTCATGGTGACTGGCAGAGTGGAGTTGTGCAGAAGGCATATGAGCTAGAATAATGTTAGCAAGTTGTTTTAAAAATCAAATGTATGGAGCAAGTTGAGCGTAATTAGGGGAGGGAGAGTCTCTTTCTAGTGTACACCCTTCTGCAAACATTCCAGACTGGTTTTGGAAAGGAAAAAGAAATCTCAGATCACATGGGCAGAATTGTGCTAAAAGCTCAGCATTGTTTCACTGTGCCCACCTGAGTTGGTGTAATTTTGCCAGAGTATTCATTCAGCGTGGGGTTGGGCCATTGCTTGGCAGGTTTGGAAACTGCATTCTAAGGATACTTGCTTTGGTGCTGTAAATAGGGCTTTTTTAAAACCGGAACTTTAACCTGTGAGAAAGACAGCTGTGTAGCCAAAATAGCTCATCAAGGAACCACAAGTAACTCAACTATACAGAGGCATGACACTTCATTGTCCAGCTGATGGTGACTGCCACTAATCTGCAGAACTGAATTGAGCGCCTCGGTATTCTTGTATCCTAAGGCAGGGCAGCAGAGGGGTATAGAGGGGCTGTTCTGGTTGTGAATGGAAAGGATTAAAATCTTCTGCGTCTTTAAGCGGCTGACATATGTAGAATTGTGGTTGATGTGACATAACTTCCTTGGAGAACAGTGTTGGAGGTGGAAGCTGAAGTCTCGAGAAGGCACAGACCATGCCGAGCTCTTCCAGAGCACACAGTGAACTTAGCCTACTGCAGGCTGCAGAGTTATCATCAAGCTTCTTTCTCAGAGGAAAGGTATTTTCCTTGCATCTGTAATTGTTTTGCAGCTGAATTCCCAGGCCTGCCTGGTTAGAGGGCAGCCCTCATCTTAACGTTGCACGCTGAACTCCAAGCAAGTATAATACATGCTTGAAATTCTTGTCTGTGTTTCCACTTAATCTGCCATTTGTTAGCAGAGTTTGGTAGCGTGCCAAGGCAATATGCACAGGCCTTGGGAAGAGAAGCTTTCAAAGAGTGCATAAAGTATGATGGGAGGGTAAAAACCTCTTTGCTTCCCTGGAGCGAAAAGGAAACGTGGACAGAGAAGAGCAGCAAAGAGCGAAAGGGCAACATGATTCGTGTCCCAGGAGCAAGACCCCTAGTGAGCTGGTTGCTGTGTATATATGCATATGTATGGGGAGGCTTTCTGAATAATACTGTTGCTTTCCCTTCCGTGTTCTACTAGGTATAGAATAAAAAGGGATGAGCTGAAGTAAGTTAAGCCTCTTCAAATGAGTGTATAAATACCAAATCTGAACCTGGTGTGCAGCACATACGAGAAGTTTAGACTGTGGCTTGCCTGTAGGTACAGAAGAAAAGCTTCAGTGTCAGTAACATCAGAATCAGGAACTTGCTCTTCTCCCAGGAGATGTTTTCTTCTGTCTCACACAGTGACTATTAGGTTGCTGTTAAAGGCAGTGTGGGCTTTTATGGGTAAATGATTAAACAAGAGAAAAGAAACAACTTAGCATGCCCCAAACACTGATTATACCCAGGATAAAATTAGCGGTGATGTTATGACTGTGGATTGATTTTGAATAGGTTGAGTCATGAAGCAGGCTCATAGTGTTTTTATCTGAAGATCTCTAGCAGTAGTTAAGTGGTTGTGGCTCAAGGGGAGACAATGAATGTTCATCTGCAGATTTTTATGGGCGGTGTTTAGTTTTGTACAATAAATTCCATTTAAAAGCCAAGTATGCGTCAGCAGAGATCTACAAGAAGGTAAAGGCTTCTACTGCTTCACCAAGCAAGAGCTAATGATATAAAATACTCCTTTTCAATAGCATCTATATTAAAAATATCTGATACCTGTTAACTGCAAATTGCTCATTTCAGGTTTGGAAAACACTGTTCATTCTGATTTGGTGAGGTGAGAGTATTTTCCTGGCAAGCGTGGCCATCTCCCATGTAAAAAACAGGTTCATGAATTACTGACATGTGATGTGAAGGTTGTTCACTCTTATTGGAGTGGCAGCAGTAATAAGTTATAATAATTTTTTCCAGCTTATCCTAAGCAATTTCCTACAACTATTTTATGCCACATGATCATAGATTTGGTGCTTTCCCCCACGTTGCACACATAAAGAAGTTAATTTAATCATGCTTTAGATTTTTTTTTTAAGGGGTTTCATTCTTTACTCATGAAGCCAGGTGTATTTACTGCCTTGGAAAGGTCAGAGAGGACAAAAATGTTCACATTTCAAAAGTTCATCAAAGCCTTGTCTAACATAAAGTCCCACTTGCGAGCTGCAGTTGAACTGTGTTTGCCATCATACAGAACACAGTAGGTTTAAATGAGGTGGTTCAGATGAGTTTAAACCTGAACAAACAGTTCCTTTTTGGTCTTTTCCCACTGCCTCCATCCTTCTTTTTCTGTTCCTGCTCATTCTCGGAAAAGAAAACATCCCGTGATGAAAAAGAATGGAGATCCTTAAGGAGAAGGGGACAAGGTGCGCTTCAAAAAACCTATTCAACTGGCATGTTTGCTCTTTCTTGCTGCAAAGAGGGTGCCTACCCAATGGTTTGGGACAGGCAGGTGGTACTTGCTTTGATTTTGACCAGAAATTTCCACCTGGATCAAAGAAAACTTTCTGATAAAAACTTTCTGATAAAAACTTGTTCTAAATCAGGATGTTTCAACAAAGCTTTGGTTTCTGTGAACTCCTATTGCAAGCTGTTTCTCTAATGAATTTCCAGTCAGACCTACTTCAGTTAACTTTTCCTGTGGGGATATTCTGGTCCCCGTGGGAAGCAGGGTGGCATACCTTCCCATGGCAGAGGGTTGGAACTAGATGGACTTTAAGGTCCCTTCCAACCCAAATCATTCTGTGATTCTATGATTGTGGCTTATAAACAGCATTCAACACATTTGTCCAAAAGTCATGTTTCACCCGAATTTATGACAGTTGTGTTCATTCTGAATGGAGCGCACAAGGGCTTGTTTCATTGTTGATGGGGAAGGGAGTATATTAGGGTGTACACACCACTGCAGTGTGGGGTCAACTGACCGTGGGACCAGAGGCTTGAGAAACAGGTGAAAGGACAGGGGTTTTCTGGCCTCTGCTTCCTCACAAAAGCTTCACTCAGCAACAAAGCGTGGGGTGGAAATAAAGGTCACACTGGGCTTCATCCTGCACCCACCAAAGTCTGCTATTGTGTTGGGTGGGAGCGGGATCCGTGCGCAATGGGATCTGCCACACGGCTTAAATGTCACCAGGCGTGTGGGAGCACTTCTCTCCAGGCAGCCCTTCTGAGGGATCATTGTGGGCAATGAAAGGGCAGGAAAGACTTTTCCAGAGCGTGTGGGTGGGGAAAAGCAGCCCTTCAAGCTGGGAACACATCAGATGTAAGGGTAACTCTGAAACATCTTGTCCCTGGAGTAGAGGGTTAGGCTGAGCGAGCTCTGCAGGTTGGTGGAGAGCAGCTTTGCCCAGAAGTTTCCTCCCCATCTCTTCCGGAGATGTCTCTGGCTCCAACCAAGCGGAAGGGGGATAGCCACAATCTCACCGTTGTGGATGAATCACTCAATCCCTGCCTCCTGTGGGAAGTAATGGTTTAACAATTCTTAAACAAGAGAATAACCTGAAAGAAGCTGTGAGATGTGTTCAGTTCACAGTAGCAATGAAATCACTGTTTACAAACAGGTACCCTCAAATACCTCTATTTTAACAAGTACCTGTGGCTACTGCTGTCGTTACCAGTGCTAGGAACCTTAACTACCTGGGCTGGACTCAAGCTTGTAGGTACTGTGGAGACATAGAAATTCCCATTTCCCAGGCTTCACCATAAAAACAGACTTTCTGTCTCCTTGTTTTCACTAGACCTCATTCAGGAAACACAATCCCCTTTTAAGTACATGATCTTAAGCTTTGTATTATGAAATATCTTTAGGGTATTTCCCAGTAAATGGCTCCCTGAGTTCTTCCTGTGAGACATTGTGCTGCTCTTCCCAGCTTTGTGTCATCAGTGCATTTCATTAATGTGCTCCTTCTCCTTGTGTGAATGTTATTGGTGAATATATTTAGTTGAAACTGGCTGAGAGTGATGCTTGGGAAACCGCTTGTAACTTCCCTCTACCCCAATGGTTCCCCTTTCAGCACCTTTTGTCTCTGCTTCAGCCAGATCCTTTGGCTAATAATTCCCTATACGGCACCGTTTCAATTGCTTTGCTGAAATCCAGTTAGATGAAGTCCACCAAGACCAATTATTATAAATTAAACTGCTGCTTGAGCAATGCGAAGAATCTGTAATAAATTATGGGCGAAATAGATGGCCTATTTCATCATGCTCATTTTAATCTTTATTTTAATGCTCGCCAGCAAGAATTACATCAGTTAAGATTACAGATTTGGGCCTTGCTTTTGTTAGTGTAATATTATCAGAATAATTGGGACTCTTATGCATCAAAATCTTGAATTTATCTAGATTTCAAGCTTAGGAAAAAGTTGTGTATATTCATTTTTATTAAGCTCTAATCCAGACCATAAACACTGCACTGGTTCTCTTTCCTCATATGGCTGATTGTTTAGAAGCTGATAAACCACAGATAATACCTAAGGACACAGCTGTGATTTCTTTATTCTCTATAGCTGCCTTATTTGCATTGTTACTAATCTGATCAGACGCAAGATCTTTATTAGCATCATCATGATGATAAAACAGCTCATTCTTTTGATGTCAGATAAAACACGATTTTGATGTGATTCTGAAGCCAAAAGCCATAAAATCTGCTGTCATAATACCTCCCTTTACACTTGAAAGGGCTGTGAGACATCTGGAAATGGAAGAATCTTTTCTTTTGCCCCATAAAAATAATGTCTCCCTCTTTTTCCTCCCACTTTTGACTCTTGCAGTCTGGAAGGATTACAAAACCAGTCTGTGAAGTTGGCTTTAGTAGAAATCCTCTGTTTGGGGTATGAAATAGTTTGGGTGTTTGAATGGAAGAGTTACATCAGGAATCAAAGTCACAAATTTCATCAACACGAGGTCACACCACCTCCTTCCTTAGGAAACCATATGCCTTGCAATGCATGCTTTCTTTTGTGAAAGATCTGTAGGCTGAAGGTAAAATGGGAACAGGCTGCAGGATTTAATGAACTATTTCACATGATCCCTCTGATTTTAATACATGTGGTGGCTTCAGAGCTCATGGCACTTCACAGGAGGAGTCTTCACTTCGCATTACTTTATATTCGTTAATACACATGGAAATCAAAGTCTGCAACTTTTGAGTTCCGCACAAATTTTTGCTGCTAGTGCATGATATGTGCCTGCGAAATGTTCTTATCAAGGCAGAAAGAAGGTGAGTAACAGAAGCCTGGCAACAAAGCTGGCTCCATTTGCTTCAGAGTGTTGGACAACTCTTCAAATGCCAGTGGGCATAAGCAAGCCCAGCCTAGGATGGAAGGAAGATAACATGGCTGGATACAACCCATTCTCAAGAAGACCCAAGTGATGAGGGAGCAACCTTCTCACAAATAAAATCATAGTTTTTTTGTCAATAGTGTCAAGACAAGGGCTGTTTTCATGTCAGAAATGGAAATACCTGGCAGGTGCTGTGTGGTTGGGTACCAGCAAGTTGAAAGCAAGACTCCGATCTCTTAAACTGTGTGGGATTTATGTCCTGTGGGATCCAGCTACTAGACCATGTCTATCACAAGGTGATAGGTGACGTTCAGCCATTCCTCTTGACTGATGACTGTCCAAACATCAAGAGCTGTTTCTGGTAAGGTCAAAGTTAAGAGGTGTCTATGAAAGTGCTAGACCAGCAGGCTGGTAAGAGTGGGTCTCTGCCTGGAGACAGCCTGTCTACCTTAGGGAGGAACTGACCCATAAATCAGTAAAAGGCCCATCCAGACAGGAAAAAAAGCTGTAATTAGAGGTTAAAAACATAAGGTCGGGGTACACAGGTTTGTGTGAATGTGCCAAACCAGAACCCCTCTCCATCCCTGCACTATTTCAGTGGGAAATACTCCTCTGCTTATGTGAAACATTAAATGAAGCTGCAAGTTCCTTGGAGAAGACAGTGAATGCAAGATCTTCTTTCTTCCAGGCTCACTTACCAGGTTCTCAGTCCAGTCCCCACCTCCTTTCATTGCCAGTTACCTTTTTACTGGCTTTTCTTCCTCTTTTTAAGCTCACCCCTTTACCTGGGCTGGTTCCTATCACCAGTGGTCTGAGCTGGCTCACCTCCCCACAGAGACAGGAGAGGAGGATATCCTGGGCATGCATTCACTTTTTCCCCTCTATGTCGTCTCTGCATTGCCTCTAAATCTATATCTTTGACTACCTGCCCTGAATCAGATCCCCCAAGCCATAGTCTTACATGAAAATATAGATCTTTCTTAGCTTCTCTGTCAAATTGTCCCAGATTTCCAGCTACCTGCTAATCCTTTCCCTGTTACTTAAACATTTCCACGTTGAATTAAAATGCTTCTGTCTTTGTGCTCTTGGGAGTCTGCGTCACCCAGAGCAGATTCCAAGTCCCAGCCCTCCACAAGTTCCAAGTTCCAGAACTAGCTTTTCATTGCTGGGAAAGACAATGTTCGTCCCCACTTTCTTTAACTGGAGCAGTGGTAAAGGTCTAGTGGATTCAATGCATTTGTAGGTTTGAGCATGGACTTGATGCCCTTAAAGGTCTTTTCCAACCTGGTTGATTCTATGGTACCATGTGCAGTAAGGCCAGGTTCTTCATGGACAATAGCTATTTGCACAGAAGAAGCTTCTGTAGAGCAAATATAGGTTGGTTTTTGTTTGTTTGCTTGCTTTTTCTTTGTCTGAGAGCTTTGAGATTGGTTTGGGCAAACTTTTAGAAAACAGTGAGAAATGCAACTGCTGCAAACACCTGGTCAGTAAAATAGAAGCTCCTCTTCCAAATCCAGCAACACTAGAACAGCTTTTTTTTTTTTACCCAAAATGTTCCTTTTTCTTTTATTTTTCTGTGCAACAGTCTATTCCATCTCCTTGTTCCAACCCAGGAAGGAGTGGAGTTTCCAAGAACATCTTGGCACAAAGCTGAACATCAGGAACATCATTACCAAGTTTGTCAAGGTCTTAGGGCATTTACTCAGGATCTTATGAAGGAAGTAGCAGGAAACCTCAATAACAGGCACAGTCGGTGAGCTCCAAGACTGGTAGTTGGGGGCAAAGGATCTGAGACAAGAGAGGATAAAGAGCTCAGAGTGTTTTGAAGGCAATGCCAGGAAGAGCCCCCCATGTAGTTGAATGACTGGAGAAGAAGGGCATGTTAAGGCAGCAAAATAGATATGAAAGATGGACTGGATATGTCCTTCTTCTTTATTGGAATTATGGTTCAGTTACAAGGTAGAACTGAACGGAAACCACCTTTCTAGCCCGCCAGTGAGGGAGAAGAGTTGTTTTACTGGAAGAAGGGAGAAAATTGGCATGGAGGAAGAGGCATGAAGGGAAGAGAAAGGCAAGATGATTTCCTCCCCCTGGGAAATACAATGTTTTACTTGAGTTTGAAAATAAATTTACTGCAAAATATAGTAACTGAATGATACCACTATAAAGAAATCCTGCAAACCATATTCACCCTATTGTACAACTTCATCTAACCTACAGTAGATGCTGAGAAGTCAAACTTTCTGACAAGACTCAAATGTGAACATCTGAAGCAAAACAGCCTGGGCAGATGCGATTTTAGATAGATTGGTGTGATGTAAATTTGAGACAAATTAGAGTTAGGATTAAGTTTTAAATGATCAAACAGATCTGAGTGAGAATTCCAACACTGAGATTTGATCTTCTGAGGGTATTGATGCTCTGTTGAACAGAAGAACTCAAACCATATTGGCCTGTTTGGAGAATTTAGTTGTAACCAAGAGAGAAGCTAAACCCAAACCATTTCTCATTCTATACTAGACCCAGAAGGAAGATAATGCCTGGAATTCAGACCTGGATTTACTTCCCCTGTCTGTGTAGCCACGCACAGATTTGGAAGACATTTAAATGTCAGACTCCAGTGAAATGAAGAAAATCAGTCTGGGCTTTAGTTTCTCTGGATGCAATTTGGGCTGAGTAAATGCAGCTGTCTATGATGTGATAAACACTTCTCCACAGTCAATGGAGAGGAAAGACATTTTGTGGGTTATGGTTAAAGCTTCCCTGAAGTTGATGTTTAAAATAGGTCAGATGAATCACTGAATAATTGTTGCTCTCTATTGTCTCTAAAAGGAGCTGAAGGCTCTTAGCTCAGTTACAGGAGCACAGAACTTTCCTGTTTTGGAAAGGTAGCTGACAGCTAAAACTGTTAAATTTGGAAGGTCCTCGGATGCTAGTCTAGGAACATCAAAGTACTATAGATAGATTTGAAAGGTCAGCCTGGAACACACTTCGTTTCCTCTTCAAATTCAAAGGGATTTGAGTCACATGTGACCTCCAGAGCACATCTTTTGGCTTCTGCCATTCCCTGAGATTTGTTCTGATTTTCTGGGATCCAATGAAAGCCGTTGATGTGAGGGAGAACTGGGAAGTCCTCAAAGGGAAATGCAAGCCCTAATCACGAGGCAGACCTGGGGTGGCCCCCAGCACAGTCGATCTTTTCCTTTTGCCACTTGAATTACGGTGCTATAGGCCAAATAAATTAAGGAAACTATAACTCAATGCAGTACTAAATAAATACATAAAAAAATAAATAAATTGAAGTTTATTTATTGTATTTTATCCATTCCCTTTTCATTCCCACTTTCAGTACCTTCTTCTCTTCCTCTTTTTGCAAGGAGTAATTGTGCTGTGCTGACTACATCACTCTGGACACGTAGCCCCATATCACATCGCATCCCCTGGAAACCACCTTGAAGTCAGGAAACTGTGCTTCATATCTCGTGTTGTTCTGACCCTCTGACCACATCAAATGCAAGCAGAAACCACCACATTCACCGAAAGGCATGTATACATCCACCAAATCCTGTTCTTCAGGAACAGGAAAATTGCTTTGACCTTCAAAAAGGTTTTCCTGGTTTTGTGGCACCATTTGTAGTGCCTCTGTTCCAAATCCCTTTATGAGAAAGGCCTCCATCCCTTCCTGTCTACCAGGTTCCTCTTAGATGTTTTCTTAGAGGCGGCATTTAGCTGCTAACCATTTTCTGCCTTTGCTTGTGACCTTTACAAAGCCATGCAAGGTATTAGAGCACAAATCTCAAAGCCACGGTATGCTCTGCTTTGGCTTGGCAGCTCACAGCACTAAATTCTCCCTTTGTTGCTTCTTACCTTCTTCTTCATATGAAGTGCATGTGTTCCTCCTCCAGAGCTGATGCCATGTGCCCTTTTAATACGCTGCAAAGCCCCCTCACTAAAGATGGGGCTCAGGATAGTGCTGCAGTACTGAACAAGATTTGATGCTGTGTTTGTGTTGTCGGTGGAGAAATTTCCCCACCACCACCTTCAAAAAACCCAGATCACATGAAGGGTTGCTCGTGGTTGTCCTTCACAGTATTGCAAAGCCATTCAGGGGAAACACAGAGCCAGGTTTTTTACAGCCTTCAAGATGCTTGAGGTTCCTCATGCGCAGAAAACCTCCAATATATGGTGACTCTTACTGCAGGAATTCAGGCAATGGGATTCTATTCACTTCCACAGGCACCACCCTCCCATCTACTATTTTCAAAAGTCACTTATCTGTTTTTCATTGCTTTCTATAGGTTTGCACCTCCTGAGCTCTGAGCTCAGCTCCACTCCTTCTCTTCCACCATTTTCCCTATATGTTTCCATATCTCCCTTTGCCATAACTTTGTTCATTCTCACTCTGTCAGGTTAAAGACATTCCCCCTTGTCCTGTCCCTACAGGCCCTTGTCCAAAGCCCCTCTCCAGGTTTCCTGTAGCCCCTTTAGGCACTGGAGCTGTTCTAAGGTCTCCCCTTAAGGAGCCTTCTCTTGTCCAGGCTGAACCAGCCCAGCTCTCTCAGCCTGGCTCCAGAGAAGAGCTGCTCCAGCCCTCAGAGCATCTCTCAACTCCCTCAGTTTCCCTGTGGAGCTGCAAGACCCTATCTATCTCTGTGCTGGGACACTCTCCTTGCCTCCTCTCTCCTCTCCTTGCCATATGGAGGCACCCAGCTGCCTTCAGGCAATGGACAATTTTCCATCTACCTGCTCAGCTCACTGGATAGACCAAACATAAACCACAGTAAGAAGACCAAGGGTCTCCTGTCCTGTCCTTCGCAAGCACGTTGGGTGACTTAGTCCTTTAGGCAGGAGATCAGTTTTCCCCACCTCAGTCGCTCCTGGTTCCTACCTCCCCGTGCCCTCTGATGGCAACTCCTGAGACTTTTCCCTCTTTGCAGACTGCCGCTTGGTGGTCCCATCCTTTTCCCAGCGATTTTGGGGAATTCCAAAACCTCACGGAATTACAGTATTGCTGAGCTGTGCCAGCAGGCCTGGCAATGCCTTTGACTCTTAGAGCTGCTGGGGTTTTGATAGTGTTTTCTTCTCCTAAGTCTTACAAGAGCCTTAGAAGTCTCTGCTGCTGTCATGTCCTTAGTAGCACTCTAATAACTTCTGAACCAGAGACAGCAAAAGGGATTTATTCCATCATCTACTTCATCCCTCTGCTGTTGCACAATTATTCGCTGGGGAGCACTTCAGGCTCCTGTCCAAGAAGTTTTTATGCCTAGCTTCAATCTCAAAAGCAGCTCTGCAAGCATGATAGTGCAAGGCCCATTGTCTGCCTTTCAGCCATTTCAAACATTAATTTGCCCAAAGTACAAATAAAAGGTTATTTTTTTCAGACCCATAAACTGTTTAAAACATCAAAGCCAAACTGCGTTTCTTCTGGCTCTAACTTCATTAGCCAGAAAGCATCTGCAACTGGAAATGAATCTGCAGCTGTGTTGATGCTTTGCAAAGTTAAAAAGCACTTCACTCTCTCACAGCTCTGTTAGCACTTTAGAGCAAGCAGGAGGGGAAGAGAAAGAAATCACGCTGTAATTAATACGGGTAATGATTTTAGAAGAGCGATCTTTGTTGTATCAGTATTTCAAGGAACTCCGTTTTTCAAAAGGCTGCTTAACTCTGATAGTCACTTCAGGTAGGCTATGAATCATAATTCGTTCAGATCAAGTTTAATTAGACACACTGGCTTCATTAGGGGAGCAGGGACAGGTGATTAACCCAGCTCTGTGGGGCAGGAGACGGATTGCTTCTCTTGAGCTACCCTGAAAGAAATCACTTGCTCTTCACTATGGCCCTTCTCCGGAGAAATTCCATGTACTGATGTGTGTCTTTTGCCTTATAAATGGTGCAGGTGATAGGAGGGAGCCACAGGGGCACAGGTATCCCCTAAACCCTTGTTTTGTTGGATATGCAGTAAATGCACAATACAGGAACCCACCCTGCCCTTGGGGTATGAGCCATTTTATGGGATATTCACCTACACACACAGGACTAGCGTGAGGATTAGTTCATGCTGATTAAATGTGTTTCCAAGAGCTCCAGACATGTGTAGAGACAAAGCTCACAGGGCCAGAAACAGTAAAAATGACTGCAGATGCAAAGTGCTTTTCAGACCCTTAAATCAGATTAACCTAGAGATAAATAAATGCCAAGAGGAGGCTTTCCTGTTGCTTTGATCAAGGAACAGGTTTTCTCATTACTTAATTAAAACCCACAGGTCTGTTATTCCCCTCATCCCATCATCACACACTGTTCAGCCAAAAAAGCACTGAGCGTTTCCTTCTTTCCATCATTTTCTTTCCATTCGCTTTTCCCACTTTCCATCACTTGCACCCAGAGCTCGTTACTATGGGGCTGGCTTTGCTCAGAAGATTTTAGGCTGAGGCAGTCCCATATTAAGGCTGAGTTTTGGACCATGTCTGGCACGGTGATGAATAACAGGGCTTGGCATTTGTACCAGGGTTGGAAGCATTACTTGATCACAGCCCCATGGTGGGATTACACAGAGAGGTCCACAATCCCATGGTCCTTTTGGCCATTAGAGCCATGATGTGGCCATTGGGAGGCCTGTCTTGATCCTTGGCATACCTGTGCTGAATCTGCTGGTGATGGCACCAGTTTTACAGGGTGGCAGAGGACTCAGATGGGGCTTGGGACTGCACCATTGAGGGTGATGCTCAAGCTGTGGGCTGCAGGCAGCTCTCAGTGCTGCTCAGGTCCTGAGGATGCAGAAGGTGGGAACCTGAGATTTGCAAAACAGTTGTGTTTCAAAACAGCCTGTGCCCCTTGGAATGCACTCTGTCCTTCTGGGTTGAGCATTTGCAAAGCGTTACTTAATAGAGACATAATGTGAAACCCCAGCTCCAGACGCGCTTGGCTCTTAGTCCGAAGCTAATCAAAATCCGAGGCTGGAACCACATGCCCGTTTTGCAACTGGCTCCGTGACAGCAGTTGAACTATAACCGCAGAGTCAGTCAGCCCAGCTCTTTGGGAGGTTGAAATTCAGGCCAGATTTTGAAATCTGGGACCTCTCTTTAGTAATTTACAGCACACAAAAAGCAACTCAATAATAAGCCTGGTTTAGCCTCCCTAAAACCTTTGGGTTGACGAAGAAGCACTTCCACATGTTCAGATCTACTGCATCCCTCTGCTGTCTTTACAGTGAAATCCTTGCACAGCGTGAAGTGGGACAAGTTGGTGTTTTCCAGACTTTTTGCAGGGATTTTAAGCTATTTCCCCTTCTTTCTAAGGAGGGATGAGGGTTTTGATGAGCAAGGGGGTAGCAACAAACACAGACTGCGTGTGACACAGTGGAGTAAATGACATTTCCTTGCTGACCCTGAGCTGTTCAATTCTGGGTTTGCTTTTGCAGCAGTGGATTTCTCCCCTTGCTTGGGATTTCTGAGACCTTTGTCCTGCAAAGGACCATAAAGAACCATAAAAAAGCTTGAAAACCAAGAGTGACTACAGGATATTAAACGCTTGTTGCTTTGAACTGAGCAGATGGTACTTTTACCAAATGCCATCATTTTGGCCATATTTTTCTTGTGCTGTCGTGTTTTTGATAGCCTATTTTTACTGTAGAATAGATCTGTGAAGCAGCTGCCAGCAAAGTGATGGTAACTGGATAATGTCTGTACATTTGACAATCTTGTTAAATGATATGAAAGCAGAGTCTATTAAAACACGTCTGTCTGGAGTTCAGGTTATTTCACGCAGGGAATTGAAGCCCACATCTGCCTTTTCTTATTAAAACACAGAATTAGATTATTGTTGAAAAGACTTCCCAAGGTGTTATTGGAACAAATTATCACCAGGTACCCTGAGTGATGCGGTAGCTGTGCGATGAGGCACAGACCTGCCTGTGCCGCACATCTCAGTGTGTAAAGAATGGGCTGCTTTGAAGTTGCATCTCGATATACACGCTAACGAAGAGAAGTAGCAATGAGCATTTATATGGAATAAAAGCGATGAGAAGGACTTGCTTTTAGAGGTCAAAAGAGGCTGCGTGTGGAAACACAAAGGATGCCGTGTGGAATAGCTCATTTCAGATATTCTTAGCAGCTACCACTTTTCAGCACGCTGCTTCCTAGTCTGGAGCTAAGAGCTCAGCAGTCCCTCCGCAGCTCCTGTGGGAGGCCATAAATCTTCCTGTTCAAGAGAACAGCTTCCAAGAGTTTCCCACCCGTATTTGTATTGCCACCAGCCCTTCCCCAGAAAATTACAGCCTTATCAAAAGTCAATTTGTCATGAATAATGCTTTGGTATTCAGAAACACTTTTCAGGTGATGACCTACCTGCGTATCATCCATCCCAAGTGAGGGTCAATCTCTGCTGCACAAGTATTTTGTAAACAGTAATGTGCTAAGACTGAGGGTCATTGCAACCTTATGTTATTGATGGATGATTTAGGCTATAAATGGCATATCCAAAGTTCCCAAATCTGAATCTGAGACTGAGTGATAAGAGTGCCCAGGTCCTTTTGTCTGAGCTGAGCTAGAAGACACCATGAAAGTGTATCGATATGTGAATATGAAGCTGGTTTTTTGCTTGCTTTAGTTGGTATATAACATGCAATTTACCATGCCATAACACTCTATGTTTATCCTGGTTGTTTCTATGTATAAACTCAACCTTTCACTTAACTACAGAACTTCAAATTGGATCGAGTATTGAGTTGGCTGGCCTGGAAACTGCATCCCTCTGGAGGTTGTCTGGAGAAGAGATATGCTCTTGAACGTGAGCTGTCTTGATTGACTTGCAGTGAGGAGACCTGTGCCTGGCTGCCTTGCTCATAGAAAAGTGGCACACTTCCCAAGGCTGGGAAGGGTGGTGAAGCAGAGGATAGAAAGCACTTTGGGATGCCTGCAAGCGCTGACTTTAGCTATTCGTGGAGTCCTCATGTGTGGGCTAAGCAGATGATATTCATGTGTGCGCTCAGGGGCTGCTCTATGAGGGAGGACAAGCTGGAATGTGAGGGTGATCCCAGAATGGGCTGTGCAGCCACAGGTGGGCCAAGAGCAGTGATCATCCAGTGTCCATCGGACAAGGCAAGACCCTGGATGGGGCCCATCCAGGCAGCCTGGCCATGAGCAGGAGGAGATGGGCCAGAGGCAGGGCTGGAGACAAGGCTACTTACAGCATGGGTGCAGGGGAGGGTAGGTTGGTCAGGTCTGTTTATTAAGGCCTATAATTGGGTCCTGACACTGCTTAGCAGAAGCTCACTCATTAACAAGGCACTATCACAGTAGGTATCCCTGGCCCTCAGGACAGCTGTGCAACAGGCAACAGGGGCTACCATGTAGATCTCCCCCTGTCCTTCACACCTCCGCTTCTATGACTTCCAGCCCTGTCATCTTGGCCTGCAATCTCAAAAGCCCTCAGCCAGCGTCCTCGAAAGTACTTTGGATTCTTTCCACTGGCTCCAGTTTTGATTGAGCCAGCCAGTTACTGGGACAGGCTCTTCCTGGTGCCCCGGCACTGCTGCGTTTTCCACCCATGAGAAAGGCAGTCGTCAGCAGAGAGGTTCAGGTCGGGTAACAGCCAGGGCAGTTTGCTTGCAAATGGCTGTAGGGAGCTCAATCATTAGAAATTAAAACCACACCATAGAGAGATGAAAACAATTCTCGCTGCGAGTGCAATAGGGTGTGTTAGCCAGAAAAAACTGCTCTGCTTTCGATTAATTCTTGCTCTTTAATTAATCCATTCAAGCTCCTTTCCTTGGAGCTTTTCTGGGATAACAAAAGGACAAATCTAGACGATCAAATATGTTTTTACAGGGCCAAAACTGCATCTGATTGTGTTTTGTTTTCCCTGGCTTAAGGGAGAGCTATAGCAGCCATGCCCTGAGCCATCACACCCTGGGCTCTGTGCCCTGAGGGAAACGTCATGCCCATGGGAATAGCCGATGTTATCCTCTACAGGCTTCCCAAGGGAAGCAGGCTGACCTGTGACTGGACTGGAGCTTCACCCTGTAAGGGAGAGGGCTTGGGTTTCTGCAGCAGCAACTCCCTTTTGCTGCTGGGGCTCACTTTGTGCAGCTCCTTGGCTGAGGAAAGTCCCCTCTCTGTCCTTGAGCTCGATAAGTAGAAGGGACTCCTTTTTCTTTAACAGGAAAAAGCCACTTGGCTCTATTTGTCATTCTTCGTTACCCTTATCTCAGTCCCTCTTTATCCTCCTTTCTCCTGTGTTGCCTGGTCACTGTAGCTCTTAATACTTCCTCTCTTGATAAAAATGTCTTGTTCAAAGTGTATTTTTATCATTAGTTTCAACTGCCTTACTTGGCAATGTGACCCTTTGTGATTGGTGTGGGGGCTGTTTTCTCATTCTTAGTCTGAGGGGCAGGGTTATAAACGTGTCCCATGCGTTCAGTGAGGCCACCCCTTCCCAGGAATCATCTGCAGGCTTTAATCTGTGCCTTTGCAGGTCATCCCTATAGGATCATGCGGTGTGACTGCGCTAAGCAAGGGTGTCTCTTGTCATGGCAGGGGGCTGGAATTCGATGGGCTTTAAGGTCCGTTCCAACCCAAACCATTCTGTGATGCTATGGTATCACCCAGTGGTCTACTGTTGAGCTCTGGCTCTTAAGGAAGCTAAATCCCAGGAGTGGCAGAGCAAAACACTGAGCCCTGACTGACAGTTCCCCCCCAGTCCCTTCATTTCCTTTCATAGTTCAACAATGATGTGGCCATGCTCTGTTGAACGGTCATTCTATAAACTCTCTAATGTCCTTACAGTGACAGCGACACCGAGTGCTCTGGGTGCTGCTGGTGATCAGGACATCACTGCTTAAGCACAGTTGCAGCCTCTACTGGGCTGCAGGCAAGCGCCTGCGTTCCCTGCCCTTTTGGACGTGTAACTCTGAGGACTCGGGGCTGATTTTCCCTCTCTTCCTGTCCTTTGTTATATAGATTAGATATTGCAGGGAGCTTTATGAACATCAGAAACCCTTGATTTCCAGTGTCACCCTGCAGAGATTTAATGGTCCATGTAACAAGGGCCAGTGATCAGGCTTGTGTTACAATTTCCTATGGAAAAAAGGTTGTGAAAATGGATAAATATAATAATAAAAAAGAAATATAATAATTAAAAATAAATAATAAATTAAAAAAAAAAACAAAGAAAGAGAAACAAAACCTGAAGAGTTCTTAAAAATATTTGGATGCTTAGGCTGGTTCTAAGATGTGCCAGGGGAGACTGAAAGGACTGGTAGGACAGTGTGTTTGGTTTCTAAGACTGACTTTCATGGAAACAGCATGATAGAAAGAGATTTTGGTCAGGAATCTCAATACCTTTCACACCAGCATAATGCAAAGTAGACAGCTCAGGCTGTCAGTGCCAGTGCTGACTCCAATATCCCATGGTTGGAGTTCAAACTTCACCCTCAGGTTTCAAGCCTGTTACCTGTAGACACAAGGCACGGTAAAGTAATTCTTGCAGCTTGAGGGTGGGTTGTGTTGTGTGGACAGAGTTAGAAACTCTCCTGGTATTTTGCTTTGAGCTGGGGTGTTCACTCCTCCCTCCTAGGGAAGAGTGTGTTGGGCACAAAGGAGTAACCTCTGTGTGGAGCGGGTGTACCTGAGACACGACTGGTTCATAGCCTGAGACAACTTGACTACAGTTACGCAGATGGTCCACACTTTAACATCTGATTTGGGATTCAGTTACACAATAAACCACATAAATGTGTACATGAGGTCTGTCTATGCTTCCTTTATACTCAATAGAGATCCAGCTAATACAGACCATGGAGCCTTCAGCATTATTGCTGTACCTGAAGGAGTCACTTGATGATCAAGGCATATCATAGAATCATAGACTCATCGAATCATAGGATTATCAAATCATCGAATCATAGAATCATAGAATAGTTAGGGTTGGAAAGGACCTTAAGATCACCCAGTGACTTTACTGGAGGCACCATCCATATTTACTATAATGAGAGCATGGTGGACACCTGCAAGTAGTTGCTTGAATCCCACCCCAGTTTCCTTTGCAGTGCCTGTTAACTTTGGAAATGTAGGAGTCAACACTTCAAGCAATGCCATTATCTTTGATCAAAGCCCCCCAGAGCAGAATTTTCTCTTAGGCACCTGAGTCTGTAAACCTTGACCACTGTTGTGATTCTCAGATTTCACCCTCTAGACTGGTTCTGGATATGGAACAGAAACCTAACACCAAGATATTTGTCCAAGCTTTGCTGGCTTGTTCATGAATTCCACCATGTGTGACTCATGCTCGTTGGCATGGATAAGTACCTAGATTTAAAATATGGGTTTGTGCTTCTTTTGATTTCCAAACAGAGCCTAATGGAAAAATATTATTTCTCCCTGCCCTAGTGCATTAAACAATGCACTGACTTGATCTCAATAAAAGGCTGTTTAATTCCCTATATTAAAAAAACAAAACAAATAACAATGTTTTTACCAAGCATTAGATCTGAGAAATCTGAGCAATATTCTCATTAGTGCAACCTTTTCTGGTTAGCCCTGTCAGGGGAATACTTCTCTGTTGCCCTGGTGTCCTAAAGCTAGGCTTGTGCTACCTGAGACAGTGTTTGGGACGCATCTCAGTGGAGATTAGCAGGAGCTATAAAACTTCTGACCTTTCAAACACTAAGGCAAGGTCTGAAATCTCTGCTTGCAAGTATTCACAACTTCAGATCTCAGGCAGTGTCTTTAACCTTGTCTTTAATTAGACACCCCGGTAATATCACAGCAGAAATAACCCAGTGTGTCAGCACCAACGTAGCCTTCAGCAGGAGACGCAGATGCTATTTGGCAGCCCAGCTTCCTCCAGCACTTGCATTCCTTCTGCGTGCACTCACCTTCCCCACTGGTATCTCACACATTACCCCAGGCTCCGGTGGTGGAGTAAGGAAAACCAGAAAGAAATTAATGAAGAAAAACACAAACTTGGTGGGTTGCAGCGGGCACATTCAGAAAGAGAAGGTGATGAATGCTTTGTCTGCACAATACATTTTACAAACCCAGGTGAGACAACGCTGGGTTGCTCACCCTCCTGATGAGGATGTTTCCTTGTTGCTCTTCACTACTGTGCCCTGCTGTCACCCCAGCTAGTGCCTCTGAGTGACCTTAGGAAAGTCACCTAAACACATTCTTTCTGTCAACAGGATATAATCCTTCCCCTTGCTTTTTGCTCTCTCCCCTTGGTTCCAGCAGCCAGGCAGAGGAACGCAACCTCAGCACCCTGCCAATGTGGTCATGCACCCTTTGGGTCAAAGCTGGCTTATATCTCACCTGCTCTCAGTCCTGGCAAGTGAGTTCACATCTGCCCAAGCTCTCCCAGGCAGATTTATTCAGCATGACCCAATCTGAGCACTGGAAGTCATTAGTGTGGTGCACTGTGCAGGTTCATTTATTCCCCTTCGCTGAAGGCAAATGGGGTGTGAAAAGAAGGCTTATTATCCAGCTGCACTGGTGGGACATTCAGCTATGAAATACTTCAATTTCTTCAACATTAATCTCCTTGCTATTATGGGGATTGCTTGGTACTACAAGGACTTTGCACAATGCTGATCTCAGGGGGATTCTTATCTGAATTGCTCTATATAGGTGCTATTGTAAGAGTGACAATTGGAAAGAATAATAACTTAAATACCCTTCTTTTCCATGTTTAATGGCATTTCCCTCATTCCCTAGTGTTTGGGGAAATTCAGGTTTTTTCCTAGTAGCTGGTTTTAGCTTGTATTTAGGAAGTTCACCTTTCTATAAGTGACATTGTCCCTGAGGAAGGACTAGTTAGATCTGCGTAAATGAGTGTTTTGAGGGAAAATGAAATGCCTTCCTCAGTTGCCTTCAGATGGTGAACATTCATCAAAAGGCAAACACTTTAATCCAGAGGTGACCTTGCAGCTGAGACCGAAACAAATGGTCTCAGTGATGGACCCTGAGTCACATTTGACAGGGATCGGGGCAGGAAGGGTTTACCTAATTTCCTAAAGGACTGAATTTGTCTGATCTTTAATACCCAGAGTCCAGTGAGGAGAATAAAAAACACTTCTTTGTTTCTTCTGAGCTTTATCTTAGCTGTTCATTATTCCTGAGATACCACCACTATCTCAAGAAACCAAAATGGGCTTCAACACCGGTACCAGAAGCTACCTGGGGGCCAGTGGAGACATCTGTGTGCATGGAAACCCAAAGCAAGCTGAGCTGGGCTGGCATACACAGTCAGGTTGAAACGGAATCACAGCAAGTCAAACAGGATATCATGAAGGCCTGGGCTGCTGAGGTGTCATCCAGGAGCAAATGAGGGAATTTCTCAGCTTGCCAGAGGTGAAACAAGGTGCTTTTAGAGAGTGTTTCCCTGTGAGTGTGGAGAAGGACTCCAAGTTCCTTCAAGCATAGGAATATCGGGGAGGTGTGTGCTATGGGGTGATGTGAGGTCAGTGTCAAAGTGAGCCTTTTAAAGCATTTCACTTTTCTGACCAGCATCACTTTAGTCTTGCTTGGGTTCATCTGAGCCACTGCTGTCTGCAAGGTAATGTGCAATGATGCTGAGAGGTGCATCACTTGTTGGCTAAGGCTCTGGACTTAAGTCTCAGACACTGGTGTCACACTGACAGGAAGGAGAGGTACAACCAGTGTGAATTTAGACCAGTTCAGACCTCAGAGCAGCTTCCAGTATCTGAAGGGGGACTACAAGGATGCTGGGGAGGGCCTCTTCATCAGGAACTGTAGTGATAGGACAAGAAGTGATGGGTTCAAACTTAAACAGGGGAAGTTCAGGTTGGTTATAAGGAAGAAGTTCTTTACTGCGAGGGTGCTAAGGCACTGGAATGGGTTGACCAAAGAAGTGGTTAAATGCTCCATCCCTGGTAGGTTTCAAGGCCAGGTTGCACAGATACTAATAGAACCTGAGCCAACCACAGAGTCAGGGCTGAGCCAGAAGTTAATCCTGCGTATCTGGGGAAATTACATGTAGCTGCTATTCCGCTGAACCCAAGGCATCAGCCAAAGCTGGGGAAGCCTTAATGGGAGCAGAATGAAGGTTAGGATCCAGGTTGGATTTTGTTTGTCTGAAAGCACACATACTTGGGGGGGTCTCGTGTGTGGTGGCTATTAATTGCCTATGGAAACATGTAAACATGTCTGGCCCTTGCTTATGCAGCAGAGTGAGTTCCTGTGTATACACAGGGCCTTACCAGCTGACTTGATTGACTAAAATAAACTTGCACTGCTGCTTCTCCCAGTGAGCTCTGCAGGGACAGCACGTTCACAGCGTTAAAGTGGGCTTCTGGTTTACGGATTATAAACACAGTTGTTTATGAATGTTCAAACACAGATTATTGGTGATGGAAAAGTGAGAGAAAGCCAAGCCTGACCTTCAGATCCAGGTTCAGTTTGTAGACTGCAGAAGGAATGTTTGAGGTGAAATCCCGAATCCACTAAGTTATGCTATTGGGTTCAGTGGAGCCACCCTTGGTTTTCTCTCTTGCTTTAAAGACAAACAAGGCACAGATGGTTCTGGCTTCTATTCCTCCCAGTAGCTGTGCACGGTGCAGCTGACTCTTCAGATGGAAATCTGTGACTTATTCAGATTTGAAACAGTTAAAATTCATCAGGAATAAAACCAAGATTCCCATGGTCTCAGCTGGTGAAATGTACGAAGACCGGACTATAACAGGTATGTGGAGAGGGCAGGCAGGAAACCCCTTCTCTTGGGTTTGGGTTTGTTTGTTTGCTTGTTTCTTTCCTTATTTTATAAGGAGCATGTATGTGAATGACCTTCTTCATATCCAGAGGGGCTGTCTGATGCCAATAGCTCCTTCTGTAAAATGGCCCAAGAGGGGTGGTTATTTTCTTCAGCGTGTTGGCATTGATTATCTTTTCTGAAACTTGGCGTTATGATTCCATCTGGAACTAATAAAATTTCCCTTTATTTACAGCGTTTTGGGGCTGTATTTTGACTTTGATTGTGTTAGAAATGACTCTTTGCAAGGACTCATCTCCATGTGACTCCTGGCCCTGCTTCCATCACAGCGTCATGGCTGTCCTGGGATGCTTCTACACAAGCTGCTTTGACTTATCCCCAGTCTGTATGGCTTTAATTCAGCCCAGTTTCACACTGTTTCGCTGCACACATTCAATGTGCCTTGTGTCATGTGTGGCTTCATCAGGAATTTTTCCCTTGTGCCAACACAAAAGGGGACAAAGGAGTGGGAAGGGATAAAGGAGTGTTTACCAAGAGCTGAATGCTTCCTGGCCTCATCCTGGCTTTCCTCACATGCTTTGCTTTTGTTCATATTGATCCTCCAGAAGCATGTTGCTTTTTTGGAAGCTGATTTGCCTGTATACAGCAAAACAGACTCTGGCAGAGGCACTGCGGAGCTGGGAGATATCTCCTTTTGGGGATGTTTCACATTCTTGCACCACATGTAATTTACTGAATGAGGGTCAGGGTATGTAGAGTAAAAGGAACTCCTATAAAAACATGCATTTATTGTCAGAGCCCCACAGAGTTAAATGAAGAATGCTCTAGGCTGGGTTTAATGGCATTTTTCCCAAGTCCTGTTAATAATGACATTGGCCCAATCTTGGTATTTCACTTTGTGCTTTTTTTGTGTTACAGAGGGGATGAAAACTTGCCACGTGAGTGAGTGCACACACTGGGACAAGGAGGGAAGGGCTATAAAGGCAGCAGGGCTGAAGCAATGGTCACTGTGAGGCAGCACAGTCCCTGCTTTCACCACCACAACTTGAGCATCCCTTTAACTGCAATATTGTCTGCAGAGTGGCAGGAAAATAAAGAGGTGTCTTGGATCCCTGTTGTCTCTTTGTGTCCCAGCCTACTGGTGAGCACAGCATGGCTGGCATCAAGGACTTCAATCAACCTTCACGACTGCTAACAGGAAAGCTGGTGTCTTATGTGGGGTGGATGGAGAGGCAGTGCAAATATTTAGATTTCTAATAATACCAGTAGTGCTTCAAAAGACTCGCCTTTCCCCTAGACTACAAGTGACAGAAGACTAAAGGTGACTGGCAAGCAGCATTGAGAGCACACTTGGCATTTTCTTCTTCATTCCTAATGTTTGACTTTCTATCAAGAAAATACTTTAAAAGTGAATACATTGGCTTTACAGAGGGCATTCCTGATGTGATCAAGACAAGCTTTGTAAACCTGTCCTGCTCGTCTCTTGTCACAGAACCGAGGTTACCTGCTGTCATCCCAGATGTTTTCCCCAACCCAAAAGCAAAGGATGAACTCACCAGCAGCTCCTCATTGCAATGGAGCAGTGGTGTGTGGTACTGGATAGCTGGGGCCCAGCTAAGCTGGCTCCAGAACTGGGAGTGCAGAGGGCAGAGGACATTGCACACAAGCTCATCAGCCTTCCTTATGGGTTATCAGTTCAGAAATTGCCTTGATGTGCATGCCGTGCTTTGCCAAAGTAGTGTTCTGTGCTGCTCTGCACACTGTGGGTGTTAAATCATGGCCTTTCCACTGTAATTCATTCTACAAAAGCCTACAGCCTTGGGTAGGACTAAGACAACCTCCACAGTGAGGGAATCACCATTGAAAATGGCCTGTCAGTAGACACCCCTCAGCTATGCTTGACAGAAATGAGAAGAGGAAAAGTTTAAAAGAACATTAGCTTTAATATGAGCAGATTGGTAGCACCCCATTTAAAAGGCTGAGTATATTTACATTTACATCATACAGGCTTCAACCAACACAAACAGCCCAGAAAATCAGGTCTGATAAAGCAAATGCACGTTGAAAGCAGCAGTCCTATGCAGTGAAGAGTCATCTCCTGCGGTAGCCGAAGTGATCTTCCAGGATAACCTAGGCAGGGCATTTCACACTAATCTAATCTGCAGGCAAGGGCTATCAGACACCGACAACCCCCTTTGCCAAGTTCAGACTGACTAATGCTTCCCTGACCTTGGCTTCTGCTCCCGTACAGATCTGCGCCGCACAGGAGAGTTGGCAGCGTGACAGCAGCGCAGGCACTTCATCGTCAAGGCATTTTATTGAGCATTCCTGGGAAAAGTGGGGTATCCACATGCCTGGTTTGCAGAGGGAGGAGAGGTGACAAAGGGCTGTGCCCTGGGCTGGGGGCTGGCTGCTTTTGGGGATGGAATCCAGGCTTAGGAATGTCCTAAGGCGAAACCCTCTCTGCATCTCTCTCTGTTGCCCTGACAGTTCTTGCGGTCACAGAAACAACAGCCTGCTCCTATCCTAATGCTGCAGTGCCTCTTCTTTCTTTCTCATTAGAAAATAATCTCATCAAGGCAGGAATCACCTTCATTTAACGTCTCCTCACAGCCTCTGCTAGCCTTGAGCCAGGAGCTGTGTCAAAGCACATAGCTGGGATTAACTCCTTGTGCTCCCTTATTCGAATATAAAGCAGAATTTGGATGGAGCTCTGCAGCAGGGTGGAGTGCTTTTGCTTCAGGTTCTTGTAGGAAGTGTTCAAGACTTAAAGTCATTCAGAAGATGCACTACAAAGCTCTAAAATGGTGTTTTCAATCTGGGATATTTCCACAATAGCTTGCTGGTGCTGTGATCCTTTTCCTGCTTTCTCCGGCAGAGGGAAATGGGAATTGAACGGCTTTTTTTTTCTAAAGGGATAGCACACCCCGTTCCCCTCTGCTGTAAATAGTGTTATCGTGAATCAAAGCGATCCCAGAGGTAGACTTCATGTTGAAGCAGAGATTTATCCTGTATTTTGGATGGAGGGGTGTCATCACATTCCTGTTTTTCTCTCTGGGATGCAGCAGGAGCAGTGGTTTCTGCAGCCACTTGCAGTGTGTCAGAGGCAGCCTCATCAAAACCCTCTTCCTGAGTGGAAGCAATTGGGTTTGCTTCCAAGGTTTCCTCCCTGGGCCTCCCAGAAACGGAGCTGCCCCTGGCTTAGCTTTCTTTATAACAAGTGGAGCAGTGAGGGAAAAAGAAAAGCCGAGGTGTAAGCAGAGTCCTTCCTTTCACTGTTGTGATCCTGCGAAGCGCTGAGTATGGTGACCCCAACCTAATAAAACCCTTGCTTGATGCAATGCGCAGAGCAATTCCTTAGAGTTCGCTGGGTATTCACCTAAGCTTATG
Organism: Pezoporus wallicus; assembly: GCF_028554395.1. Classification (NCBI taxonomy): domain Eukaryota; kingdom Metazoa; phylum Chordata; class Aves; order Psittaciformes; family Psittacidae; genus Pezoporus; species Pezoporus wallicus. The sequence continues at coordinate 1,801,273 of NW_026636085.1, read as the reverse complement.
CAGATTTGGGTCAGTACATTGCTGAACTCAGCCCAGCAGCTGCAGGGACCTGCTTGCCGGCCCTGGGGAGCACACAGGCAGCCCTTCTCAGCCTGTTCATAACCAGTCCTGTATCAGCCTGGCTTTGATGCGTTCATGGAACTCCCTCTGGTGGATACCGTGATTTGTTTGCTGCAGAGGAAGAGTCACGCTTGGCAAAGAATTTGGGGTTAAAAAAACAGGATTAAGCAGTTAGATTTCCCCACAAAACACCGAGCCTTTTCAGGTCTGATCCCCATGTCTTTCTGCTAACTTCCCCACGTCTTCTTCCAGCCTTTTGGATGTTCAGCACTGCCCTCACAGGCTGTATGAATATAGAATCATAGAATAGTTAGGGTTGGAAAGGACCTTAAAATCATCTAGTTCTAATTCCCCTGCCATGGGCAGGGACACCTCACACTAAACCATGTCACCCAGGGCTCTGTCCAACCTGGCCTTGAACACTGCCAGGGATGGAGCATTCACAGCTTCCCTGGGCAGCCCACTCCAGTGCCTCACCACCCTAACATCATTTTTGCAGCTTGGGTAAATAATTTTGAACTCTAGTTCTACCCTCAGATTATATATTAGAAGTTAATCAGGCCCATGTTTTTTTGGCTGAATGGGCATCTGACCTGGGAGAATAGTGGCTCCTGGTCTGCTCCCGTTTATGCCTTCTGAAGGTTAATGGCAAATACAGAAGCAAACCCCAGAGAAAGGGAGCAGTGCTCATGACTCCTGTAACCAGGGAAGTACCCTCACCATTAACCTGTTTCTGCTACTTCTTTGGTTAACAAGTATTACATTACTTGTTCCCAGTGGAGGAAAAGATGGGATCTGCAGCCAGAGCTGTATCCTGGTGGCTGTGGGTATGGTGGGAATTGCTGGTGTATCTTTCCCCACGCTGCATTGATGCTGGGCAGGTATGCAGAGGTCCTTACAGGTGTTAGACCTGCTCTGAGGTGCTCATATAGAAGATCTTTGGGAGAGCAAGAAATCCAGGTCTCTCAGGTCCAGCCTATGCAGAGGGACATCCTTGTTCTCAGGTCCAGCCTATGCAGAGGGACATCCTTGTTCTAAGGCAGATCTCTGGCAGAAGTCTTGACTGCGTGTCGAAGCAAACCTGAGCAGAGCAATTCCTTTCTCTAAAAGCAGATACCTAGAATGAAGCAACAAACCCAACCAAGTCAAGAAGAATGAGTTATGCATTTGATGACTTTATTTAGGGCTATTAGTCAGATATGGTCAAGATATG